>NC_142882.1:86746029-87050882 GCF_051225735.1 Oryctolagus cuniculus | reverse complement strand
ATGTTGCCACTTCCTAAAGGAGCAGGAATTCAGTAGGAATCCTCTGATAAAGATCATTTTACAGCTAACACGACAGACTGTTAGCAAGGGCAAGGGCTGCTTTGTATGCTGGGGGACAGTGCTGCTGCTCCTTTGCAGAGCACTGTGCTACTGGGCGAAGGCCCTGCCAGGTCCAAGGCAAAAAACCACACTGCAGAGCACTGTGCTACTGGGAGATGGCTTTGCCAGGTCCAAGGAGAAAAACCACACTGCAGTGCACAGTGCGACTTTCTTTGGGCAGAGGTTACTCAGCTGGGAGTACTAGAGGTATCTGGATTGAAGTAAGGAGGGATGAGGTCTGTGAGGATCCAGTAGGAAGCTCAGAGGGGACCCACTGACACATGTGGGGTCCTGAATGTTTTCCTTAACGAGGTGACTGAGGAACAAAGATCAGAAGTGGTAACTGTCATAAGTGATAAGATCAAGATTCCATAGTGAAATATGGGTAGCAGCACAATAAACCAATTTGCTTACAAAGAAAGAAAGAAAGAGAGAGAGAGAGAGAGAGAGAGAGAGAGAGAGAGAAAGAAAGAAAGAAAGAAAGAAAGAAAGAAAGAAAGAAAGAAAGAAAGAAAGAAAGACTGGTCCACTGTGCTAATTGACAACTTAGGGAATGTCTGATTCCATGGGGGTGTGGCTTTCTTTTGAGAAAGAGCCTAAAACTCTGACTTTCAAAATAAGAAACTCTCCATCCCAGTCAGGTGGCTTTAGGTAATAGGTGATAATGAGATAAGAACAGAAGAGTCTGGAAAAACGGATCAACTACGCAAGTGGTCACATCAGGAGACAGTAATATTGCTGGTTCATTGCAGACAGAGCAAGCAATTGTGCTTACAGAGAAATTAGAGGGAAACCAAATCATAGATGTTAGAAAAGTGGACTTTCCTCCAAGAAACAGAGACTACACACATAACATCACTAACATCAGAAATCCATTCCAAAAACTCAGCAGTTCTGGATGAAAATGGTCACTGGGACCTACGTTTCATGCTTCTGCTGAATTACCAAAAATACAGTTGCTGACAATAACAGAAAGTTGTGCTATCACAGTTCTGGAGGCGTGAAGTCTAATGTCAGCATCACTCGGCCAAAATCAAGTTGTTGGCAGAGCTGAGCTCTCTCCAGAGGCCCCCAACGGAGAGCCCATCTCTTTCCTCTGACAGCTCCTGTGGGCAGTCACTATCCCTGGGCTTGTGGCTGCATACTGCAGCCTCATCTCCTTCTTCACCTTGCTTCTCCTCCCCATGGGAATCTAATTTCCCTCTGCCTTCCTTTTATAAGGATACATGTGATTGCATTGGGAGTCTACTCCAATAGTCTAGAATAATCTCTACATTTCAAAATCCATAGATTAATGCTATCTGCAAATATTTTTCCAAATAACATTTTCCAAATAATGCAATATTTGCAAGTAACAGGAATCAGGAATTAGGACTTGAATCCACATACATGACTTCTTTCTACTGCTGTCATGTTCTGCATAATGATGTTTTGTTCAATGACAGACCACATATATGTCAGGGGTTCTGTAAAATTTTATCATATAGTAATGTGATAGACATCTTAATTTTCATAAGTACATTCTATGATGTTTACACAATGACAAAAGCAACTAGCAAGGGATTGACATTGTGGCTTACTGCGTTAAGCCACCGCCTACAATGCCAGCTTCCCATAGCCAGTTTGAGTCCCAGCTGCTTCACTTTCAATCCAGCTCCCTGCCAAGGCACCTGGGACATCAGCAGAAGATGGCCCAAGTATATGGGATTTTGTGAGTCACATGGCAAGCTCCTGTTTGCTGGCTTTGGTCTGTCCCTGCACCCATTCCCATACCCCCAGCTATTGTGGCCATTTGGGGAATGACTCAGCAGGAGGAAGAGCCCTCTCTCTGTTTCTCCCTCTCTACTATGCCTTTCAAATAAATAAATAAATCTTTCAAAAAAATCATCTAGCAAGGCAAGTCTCAGAATGTCTGCTCATCTTTAAGTGACACAAGGCTGTATATTAAATTGGAAAAATGACATCGGGCTTCATGTTAAAATCGAAAAACCTTCATCCAAAACTAAAACTTTCATCTGAAACAACAACAACAACAAACTTCATCTAAAACTAAAAATATAGTAAAACAATTTTGTAGAAGAAATATGCTGTCATGTGATAATATAAAAGATTCCAAAGGTTACTTCCTGATCACTAACCAATGAATTTAATTGTTAGAAACCAGTTACTCTATCACCAATAATATGGTCACTTTTGTTTCCAGTAGCATGTGATTTTTGACACTCAGAACACTTTTAAAGATCTTTATATGAGATTCATTCTATAAAATATATTATAAAATTATAAAATATTTTCCAAAATATTTATTTGAGAAGCAGAGAGATAGCAAGAAAGCTAGAAAGACAGATACACAGAGCAAGCTCCTGTCTGCAAGTTCACTCCCCAAATAGCCACAATGGCCAGGACTGGGTTGAGCCAAAGTCAGGAGCTAGCAACTCAGTCCAGGTCTCTGATGTGGGTGGCAGGAACCCAATTACTTGGGCCATCACCTGCTATGTCCTAGGATCTGCACTGACAAGAAGCTGGAATGGGGAACAGGAGCATGTAATTCAACCCAGGTATTCTGGTATGGGATGTGGTCATCTCAGCCACTAGGCAAATTCCCATTCCCCAGAACTCTTTTTATTTGAAATGTAACATGACTTTTCTCAAATGCTTTATCTGTTCTTGTTATTGCTTATCACATTTTATTGAGTAATATAAAACCTTTTTCCAATATTATTTTAGGTGAAAATTAGAAATAACAAGAAGCATTTTCTTGGGAAAATACTAACCAGGAATATGTTCTATGGGGCATGCCTGTAATGAAACTAATACATTCTGAGAGTTAAGTTATAAATGGGATGAAGGACAGCAATAATTTCTCCTCAGAGAGAAAGAATGGCTCCCACGTGGCCAGAAGGCCTTGTGACTACCTTGTCTATTTTACATCCACCAAATGTACTTGTTAGTCATCAAATTACTAAAGAAAGGAGTCAAGGCCAAAACTGGTAGCCTTTATCCGTGCTGCGACCTGTCCTCTATTTAACCTAAGTGAGTGGTTCTCAAGCTTGTCTGTGTATTTTGTTTGGTCTGGGACTCTTAGCAAATTGAGTTTCTGATTTTGGAAGATACATTCTCCAAAATACATGTAGAATTTATTCAATTTACATAATTTTAACCACTACCTCTATCTTTTGCCTAAATTGCTTGAATCGTCTTCTGACCAGTCTCCCCAACTCCACCATTACTTGTCTGTAATCTACCTCCCACACCGATAACCACTCAACAACATAAATCAACTCAAGTCAATTTACATCTAATTTGGGGATGAATCCCAAAATTTTATAATAGGAAGCTGGATGATGTGTCCCAGCTCACTTCATCTCTTACCACTCATTCTCCATTTCACAGTCACATGAGTCTCCCATCTGTTCAGGACATGCTGAGCTTATCTGCACACATTCTGAGCTGGAATGCAATCCCCCAGAAGGAGCACAGCTTTCTTGGACCCAGGCTCAGTGTGAGCCAGGGTTGTTACGATAGCCCAAACTAATGCAGCCTCCCAACCTCTGTCCCTCTGAACACCTTGGTCCTATTTTATTCCAAGGACTCACCATCCTCAGAAATAATTTCAATTAATCACTTGTTTAGTCTGTAAGGACCACAAAAACAGCTGCAGATCTATTCATACAGCTAACATTTCACTAATAAATTTCATTTTTAGATATGCCTATCTCTGTCCTAATTTTATTTTTTGAACTTTATTCATTCATTACACACACACACACACACATATGCACATGCATATACAAATTCTGAGGGAGGGAGGGAAGAAGAGGGGGAGGAAGTGCTCCTTTTCATTGGTTCACACAGGACCACATCAGTTGAAACTTGGATGAACCAAAGACAAGAGCTGGAGACTCAATTCAGGTCTCCAGGACCCAACTGCTTCAGTCAACATTGCTGACTCCCATGGTCTGCATTAGCCGAAAGCTGGGACCAAGAGCTGGAGCAGGGCATCAGAGCCAAGCACTGCAATATGGGACATAAACATGTTAACTGCTGGCCACAGGCTTGCCTCTTTGTCATAGTTTTAAACACCAACTCATTAGGCCATCATGTTGTTGGGTAAGCACATCTCTTATGAATGAAACACAGGTATCCTTGACCATGTGATAGGAAAATAACATTTCATAGGATATCAAATTCTAAGTTGTGTCAAATGGAGTCTTAAGAAATTGCTCTTTGTCCCATTTCAACTGGAGCATTAAAAATGGACTTCCAAGAGCCCAAGTAGTCATCCTGCAGTACTGGGGGCCATTGGGGCCTAGCATGTCTCAGGAGGGTCTTGAGACAATCCTCTTCTTTTCACTCCATGTGCAGTATAGTCTCAAGCACTTTTATATGTGTCCTCATACCTAGAATATTGAAAGGCACTGCATGGAATCTACTGGGCTCCCACTGTGCCCTTCACAAATAACTACTCCCTTGGTGCAGAAGACCTGTTCCAGTGTTCCCTTGATCTTGTCTCAGTCCAGCCAGGCTGTTATTGCACAGTACCGTAGACTGGGTAGCTTATGAACAACTGAACTTTATTTCTCACTATACTGGGGGCTCAAGATCAAAGAACCAACAGATCTGGTGTCTGGCACAAGCCCATTTCCTGGTTCTCAGATGGTGACCTATTAAGCCTCGTGTGAATGAAGTAGTGAACAAGTCAGGGCCACTAACCCTGACCTAATCTCTCACCAGAGACCCCATTACCTAATGGGGTTAGGATTTCAGCAAATGATGGGGCAGGGCACAAACAGTAAGACTGTTTTACTATTAGTTCATAACCTAGTAGCCAGATCCTAGCTCACTTTATGAACCTGGGAGCCTTGCTTGTGTGTTAACAGAAAACAAGTTTCTATTTTTCCAAATGAGAAGAGCCATTGGAAAAGCCTACGGTGTCATCAAGAGCCAACCAGGCAGCACGGAAGATACACACAATGTGGGGATTGGTACATGTCCACTTGGAGCCAGGCGATTTCTAAGGAGTATCTCTTTCCTGAAAGATATTCTGATGGTATAGAGAGGAGAACCTTCTCTACAAGACTTGGTGAAGGAGACTAACATCCAATGAGTAAGATCCTTCAAGGTGTGGCAGGAGTGGTGCCCTAAATGCATTTCCTGTCTTGTTCTTGGGTTTCCCGGTGGCAAACCGCTTGGCCCTCCATGACATGGATTCCACATCTCAGTCTACCGAGATCCTCAGCCAGGTGTGTTAGAGAGATGAGACACAAGTGTAACCTTGGTGAAACACTGGACATGAGTAAAGAGACTCTAGGGGTTCTGAGGCTGTCTTCCCAAATGTGCTCAATGGCCAAGGCTGTGTTGGAGCAAAGCTAGGAGCCAGGACTCAATCCACACCTCCCACATGGGTGCCAGGGACCCAGTTCCTTGGATTATCCCCCCTGCTTCGCATGGTCTGCTCTGACAGGAGTCTGGAGTCTGGATCCAGAGCTGGGTATTGAACCCAAGTACTCTGGTGTGGAACATGGGCATCCAAATGACATCCCAACAATGCCAGGCCAAATGCTCACCCCAGAAATGTTTTATAAAAAGTAGTTAAAGCAAATAAAGTCAACTTCATGAGATTATTTTTCATATCATGGTCTCGTTTTGCCCACACCCAAGACGACTCTTCCCAAGCTAACTCAGAGTGCAGACAACTGGTTGGGAACACTGGAATGGGTCTGCTCTAACGTCCCAGATCTTTTACTCTCCATTTTCTTCACTGTGATTACCAGGGAGGAACTTACATTTTCAAGCTCTTAGGTTCACATAACTTCTAAATCTCCTTCTGGTTTTCATTTGCTCATAACTTTAAACCACTACTGACTTTAAAGTGTTCAGCATAAACCCAATTTGTGCTTTTATTCATTTACAACAGATGGGGTCAGAATGAAAAGGGGGGCAGGTTACAGCTCCATTTTTTTTGCAGCCCGTTTATTAAAATCACTTGCCTCATTTTTATAAGGATCACACCTCTTCCCCTAAGATGTGATTCTTATAAAGGATCCACACTTCATTTTAGAACAGTTTTGTAAGTAGTAAACCTGTGCCCTCCAACTCTCTATTAAAAAGTTATGGCCATGCTGATCCTCTTCTTAATCACAATACACAAAGCTAATAGTTTTCAAAACATGCAGAAACCTTAGGCAGAATGAAATTCCAATAACACTGCTGATCGTGAATGGAGCTAGTCTGAAGAGAGCCCAGGGCTCTGAGAAACGGGATAAGAAAGGCTTATTATTCTTTTCAACTGAAAGTGCATTGCCAGTTGCCAAAAGACAGGTATTTAAGTTCCTTTCATACTCAAATTTCCGGAGATACCATCTATCCTACATCTGCTGATATGAACTACAGCTATCACCAATCAGGAGTGTTGATTTTTTTCCAATTCTGTTTATAATTTGAAGGGAGACTCAAAAAGAAGGTAAGGGCATGGATAGGTATGAAAACAATTAGTGAGTAATATAAATAAAGGTGAGGTATTGAAATAAATTGTAGGTCAGGGAAGCACTCATTCCATGAAACAGCCATGCCTTTCACAGTCCTTGTCACTGGGCCATGTGACTCACTCCACTGTGTGCATCCTTGGAAGTTAGCTTACCACATGCAAGGCGCAGAGTCCTGGCCTGGGTCAGGGATACATCTTTATAGTAGCAATTGTATCAAAAGTACTTTTAAAAAATTAACCTCCAACGATGGAGTTATTTTCATCATTTATATAAAAGATACAAAATATTTTCTATTTTGTGCAAAAAAGTACAGGAAAGAAAAAAAGTTCTCTTTTTATCACTCATTGTGACTCAGAAGAACAACTACAAGACCAAAAGTAAGTATAGGTTTTACGTGGCAATGGCTAGAAGATGAAACAGCTTCAGGAAAACCAAAGTCTTTGAATGCAGAATGATTTGAGAAATTTTATGTTTTTAATGGTTATCTAATTAGTAATTTTATATGAAAAGCAGAATGAAAGAGAGCAAGATAGGGGTTAGGGAGAGGGACAGAGACAGGGAGAGGGAGAGGGGTGGGGGAGAGTGAGAAATCTTCCATGCACTGTCCAAATGCCACAACAGCTAGGGCTGGAGCCAAGCCAGGAGGCTAGAATTGCATCCCAGTCTCCCACAGGGGTGGCAGGGACCCAAGCACTTGCGTTGTCACCTGCTGCCTCCCAGGATGTGTTAGCAGGAAGCTGGGGGTCAGACAAGGAATAGCTGGCACCCCAATATGGGATGCTGGCATTCTAAATGGCAGCTTAACTCCCTGAACCACAGCGTGAACCAAGAGACATTTTAGACGTTGAAATTATAAAATAATAAGTGATAAGTTTTAAGTTGGATTCAGTTACATTGATACTATCCTTTTTAAAATGATCCTATTGTTTAATGTAGAGTATTAACATTTGCAAATATAATAAAAATGGGAACTGATTAGAGGCTTACAATATTATTTTACTTTCATGTACAAGAAAAATATCATTGACTGTAGGGTAGAAAACAGTGAACTTGTGTTTTATTTCTTAAGTAAAATAAACTATTATTACTGAAGTTATAAATATCTATCATAAAAAATTAGAAAATACAACAAAATTAGCATTCAGATCCACTTCTATGTATAATAACTTACATGTTATTTAATACACAGATTTGTGATTTATTTTTTAACCAGAATTTATTTCCATTTCTGTACATTTTAAACTCTTAATACACAGTTCACACTTAAATTTATCTCAATTGACTTCAAAGTGGTTCAAATAGTAGCTAATTTCATTCCAAGTGTTGCTTCTGGTTTCACTTTCTTTTAAACCTCCTTTAGTATCTGTTGGATGTTTCTTAAACTTCTTATTTATTTAATCTTTCCATTTTAGTTTCTAAAAGACTCAATGTGGTTTGTAGACATAATTCTAAGAAGATAATAATATTCTCTTCCTCCCTCCTTTCCTCCTTCCCTCCTCTCATCCCCTCCACCCCTCTCTCCCTCTCACCCTCCCTCCTTCTCACTTTCTTTTTTAGTTTTTGAGGTAACATATTTTAAAGTTCCATTACAGTAAAAAGGCTTAATAGGAAGTTTAACAAGTAAAAAGCAAAAAGATCTTAGTTTACTGGGAATATAGACAGTAGCTATAAACAGTAATTGAATGGAAAAATGACCATTTCACCCATATACAGTAAATTTTTAAGTAATCATTAATCATTAAAACTATAATAGTGGAACAGTGCTGTGGCGCAGTAGGTTAATCCTCCACTTGCGGCACCGATATCCTATGTGAGAGCAGGTTCTAGTCCCGGCTGCTCCTCTTCTGATCCAGCTCTCTGCTGTGGCCTGGGAAAGCAGTGGAAGATGGCCCAAGTCCTTGGGCCCCTGCACCTGCATGGGAGACCCAGAAGAAGCTCCTGGATCCTGGCTTCGGATAGTCGCAGCTCCGGCAGCTTCAGCTATAGAGGCCATTTGGGGGGTGAACCAACATAAGGAAGACCTTTCTCCCTGTCTCTCTCTCTCTCACTGTCTATAACTCTACCTGTCAATAAATAAATAATAAATAAAAAGAAACTTTAAAATTTAGTTCCCCCATATAAGGGAGAATATGTGGCAATTGTCTTTCTGAGTCTTGCTTATTTCATTAAATACGATGTCCTCCAATTGTATGCATTTTGCTTCAAATGCTAGAATTGTATTTTTTTAAATAGCTGAATAACATTCCATTTTGTACATATACCATATTTTCTCATTCATTCATCAGATGATGGACACCTCGGTTGATTCCAAAGTTTGGCTATTGTGAACAGTGCTGCTATAAACATGGTGTTCAGTTGTCTCTTTGATAGAATGCATTCATGTCTATTGGGTATATACCCAGTGTTGGGACTGCTGGATCATATGGCAAGTCTACTTCTAGTTTTTAAAGAACTCTCCACATTGCTTTCCACAGTGACTGTCCTAATTTACATTCCAACCAACAGTGTATAAGTGTTCCCCTTTCTCCACATCTTTGCCAGCATTTGTTACTCTCTGTGTTTTGGATTTTAGCCATTCTGACAGTGGTGAGGGGATACCTCATTGTGGTTTTGATTTGCATTTCCCTGATGGTTGGTGATGTTGACTCCAGCGTGTTTTCCTCCTTTTGTAACACAAGTCTACTCGCTTCCCTTTTGTAAAACTTATCACTGGAAATTTCTAACATTCATAAAGATACTAGGGTGACTCCCTATATTCTCATAAACTAACCTCAGAAATTATTAACCTAGACCAAGCCTGTACCCCCATGAATATGCTTCCTCTCTCTGCACAAAACTAACCAAAATTATTCTAACTCTTAATTTTAATATTACATATCATTTCATCCAAATGTATCTCTACAAAATGAGTGCTTTTAAAAACATGGTAACAATAAAATTATATACATAGAACTGTATAGAGATACATAGGTGCTAATAGAGGCATATACATCTATGTGTATGCATGTGTATATGTGTTTCTGAGTTCATGTGTGTAGATACATGTGTGTGCATGTGTGTGTGTACTCACAGATGCTCTGCAGAACACTAGAGCTATTACTTCTAACTGAGCTTTGATACCTGTTAGCCAACTTAAAAGCACTTGGAATAATTTCACGACGTGTGGTTACACCATCAATTCAGTACACAGCTTAACTTGCTTTAAAGTTTTAGTGATTGTTACTAAATAAATTCTCTATTTTGCAATTATGAAAAACATTCATGTGGTTATAGAATAAGGCTTATAAATCAGCATATTTGGAGAAGTCTAATTCTTGTTTCCTTTCCCTGATCTTGCCTAGCCTGATAAGCCTTCAAATGATTTCTAATTCTGAAGTTATTATTCAACTTTCAACTTGAGCTATATAAACATGTCTATATATGTGTTGCTTATATTTTAACATTTTGCTCCTGAACATGCTGCTTACACTGTTCCTTAGATATTTGTAGAGATATTCCCAGAACTCTATTGTGCGAAGTGTTTGATTGAGGCCAGTCCCACTTTGATGCACATTTGATTGTTTTTTGGTCTTTGTTATCCAGATGTTACTCAATAAAACCCGTGCTTGTTGTTTGATTTTTCATGTTTTTGTGAATGCATTTTTGGGATATCGTCTGAGCAGTGGGGCTCCTGAGTTGTTGGACATGACTGCATTCTGTTCACGGTGATTTTTAACATTGTGCATTTCCATCTTCATGGCACAAGCATTTTATTCATCCTCACCCACAGAGAATGGCGCCAAACTTCTGGATTTTCGCCAACCCAATATATGAGAAATTGGATCTCAAGGTAGTCATAATTAGCAGTTTTCTTATTATAAATAAAGCAGAACATTTTTTCATGTTTTCAAAGGCATTTTATGTTCACATTTTCCATTCTGTTTGAGCTGTCTGTATGTTTTGTCTGTTTCTATGGTGTTGGGCTTTTCTCTACTATTAAAAGGCATTAATATGAGAGGCACACTACACTTTATGTCTTGTTATGTTGTCTCCAGTTTTTTATTTGTGTTTTTGTCCTTTGAAATGGTATGGGGACTTTTGCATTTTTAAAACATTTTTCAACAGATATAATTATTAATATTTTCCATTCTTCTGTCTATAAACTCAGGCATAGTTCAGGCAATTTTCTCCACTCTAGATGCACAGTGAAAATAACCTATGTTTTCCTCTAGCTCTTGTTTGATTTAAAAAACAATTTACATCAGTAAAACATTTTGAATGTGTGCTGGCATAAGATTTGAGGACTGGATCCACATTTATTTTTTTCTACATGGCTATCTTGTTGCATACTACCACTTATTATAAGGTAATATATTCCCCTTATTCATGTGAGATTCCATTTTTATTTTTTAACAAATTGACATTTTCATTTTGAGCCATTTCTGGAATACCAAAGTTCCATTATTATTATCATTATTACTGGATTGAGGGACAGAAAGAGAGAGGAAGAGAGAAAGGGTGAGAGAAAGTGAGTGAGCTCCCATCCACCAGAGCTGGGGTAGGGACAGGGCCAGAGAGAGCAGCCGGGAACAGGGGGCTGGAACTCCATTGCTTGAGCCATCACTACCGCTCCCAGCTCTGAACTGGTGGGAAGCCAAGTCAGAAGCTGCACCAGGCACTCGGTGTGAGATGTGGGTCTCTCAGCCTCTAGGCTACTTGATGCAATTTTTAATGACACCAGCTTACTGAAATGAATAAGACGGCTGTCTAGAGGAATGTTTTGCCTTTTGATTTTGTCTGCTTACATCCTGTTGATGTCTTTTAGCTTATTTCTCTTACTGCTCTATTTTCAGTATACTAGGAGACAAATGTAAGTCTTACAGATTCAAATGAAAAGATTTGGCTAGAATAACAATTGGTGAAATTATATTCACCAAGTTACAACGCAGCAGCAGTGACACAATAACCCGGCTCCCCCTCCACAAATCATGTCTAAGTAGACACCACCTGAGATAACACTGACGATATCTACGTTGTACATTGTTCTCCTGCAATATTTTTAATAACAAAATTTAGAATTGTGCTTAAAATAGAGTGACATAAACGTAATGCATAGACTAAAAGATGAAAACAATTGAATGTACCTTATGGCATCTAGGATAACAGGTATTTAATTGTCTTCTGAAAAATAACTTTAACTTTGTGTTTTCATCAACTTTTAGAAGGTTGCTTATAGCATTATTAAGGCCTTAGTCCAAACTATCTGACCCAATTCATGCCAAATCATTTTCTCCTCTGTAGATATCTTAATGGCACATATATCATTAAAGCAATATTCTGATTTTTCCTATTCCCCTATTTCAGCAAAAGGAAATGGAAGAATAGAACCATATTCAACAAAAATATCTATATAACTTTTAAAATTGAGGATTATATACTTGAGATGAAAACTTTCCTGGGGCCTGCATTGTGTCAGAGTGGGTTAAACCTCACCTGCAGTGCCACCATCCCACATGGGTGTTGATTTGAGTCCTCAAGTGCTCCACTTCCAATCCAGCTCCCTGCTAAGGATCTGGGAATGGAAGCAGAAGATGGCTCAAATACTTGGGCCCCTGAAACCCATGTGGGAGACTGGATGAAGTTCCTGGCTCCTGGCTTGAGCCTGGCCCAGTGCTGTCCGCTGCATCCAACTTGGGAGTGAACCAACAGATAGAAGACCCACTCCCATCCCCTCTGTAACTCAACTTGCAAAAAGAAACAAACAAACAAACAAAGAACGAGAAGAAGGGCCCAGCACTGTGGTGTGCTGGTAGAGCCACCACCTGCAGTGCAGATATCTCATATGGGTGCTGGTTTAAGTCCCAGTTGCTCCATTCCCAATCCAGTTCTCTGCTAATGCACCTGGGAAAGCAATCGAAGATGCCCCAGATCCTTGGGCCCTGCATCCACACAGGAGACCTGGAAGAAGCTCCTGGCTTCTGGCTTTGAATAGGCCCAGCTCCAGCCATTGGGGCCTTTTGGAGAGTGAACCAGTGGATGGAAGATTCTCTCTCTCTCTGCTTTTCAAATAAATAAATAAATCCTTAAATAAGAAAAAGAATAAAACCTAATTTCCTGAATTCAGTTTTAGTAGGATTCTTAGTAACACAGAATCAGTATAGCTGCAGTACACATTTTAAAAACGCCTTTTAAACAAAATTCTATTAATCTTAAAGACATACATGGATTTTTTTCTTCTAAATATATTGTGTATGCATAGATTAATAGAACTTGCTTCTAGACTCATTCAGGAATTGGTCTCAATTTTATGTATTTATTTATTTTTAAAAAAAAAATAAAAAAAAAGAAAATTATGAGTCTTAGCAGCCAAGAGGAAGTTTGGTCAGGACTTGGACTGCTCTTAAAGCTAAAACACTAGAAAGATGTGCCAGTACCTGAACACCATGACAAATAAAGAACAAGATACAATGAAAAAATATATATATACAATACAATAAATATATATAATATATAAATATATACAATAAATATATAATATAATGCAATAAATATATAGATACAATAAAAACATATATACTATATATATATTTATATACATATATATACACATATATATATATAGAGAGAGAGAGGAGGGCCAGAGAGACACCTCTGCCTCCAGAGCCCGTGTGGCTCAAGTGCCAGTCTCAAGTTCAATGTAGGCATTCTAATACGGAGGCAGTGAGCTGAACCACGAAGCTAAAGGCCACCTCTCAGCCTCAGATTTACTCCTCTTTTTTATTTTTATAAGTGTCAGCAATAAGCATCATTTTTCAAATTTCAAATAAATAGATAACAGTATGAGGAATTTTAGTATAGATCCCACCTAATTATCTAAATCCCTTCTGATTTATATGCCAACATTATATTGTGCGGTTTTTTTGAAGGTTCATTTTATTCATTTGAAAGACAGATTGAAAGAGGGAGAGGGAGAGACACATTCTCCATCATCTGGTTTGCTCCCCACATGGCTGCAACAGCCTGGGCTGGGCCAGGCCAAAGCCAGGAAGTTCATCTGGGTCCCCTACGTGGGTCTGCTATACTGAAATGCCTATTGTGATATTTCAACACAAGGGAATTTCAATAACTCATTAATTGACATGTTAATTAGCTTCTCCTTTTGTTGAAAGCAAAAACTGGAAACTAATTATACCGGCCAAAACATTTATTACCTAGTGACCAAAGTCATGCACACCCTTAACTTTTGGGAAGTAGGCTTCCAGACCAACCAGATGTCTTAGTATTTATACAAGTCTTAGAAGTGAAACAATGTTTCTTAGGCAACAGTGTATTTCACTGCCTCTTTGGTACACTGGGGGCTTTTACACATAGAGTCCAATGCACCATAGCAAGAATCAGGAAATGGGAGCATTAGTGGGAGAGGTGATGGTGGGGAAACTGGCACAACATTTTGACTCTAAGTGTGTACTTAGGCAAGTGCATTTTAGCAACAAGTATTTATACCGATGAGAATCATATCTGGAAAGCAACGCTCTTAAAACTCTCCATGCCTGCTTCTCTCTTGGAAAGTATTTTTCCTTGAGGAACACGTCTCAGTGTGACGGCCACTCCACAGAGCTCGTTACAAATACATCAATTCCAAGTCACACACTGTGCTCGTCAAAGAGAAAGAACTGTTGAGAGACTGAAAAGTTTCAGGGATGAATTCAGCAAGCCCACACTTCGGAATCATCTGTATCATGGCTCTCTTTGATCTCTGGAAGTCTGGTCTTTTTCCTGAGAACATTCTAGAAAATGAGACAGCAATTCTCTGTTGCTGCTTAGATGAGCATGGATGGATACAAACAGGCCTCCCTGTGAACACAACTGAAGAGTCAGAACCTTCGCTGAAATCTGGCGCTCTAGTTTTTACAGTGGAAGCTCGACCTCATGACATGTGAAATAGAGGTCATGAATAGTAGTGAATTTTGTCTTCAGTATTAAGATAGTAGGTCTTATAGTTTTAATATATTAGGCTAGAGTGCCTTACTATTCTGCTTACTATACTAAATTATGATATATATACCTACATATGGTCACACATCATATCTGATTGTACTATTGGACATATGACACATTAGTGCCTCAGCGAAGTGCTTGAGTAATTCTACCCCATTTTCCACAGGCTGAAGAGTGGTCTTCTTTGCAAAGAATTACTTTTACTGCCAACTTATGTTACAAGGCAATCAGGACAGCACTGGTAGTAAAGTAACATATATGGCAAATTAGACAGAGACGACAAGGTGAACGGAAAATGGCATGGATGGTAAGCACCATAAGAATGCATTTCATTCAATTCTAGGCTTTAATAACACTTTAAGGGTTAGACTCAGTTCGAATCCATGAAATTTTAGTCCTACGGGCAAGTGTGAATTCTCTTTCAGTTTTTAATTTTCCCTCTGAAAAGGGAGATAAGAGACTTATCATAGTGTATCCAGGAGGACGTTTGGACATTTAGTAGCCCTGTTTAATCAGAAACACTCAGACTGTTTCCTTGAAGATACATATGGGTGTAAATACTGATGGAAAATGTGCTTGGCAAGATAGCTGTGGCGCTTTCCAAAGCCCAGACATTGTAGGAAGGCTTGAAGATGTTATAATGAACAAAACATATTCCCAGTTCACTGAACCTTAGAATTCTGTGTCAGGGAGATAGATAGACCAAACACTGAATCTGTTGTCAGGCTTTTACTTCACACAGCCATTCTTATCCGTTTGAATTCAGACCGAAAGCTTCTCCCAAGTTTAGTTCAGCTGTGGGATGAATTAGTGTGATTACACCAATGGCAGGTTCCAATAGGACTTGTCATCAGTTGCTTATAATCATTGCTGAGTGGAATGATGTATGCATTTTTAAAGAGTTTTGAAAAGGACCCAATGGCACTTAATGAGTTGTGTAAAATTTATATTACGGAACGAATTTTCTATTCACAATAGATGGAAGCTACTAGGTTACGAAGAGATTAGGAAGGACACATATCACGTGCTGTTTTATTCTGTTTTATGCAGGAACTTTCAGACTCTTACTATTGTGTCCCTTCTAACAGACAAGCAGTGCCACTCCCTACTTGGACAGCACACATCATGTCAAGTATGAATGAAACAAGCTCCACTTCTACATGACCCAAAGCTATTTTCTCATTCAACTTATTATTTGAAGTCTAGTCCAACGTAACCACTCTTCTAGATGGACTAAGCTTGATACGGATTTTAGGTACTACACTGAGCCCAGCGTGGCTTAGGTACACATAAGAATGTATGTAGTAGATTGAGGTGGGGGGGTCAAAATGTATGAAAACTGCTAGAGGAATATTCCGTTTTTACTTTGCTTAAGTTGGGGTGTCTCCAAGCTGAGATAATAGAACTGTTCTGCTCCATTCTGAGGAATTACTAAAATAATTCTGGCTTCCCAGCAAGAGCAGGCGAACGGGGAAAGCTTGTAGCAGTCTTACGTTCAGATTTAGAAATATCAAAAAGGCTCAGGCACAAGTGGAAAAGCCATTGGGATGCCACAGTGCAAATGTTTTAAGGAGACAGAAATTCTAATTAGCGTGGATGAGAAACTCAGCACAAGGCTAAATCGTTGGACTGATGTGTGGAGTCAGTGCAAGGGATGCTATCAGTAGGACTTCACAATAGCATGTGGTAACACAAATCTTAAGAAAAAAAGCCCATACCTCAGAATTTCCTAAACAGTATTTTACAGCTTTGGGGAGAATTTTTAAAAAACTATGGTAATGTTTTTCTTTGTTGGGTTCTCTAATGAATTTAGCAGTCTTGACGCTTAGCAGGAAATCTGGACTGATCATTTGAGGCCTGTTTTCTTTATACATTGTGGAGTCCGGGTTTACTTTTGGACACCTAATAAATCACAATGTAACATCTAACAAAGAGACTTACTGCCACATTGCTAACTCCAGGGAAGACAAAAATGGCTGGACTATCTTGGTATCAGTTGATCTATGGGACGGTAATGAACTAAGAATCAATATTCTTTCGTAATGATGTGCTGGACTCTCTTAATGATATGTTGGTGCCACCGTCCTATGATGTGGGGTTAGCAATTGTTTTCTGTTTGAAATGGTTAAGGCTTGCCTTGTTTGTAGCTCAGCAAGGAACAGGACCATATGGGATGCCTTTCCATTCCAGGCAGTGCCCTCACTGCTGGATAGATTGCTGCTGACAGCCTTTGGCCAGAGGGAGCCATTAGATTTTGCTGGCTAGCAAACAATTATAGCTTTGATATGAACTGCAAGGAAAAGATGAAAAGGAAAATCAAGGCAGAAAAGTATGCCAGCTCTGTGTGGTCTCTAGATCCTTCCAGTACAAATGAAATTTTGTCTTGATTCTCACAGGTAAAACGGAAACTGAAAGAGCTCTTTCAGAATCGTGGCAGACACTTTATACCAGAATAAATGATTTAAGAGATCCATTTGAAGATAATTTTCAACCAACGCTATTTGTGAGCAAGTTTGAAAATAATTTCTGTATTTTGCAATGCGTATTTTTTTATTTCTAGCAAGGCAGTCCCAGTACAGCAGTTGTATCTAATATACAGCGATGTCACAATGCGTCTGAACTGAAAAATCACGCGCATCAGTGAAACCTCTGAAGCAATATGACAGCAAGAATTGTTTATATTCTTTTTTAAAGATTTATTTTTATTTATTTGAAAGACAGAGTTACAGAGAGAGGTAGAGACAGAGAGAGAGGTCTTCCATCCGCTGGTTCACTCCCCAGATGGCTGCAATAGCTGGAGCTGCGTCAATCCGAAGCCAGGAGCCTGGAGCTTCTTCGAGGTCTCCCAAGTGGGTGCAGGGCCCAAGCACTTCGGCCATCTTCTACTGCTTACCCAGGCCACAGCAGAGAGCTGGATCAGAAGAGGAGCAGCCAGGACTAGAGCCGGTGCCCACATGGGATGCTGGCACTTCAGGCCAGGGCGTTAACCTGCTGTGCCACAGTGCCTGCCCCAAGAATTGTTTATATTCTTTGGGCATTGCTGAGAATATCATAACCCCATAGTTTGCGCAGTGGAAAATATCATTTGGATTAGAAAAAGAGACACAAGACAGAACAAATTTAGGATTTTATAGATCTGCAGATTACAAGAAAAATCAAACTTTAAATAGCTAAAGCACACTTTGCTCTGGTAGAAAAAGAACTTACAAAGATTTGAAATGAGTCTCTCTGTGCTGCGTTCTGCAGAGATTTCCACGAATTAGAAGTAAGTAATCTGTCACCTTTGAGGCTCTTTAGTTCCAATCTCCTAAACTTGCGATCACAGGCCATGCTGAGGGATATTTAATTAAGTCTCTTAGTTTTAATTTGCCTTTGCCTGGTTGCAAGTGTCTTAAGAGACATTACAGAACTTTCTCCTACATTAGTAGTCCTTTTATTTTCAGATTTATTCTTTTGCTGGTTTTGTGACTTACCAGCATAATATTCACCTATTTTATTTTTGAATAGTTTTCTTATTGGCTTCTTGGCAATTTTATTTGTTTATTTTTAAATATTGATTTTTCATTTTATTTGAAGGAGGAAAGAGGGAGGAGGGAGAGGAAAGGGGTACAAGGGTGTGGGGAGAGACTATCCATCAGCCTACCAAGATGTGCACTAGCAGGAAGCTGCATGGCAATCAGTAGAGCTGGTAATCAAATCAGGCACTAGACAGGTCAATGCAGGTGGCCCAATAGGTGACTTAACTGTAGCACCATATGTCTGGCCCTCTGGGAGATTTTATATGCTCAGCATCTTACGATATTTGTTGCAAATATCTTCACCTAGTTTGTGTGTTCAATTTATTTTAAATTTGCTTTACAGTTTGTTTTTTATTTAAGTTTTATTTACTTATTTGAAAGGCAGAGCTATAGAGAGAGGGAGAAACCGAGAGAGAGAGAGAGAGAGAGAGAAAGAGAGAGAGAGAGAGATTTTTCATGAATTTGTTCCCTCCCCAAATGGCTACAACAGCCAGATCCAGGCCAGGCAGAAGTCAGGAGTGAGGAATTCCACCTGCATCTCCCATGAGGGTGGCAGAGACGCAAGCAATTGATCTAACTTCTACTATTTTCCCAGGCGTATTAGAAGGAACCTGGATTAGTAGGAAGCAGAATAGCTGAGACTCAGATATGATATCCTACTCTTGCAAAAGGCAGCTTAGCTCTTGAGCCACAACACCAGCCCCTGTGGTGTCTTGTTGCCAGAAATGCTTCACTTTAGTGTAATATAATAGATATTTTAAAATTACAAATTTTTGTTTCAATATCTCCGAAGTTTTTTGTTTATTTTATTTGAGAAGCAGAGAGAGAAAGGAGAGCTGTGTGAGAAGAAGAGCGAGCCAGCATTCCCATCTGCTAGTTCATACTCCAAATGCCCGCAACAGCCAATGCTGGACCTGGACTGAAGCTGGCAGTGAGGAGCTTGATCCATGTGCCCCATGTGAGTGACAATAACCCAGTTATTTGGATCATCACTGCTGCCTCCCAGGTCTGCATAAGCAAGAAGCAGGAGTCAGGACCCAGAGCCAGGAATTGAATCTAGGCACACCAATGTGGGAGGTGAGCTATAGGATCCTGTGATGAAAGTACTAAACCTACTGTTGCTTGATGGAGTTGAGACGTGTCATGTGGGCCAATGAGAAGCAGGTACCATTCTTGTGCTCTAGGTTGCTGGGTCTGAGCACTTGGATGGTGCTGGGGCTGAGGACACTTTTCACGCTACCTGAAAGAAGGGGAATCCAACACCATGCTCTGCGTAGGTGAAGAAAGGGACGGAACTTGGATTCAGAAAATCTAAGGCTGAACTGTGCACATGAGGATGAGGAATTGTGAGTCATCTGGGATACATCACATGCAGGTTTCTGTGGACAGAGAGGAGGGAGAAACCTGAGAAGATAATAGAGAGGCACCGGTGGAGAGAGTATGGAGTCTAGGAGAGCCACAGGCCTGGAGCTTCATTGAGGAGGTAGTCATTTTGGGAAGGGACATAAAGGTGTGTTGTATGGGGGTTGAGATTAAGGGGAGATTGCTGTAATGAGTTGGGATTCTCTAGAGTTCACACAGTGCTGGGAACTGGAGATAGGTTTGGGGAAAACTTCTGGAATGGAAATTCAAGTCGCCTGTGTAACTTAAGAGATGGGAGAAAGCATGTGGTATGGATACCAGCAGACCTGTTTGCATGGTGTCTTTCTGAGACCATATGATTAATGTCATTGGTCCGGTCATGTCTGGTGGGTGTGACCCAGATGTAGCCCCCTGTCATAACTGTGATATTCTGCATATTAGTGTGAATACACTCTCACCGCAATCACTGTGCCTGGCACAGTGCCATGCAAATGGGAAGAACCTCATGCTTCCTTCCGGGATTGGTGTAGCTATACTGTATAGCAGGCATTCCAACATACTTTGAAATTATCTAGTCAGAGCAGCAAAATAAATGAAAGAAAAATGGTGAAGAAGTTTAATGGATTTATAGGACACCAATAAGCAATATATCTAGTATACAAGTCCTAGAAGAAAGAAGAAATAGAGGAGAGAGAGAGAGAGAACACAAAAGACTTTATTTAAAGAAATAACAGCTTAAAAAGTCCAAAATCTGGATAGGGAAATGATCTGATCTGGGAAGTCCAATAGAACCCCAAAAAAGAAATTCACATCAAGATATATTAAAATCAAAGTCTGAGGAGTGAACCAGCAGATAGAAGAGCTCTCTCTCTCATTCTCCCTCTCTCTGGTAACTCTTTCAAATAAATAATTAAATATTTTAAGAAAGCAAAGGAATTTTGAAAGCAGCAAGGGAAAGACACTTGTAAGACTATTAGCATATTGTTTAGCATAAATGTTATAGGCTAGAAATAGGAAAATGATATACTCAATGTGCTGAAAAAACAAAAAATATTATACCTAGCAAAACTATCCTTCAAAATTGAAATATAAAGACTTTCTCAGGCAATAAATAAAAAGCTGAGGGATTCCATCACCAGTAAATTTGCATTATAAGAAATGCTAAAGGCAGCTCTTTAAGTTGACATTAGAAGAATTGAAATGGCAATATAATAGCATAATAAAAATGTAAAACTCATTGGTAAAGGTGAATACAGAGACAAATACCAAAAACAGAATGTTGGTGAGAAAGAAAAATATATATGGAGCTATTTATATGTGACCCCTGAACACATGGCTATGCCATGAACAGTGAGTCTGTGACTATGTCCTCTCCTTCCCATGCAGGACATGCAAAAAGAGAAAAATCACTATTAATTCTAGTTTAAAAATAAAACAATTAAAATAATTATAAATAAAAACATTAATGGAAACAATTTAAATAGATATACATTTTGACAAAAACAACATAGTGTGAGAAAGGCAAACATTAATGTGTAGTTTTTCTAAGCAACTTAAACTTTTATAGATTAAACAGACTGTTACAACTATGAGAAATTTTATGTGAACTCCATGGTAGCCACAAAGAAAATATCTATAGAAACTATACAAAAGGAAAAGAGGAAGTAAACAAAACACATCAATGCAAATCAACTAAACATAAAGGAACACCACAGGAGAGGAAAAGACCAACCAAGAAAGTATAGAGAAAAAAGCAGAAAACAATTAATACAGTGAGAAGAGTATATCATTCCTTATCAAAAAATTACCTAAAACATATATGGATTAAACTTCCCCAATAAAGATATATCATGAGTGAACAGAATTTTAAATTATTTGCTCTCTATAAGAAATTCACCTTAGATTTAAGGACACATTGGTTGAAAGTGAAGTCTTATAATGAGCAATTAGGCACGGAAAAAAATGAAATTCATCTGATGGAAAGGTGAAAGTTAAAATTGTCCTTACTTGCAGATGAAAGATTTTATTTATAGAAAATCCCAAAGACTTCACACACACACACTCACACACACACATTCTTTCTCTCACAAAAAGAAACTAGAATAAATGAAGTCAGTGTAATTACAGGATACAAAATCAACATACGAAAATGAGAGGCATTTCTCTAAACCAGCAATGAACTATCGGAAAAGGAAATTAGCAAAGAAATCTTATTTAAAATAACATCAAAAAGAGTAAAATACTTAGGAATAAGCTTAACTAAAGAGGTGAGTGATTTGTATAATGAAAACTCTAAGACATCAATGAAAGAAATGAAACATAAACAATTAGAACTAAAAATGACATTGGAAAGTTATCCTGCACCTATGAATTGTCCAAAAATTTTTAAAAATTATTTTAGTGAACAAAGTGATCTACAGATTCAAAGCAATCTCTCAGAAATAGAGAAAAAAAAATCTCAAAATTCACAGAGTACCACAAAGGATTCTGAAAAACTGGAACATTTCTGGGAAAGAATGAAGTTGGGGCATCAGGTTTCTTGATTCCAAAACGTATTATAAACCTATAGTAATTAAAACATTATGGTGCTGGCATAAAGACAGACATGTGGGTCATTGAAGCACAGTAGGATACAAACAAATCAGCAAATTTATGGTAAACTGATCTTTGACAAGGGTACCAAGGATATACATGGGGAAGGGTTGGTTTCATCAATAAATAGTATTGGGAAAACTGGATATCCAAATGTGAAAAAGACTGGATCTGGATGTACACACCATTCTCAAAATAAACTCAAAATGGATTAGAGACTTAAATGTTAAACCCGAAGCTATAAAACTGACAAACAACAGAGGAAAACCTCCAACATTAATATTAGCAATATTAGTATCACATGGATGTGATACTAAGCACATGAGTAACAAAAAGCATACATAGACAAGTGTGATTACATCAGACTAAAAGGCATTTGCAAAGGAAAGGAAAGAATTAGCAGATTGCAATGGCAACCTATAGAATGGGAGAAAATATTTGCAAACCATAAATCTAATGAGGTTAATTTACAGATTATATAAGGGACTGTTACAATTGAGAGAAATATACTGATAATCCAATTTTTAAAGTGTCTTGAGAATGAATAGTACTTTCTTCAAAGAAGACATCCAAGTGGCAGCAAGTATATGAAAAGATGCTTAACATCACAAATTTTCATGGAAAGGAAAACCAAAACCACAGTGAAATATCACCCACACTTGAGGATGGGTTACTGAAACCAGATCAGTGTTGGCCAGCTTGCAGACAAGTGGAGCCCCTGGTGCTGGTATTATAGAAAACAGCATGGAGGTTATGCAAAAAATTAAAATAGGGGTCAAGATGGTGGTGTGGCGGGTAAAGCCACAGCTTATAATGCTGGCATCCCATATGGGTGCTGGTTAGAGTCCTGGCTGCTCCACTTCTGCTCCAGTTTTCTGCCACAGCAGAAGATGATCCAAGTGATTGAGTCCCTGCCACCCATGTGAGAGACCTGGAAGAAGCTCCTAGCTCCTGGCTTCTGCCTGGTCAAGCCCCTGACCTCTGCGGCTGGGGAGTGACCTAGTAGATGGAAGATCTCTCTTTCCCTCTCTCTCTGTAACTCTGACTTCCAAATAAATAAATAAATCTTAGAATAATAAAAACAGAGCTACCATATCCAACAATCTAACTTCTGGGTATTTGTCGGATCTCATAGGGTCAAAATAATACTCCCATATTCATTGCAACATTTTTCACACAAGCCAAGATAACGAAACAATCTAAATATCTTCAACAGAAGAATGGAGAGAGAAAATGCAGCACATCTATAAAATGAAATATTGTATAAAATACCTTCTTAAAAAGAAAGGTATTTTGCCATATGTGACAGCATGGATTAATCTTGAAGACTGTGCTAAATGAAATAAGCCAGTAGCAGAGGGACAAATTTCATGATTCCACTTATACGCAATACTTAAAATTGCAAAATTATAAAAGTAGAAAGTAGAATAATGGTTTCAAGGCCTGGGAAGGGAGAGAGAATTTACAAGTTGCTCATGAATTGGCATAGAGTTCCAGCGATGGAAGATGGATCAGCTTTAGAGATCTATCGTGCAATGTTGTGCCCACAGTGAGCAATAGTGCATTGCACACTTAGAATTTTGTTCTGATGGTGGGTCTTATGTTAAATGTTCTTACTGCTCTCAAAACACAATAAATAAAGGAGTGTAAGGCAAATATTTTCCTTCACTGCCTTACAGTGTGCAAGGCTCCTTTCTCCAGGGCAATGCTCCTTGTTGGCAGTCAGATCTCAGGCATGTGGGGTCCTTGCTTTGTCAATGAGTTCAGAGAGAACACTTCAGGCTGCAGTAAGAAAGGAGCTGAACACTGAGGGGTTTGTTGTCCACTTTCCAGCCGCAAGAACACAGGCACAGAATTTGGGGATTACGGTTAACATAGGTTACGTTGAAATCACGGCATAGGACTTTTTATCCAATTCCACTCCCTGATGCGAGTCAGGGAAACAAAGAGGGGAGTGTTTTCAAACTACTTACTTTTTTTGGCTACCTTAGCTTAGAACAAGAATTCAAAGATCTGTCACATAACCAGATAGCTTACATGCGTGTGTGTGTGGTGCATATGACAGCTGATTTCCAACTTACAGGTATCGGATAGTTGCCAGTGTTCCATATCCTAGAGCATGCCATTTACCTCAGTCCACTTATTCATTTTTTTCAGCAAGTAGTGATTGAACGCAGTCTGTTTCAGGAATGTGCTGGAGACCGAGGTTACAAAAACATGTCAGATGTAGTGCTTGCCCTCAAGGAATATTCTAATAGAGGATATGGGCATGTAACTAATCAATCGTGTGCGCTATGGTTAGAGTAGGATATGGAAAGTATGTAAGATGAGGGGGTTCAGGACACTTTCTTAAAGAGACGAGCTACCTCAGTTATACAGGATAAATGATGAGAATAAGAGGAAAGGCATAACATAAAAGTTCACAGCTCTCTTAAGTCGTTAGAGGGATTAATGGCCATTCGGGAATAAAATGAAGAAACTGCATTTTATTTTGTAGGGTTTGGTTTATGTTGTTCATTTAAAAGTGATCTATTATGTTTTCGTGGCAGAACTGCTAACTGCCCCTGAATCTGCAGTATCTTTTTCCTTGTAAGAAAATCCCAGTTTTTAGTTAGGCACGGGGTCTAGCATAAAGTCTGCTGCTAAGACTGGATTGAGATTAAGTTAAAGTGCATAGCACAGACACAGGCGCAGCATCTTTAAAGAACAGCAACACATTCTCCTCCCTGACTCCTTCCTCCGGGCGGCAAGACACAGACAGGTTAGCTAGAAGTGAACAGTCTTCTTGGACACATGGTTGGAAAGTGCAAGCTGAAGATGGCCGAGCAGAATGCAAAAGTAGTCCTGGTCCCTGACCCCATGGAAGGTCCCCCCGGGGTTCACCATCCTGAGCTGCTTCTACTGGAGAGAGAAATCACTGTGTGCACTGTGACACTGTACTGTGTGGAGCCAAATCACTGTCTCAGATACAGTTTTATTCTTCTAACACTCAAGATGAATCTTTGTAGGTAAATAACAAAAAGCTAACTGAATAACAGCTAACATTAATGGTCCACCTCAGGTAGTCAATACTTTACCAGGGTGTTTGCATCTTATCTAAGCCTCTCAATATCCTGTAAGTTTGACACGATCATTGTTGGCTCAAGCTTACAGTGGAGAAGCCTTGAGGTCCCAGAATAAGGTGAGAAAAGTCAGGATTTGAACTTGGTAGTTTAAGACAATTTCCTATCTCTTCTTCTCTTATATGTTCTACATCCATGGCTAGGTAAAAAGCTATGAAAACAAAAAGTATCAGTTTTCCTTGCAAAAAATGAAACTATACAGTATAATAAAGTATTTTTCCATGACATTTTTAATATTTGTCACTAAGCATGCAAGTGTAAATACATTTTAAAACTAAGCTACAAGAAAATAATGTCATATAAATACAAACATATATGTGGCACTGCAAGTATGTTCATGAAATAAACTTTAAAAAGTGAAAATTTAACAGCAAGTTACTTATGAAAATTTTAAATAATTATTTTTGTCATCAGTAAAAAAATGATTGATCACAGAAATAAGAAAACTGCAGGCTATAGTAAGTTAATGATATTTAGAATTGGAGCTAGATTTACTTCCCTGAAATATCGACTTAGAAATAGTTCAAATATATCTAACACATGAAGAGACTATTTCCATCTGATGGAAAAATAGGCAATGCATTGAAGTGGGACTAAAATTAGGGTTCCAAGATGCCTACTATTTTATCTACTTCAAAAGTAATAATAGTTTATTGCACTCCATGTATCAGCCAGTCAAGGGTTCTTAATCTGGAGGTGGTTATCGGTGAGTTTATGAACCACTGGAATTGCGTAGCTAAATGTTTACAGGTACCTTTTCCTGATGAATGAGTCCATAGGTTTTGTCAGCTTTTCAAAGTGCTCAGTGATCTAAAAAGATTAAGAGCAGGTGCTCTCTTCAAAAGCCTTGACTATCCTCTGAAGCATTTATCCTTCTCATTTCATGCACACTCTCGCTTTTACAAAATTTTTTTTTCTTTTAAAGGACAGATGTGTATTTTTTTAAATGTGCTATAATTCAGAAAGTGAGCCAAGACACTCGCAAAGGGAATGAAAGAAGGTCCACCATCGTCCTGGGATGAACGTCCCCTTCAGCAAACTGTGAACGATGCTATTCCGAGGGATGGTGTGGACGAAACAGTTCAGGGGAGGAGGTAGCAGCCATGAAGATTTGGTGCAGTCCTAGCTCATACTGGAAATCCCAAGACTGGGGCCGTAGGGGAAGCTTGGACTCCTCTACCTTCTTACCTTTAAGCAAAACAAAGGCAACTGGCTTTTAAACATCACACCCTTCGTGAACACCCTTGAATGAAATACATTTCGTTTCACAAGAATTTCACATGAGTTTGTTTTTCAGGTGGGGCGATGGTTCTGAAACTTGGTCAAAGTTACACAGGAAATTATTGTTTAAGAGACTTGGGAACACCAGTTATGCCACATAGCTCACATTGTTAACGAACAATAATTCAGCATAGTGAGGAGTCCTCTTCTACAAAGAGTTCCAGGATAAAGCGAACCTGGTGGATGAATGCCCCCCTCCTCTGGGAGGGGTCGCATTTGAGCTTCATTGGCAAACCTGGCCTGTGGCCCTCTGCTAAGCAAAAAGCAGAGTGCATTCTCTTGGTCAGTCAGCGCCTGGTCCTTCGTGGGAAGCTCTAGGTTCATCACCAGAAACCCTAAGAAACTCATCAGGCATTCGTTAATGTGTGTGTGTTTGGACATCACAGAAGAGCCTCCCTTAAAAACAACAGCCTTCCTAGAATGTGTGAAAATTCTCAGGCTAAGCAGACGCACGCACGAATGGCTTTTTGAACTCAAGCTTTCGGAGCAGGTCTGATTGTTGCTTCCCTGCTTGGTGTTTGGCACCTCCAGCCGCACCATATATCCTAACACTGCTTATTCACCAGACAATGCTGACAACCAACACAAGCTGCCGTGAGTTATTTCAGGCTGGCTTACCATCTTCCCCTTGGTAGCCCATTAGTGTTTGTCTAATAAGCACTGTTCAGCAATGTCCTTGGCGGTGGACTCTTGGAGAATCACTTTCAGGAATAGTAACCATAGCACAGGAACAACACAAAACAAAAGGGGAAAGACGGCTTGCATGTAGAGAAACGGACTCCAGAAACAGTCAGCTGAATGTGAAGGTAATCATCTACCACCACGAGAAAAATGCACGCCTTTTTTCAAGGCATGAATAATTCTAGACAACACCATGCTTTTTATTAAAACCTAACCTCACAAGTAACACTGGGCTGTTCTCCAGGATGCACAGGCAGTCACCACCCTCCCCTCTGACGGAAGGTGTTGATACATTTTTGGTGGTAGCTTAGCGACCTCACTCTTTAACTCCTTCAGGAGGTTCACATGAAGACTATTTGAACGTAGTGATTTATGGTCACTTAATTTCGCATATTTTTTCAATCAGGACTTTGTTTTGATTTCTCTGACAGTTCCTCACCTTCCTTCTCTGTGCAAAGTAACTCCAGGGTAGACGCTTCTTCATCATCCCGGGGAGAAGGCCAGACACAAAGCCCCCATTCAGTGCCTCTGCCTTCTGTGTTGTCTCTCTGGACTGCTTCGTTCCCGACACAGGCTAACAAAGCAAATCGACGGACCCGCATTTCCAGCACACTCCTGTGGAGGGGACTGGTTGAGCACGTACCTGGAAGTGACTGGTTTTTTAAACGTGAACCCTGGAGAGGTCAGCCCAGCATTCTCCCATCACTCTCTTCCCGCCTGCCCAAACCCCGACACCTTGCCTCTTATTTTGCTTCTTGGTGTTCATGATTTCCTGATCCTATCATGTTTCTATTGCTTTTTAATTTCCTATCTTTTTCTTCTGAGGTTTGTCTAGCTGATCTCCTTTGTTTTTATTTTTACTGCACTTCTCTTTTGAAAATTTGGGTATCAAAATGAGTTCCTTTAATATGTTTTCTATAGAAATGTCAAAGTCGATTATGTCATTGCTACTGATAACACTTATCACCTTTTATTCTGAGAATAATGAATCAGCAGTAACAGAAGCTAAACCAGCACACGCTAAGTGCTCAGATACAGTGCTTGACAAAAAAAAAAAAAAAAAAAAAAAAAAAAAAAAACCCTAAAAACAAAAAAACGAAAAAACCACCCCAACTTATTTAGACAACAGTGAAATAAACTTCTCATTATTGGTTAGTTCAGCTCCTGGTATTGGCTACTAAAGTCAAAATAGACAAGAAAAAAACAAGTTTCCTCATCTACCAACCTTGTCCTCTGTAACCACCACTGCCGTTTCTTGCTCTTTATAACATACTTTTTCCATAATGCAAAGCTTATGTCATATATTATAAATTAGTAACAATGAAACAGAGCTTTCTTATTAACATATGCCAATCACGCTTTGGTAATCTACCAACTCTTATGCCGAGTGACCATAGTGTACTCCTCTTTATGTAAGTAAAGCAGTGTGTCTCTCTCACTTTTCTAACCATTTCAATATAACGCCTAGTGTCAGACAAGCCAAAGCGAGCCGTGGTGAACTTACGTTTACTCCTTCCAGATTGAATAAATCTAACTGAATAGTTTTGTATCCACAGTATCCTCTGTAAGAAACCACGGAAGAACCGCCAAATGCTTAGCATAGCTGAAAAACATACAAATCTCTCAGCAAAATCTGAGTGATGTTGTAAAAAGTCATCAATCCAGCGCATACTTGGCTATTGCTAGGGAAATTTTCTCTGAGCTTGATCTCAGAACACCTTTCCATCACCTGTTTCTCTTCTCTCGATCATCCAGAGTGCCAGGTCACTTGCAGACCTGATTATCAGTATTTGCTAAGTGCCCATAGCTTACAAAAACCACTCCTGGCCCTGTACCCATCTGGCAATGTTTACACCTAAATTCAGATTCAGTGTGTCCAGTCCTTGGATAGAACTCGAGCCTTTCACACAATAGACAGCGTTAAACAAACCTAACTGTTGAAATGCGTCCCCCAGAATTCAGATTCGAAGTTCCAATCTTGGGACCGTAAAGCGTAGACTTATTTGGAAATAGGAGCATTGCCAAAGGAGTTAGCAAGGTGGAGGTCAGGCTGAAGTAGAACGCTCCCATTCCCTTTGACTGGAGTCAGTTTTGGAGACAGAGAAACTTGAAAACAGAATGAATTCTAAGTGAATACTGGGGCTTTGTTGCCACAAGGCAAGGAGGAGATCTTCCTGGTGTCTTCAGCGGGGTCCAGACCCCTGGGTATCAGACTTTGAGCCTCCAGAAGTATGGGATGATACAGTCTTGATGGTAATATTTTGTTACTGCCACCTCAGATAATCAGTACAACAAAAATTTGGTGTGGTTCATTGATATCAAATTATGAATCAGGCAAATGCAGTTGGTGAACAGAGAAAATAAAAACGTGCAATGTAATTGGAAAGATTATTTCTTCAAATTGAGTTGTGAAATCTTTTGTAATTGTTAGGTGACCATCAGCTTGCTCATGAGAATTCCCATGAGATTTGCTCCCCATGCATGTCAACAGAGTTTCATTACACCTCTAAGATTCCTGTCTTGCTGTCTGCCTCTCCCATTAACCTGAGAGACAGCGAGGAGCCCACATGGCGTCTTTAGCTCAGATTCTGTAATGGTGCCTGTCACATTGCACAGACATCAGAAGAGGTCTTCAAAGCGTCAGGAAACTAGATTCACTATAATACATAGAATTTTAGCCAGATTGTTCTATCAAGTACAGTTTGCATTCAAATAGTCCTTGGTTCCTAACCGAGACACATGTAACAGTTCAACAGATAGGAATCTGATCAAATCTTTTCTCAACATCGTTAGCAGAAAGGAGATATTTGTCTTCTTTAAAAGGCCCTTAGAGGGCTACCTAGACTAATGATAAAGCCAAGTAAAAAGTAAGAGTAGAGAGACAGAAACCAGTCGCTGGCCTCTGAACTGGATGATTCTTTGTTGTCTGTTTCTCAGAACCCCCTATCAAGAGAAGGTCTAAAAATATTGCCATGTGTTAATCTCTCTTCTAGATCCAGATTGTCCCTCCTGGCCAGGGAGAGGGGTGTGCAGACTGAAACACACATTCTAATGTGAACCAGACTTGGTGGGGGTTTCACCATGCTATCCTGCCAGGTAGTCAAGCCTTCCAGATACTCTGCTGTCTTTTGATGATCTGCCTATAAATTCTTTCAGTCTCTGAATCTGAGCCCAGCGTTTTCCTCCTCCATCTGACCTCCAGGTTGTCCCATCTGCGTTGTGCAGTCTGACACAAGCTACCATGGTTCAGGCTCACTTTTCATTTTGCTGCCTGTGCTTCATCATGTTCCCTGGGATGCCCTGGTAATTCGACTCCTGCTCCTGATAGATAATTCAGTTTTATTTTTCTGACTCTGGGGTTTGACCTACTAGCTAATATCTAAGACACAGGGGTTCACCACCAGGGTGGAGACACAGACTCCTGATTTCCAACCCCAGGTGTTCACCAAGAGGAACGATATTTCACTGGGCAGCTGTGTCCCAGATAGCTGGACAACGGACGTGAATTACTATGGGCAGGTTTGTGAAAGTCAGCTGAGTGGGAAGCCATAAAGCATTAACAGAGACATAGTTATGCAGAGCAACCAGAGTTTATATTCCTTTTTATAAAAGTAAAGCAGGGTGTCTCTCTCAGTCTTCTAACAATTCCAATGTAACTTGCAGTGTCACCACAAAACAAAGTGAGGGAGAGGGAGAGGGAAAGGGAGAGGGAGAGAGAGAGAGAGAGAGAGGGAGAGAGGATAAGTCCTCCATCCACTGTTTCACTTCCCAAATGATTGCCAATAGCCAGGGCCAGGCCAGGCCAAAGCCAGGAGCCAGGAGCTACATACAGGTCTCCCACATAGGTGGCAGAGGCCCAGGCAGCTGGACCATCCTCCATTGCCTTCTCAGGTGCATGAGCAGGGAGCTGGTTTGGAAGTGGAGCAGCTAGGCATTGAACTGGCACTCTGATATGGACCGCAGGTATCACACATGGTGGCTTAACCCCCTATACCACCAAGGTGGCCCCAAGGAAACACTATTTTAACAGTAGAATTGTGCTTAGTGTCAGTTATAAGTTTTCCCTGCACTGACCTGCTCAACACAGTTACATTCTTCCTAATTTTAGCCCTTTGACCCTGCAGATACGAGCTGTTTCTTCAATAAGGGAAACCAGTAATCACATGAGGTCTTTTGGTACCCAAAAGGGTATTTCTGGAAAAAAAAAAAAAGGAAAAAAAGGTAAAAAAAAAAAGCGCGATGAGAATCCTCTGAGGGCTAGGAGGCCAAGATTTATATGAAAACCTCAGGCATCTGTGATTTACCAGCACCCAACCCTTTGCACAGAGCGTTGCAGATCTGATCCCATCAACTTTCTGGATTTGATTTTTAGCATTTCCATGAACTGGCCGCATTTGAGAGGTCAAACAGTCATCCCTGTGGCCTCGATTTCTGAATTTGTCACCACATCTCCAAGGGCCATAAGAAGCTTCAGTGTGTCTACAGCACGTTGGTAGTTCTAACTCTAACTGGCTCATGAAAAACTCATGGACACGAATTAAAACAATTTTCTAAAAATTCTGAAACTACTGAACTCTGCTGTTTTGTAAGTGGGATCTGAGTTATTTATAAAAATAATTTGATCAAAATGTTTTAAATTTCATTTGGAAAATTTTCCAACAGCCCAAAGTCTTGAATGTATTAAACAGCAAGGCAGCTCACTGCAAACTCTACATTTTGCTGTATCTTGAAGATAGTTTCCTGCTTTCCCAGGAGTAACTGAAGTCTGAGCGGAATGGTCTGCCTCCAGCCAAAGGGGCACGCTACCCTTCTTCCCATGCTGACTGCGATCCACCTCCCAGGTGACGAACTCAAAATCTTGCTGTTAGTCTAGCTTCCGCTCCCTCCCGGGTCCTGCAACACCTAACCAGGCTTGAAATTCAAATACCACTCAAACCTGTCCCGGTCAAACATGCTACAACTTCCTCAGGACCTCTCCATTTAAACCTTGTGGCCTGAAATCTTGGCCACGCTGTTCTTAGGGTGCTATTTCTACAACATGTGTTCAGTGATTTCTTTTGCCGTCATGAAGCCATGGTCCTCTTTCTCACAGCAGTGGGAGTGATGTATTCTCTCGGCTAAAGGCACGGCCTTAGAGCAAGTGGGAAGAAAGTGCTGATGTTGTGGCTCTACTATTGGTAGCTGGATAGTCACAGGAAGTAGCTGAGTCTATCTGAAAGACAACTATTTAAAATGTAACTTTGGAGAAAGTGTCACACATTTTGAATGTCACCACAGAAAGCAAAACCAGGACCTATCTATGGATGTGATAGGGATGTGTTAGGGTATAGGGATGTAGCTTTTTAATGCAACACACTGGGGAATACTCACTGAGGCAGCTTTAAAATTGAATTTAATGTTTGTAATGTTTTATGGGAGGTTGCACGAGGAAATAGCAACCTGAGATTTTCAGATTCTCTGGCTCGAGTTTAATTGAGTTGGTTCTAATTAAATTCTCACACAAGTATATTTTACACTTCAATTCCAGGACTATTTTAACTTATAGAAAGAAAGTCCATTTTACTAAATGTTAAAATTCTTTATGAAACATATACACACTATAAAATAGGTATTTGTTCTTAATCTGTATTGTGCTTGAACTTGGATTTAGAGATACTTGTGCCAACATGCTTAACTTTTTGGTGGGTGACTTGAGAAACTTCGTATTAAAAAAGAAAACAAAAACCTATTCATACATACATGCACACACAACGTATTTTGTAAAACCACTGCCCATATATCTATTATTCTGTCATCCCCCATTATTCTCACCTACTCACAAACACAAATGATCATATTGTCCTTTGAACTGAATGCATCATTTACCAAAGGAATTATATTAGTAATCTTAGAGCTTCTAAAATGGTTCAAACATCATTTACAAAAGAGTTCTTTTTTTCCAGGATCTATATAACCAATAAGATTTTTCACCTTAGAATATAGATTATATAAAAGCATATGTTGTATACATATATCTAGATGCATCTATTACATAAATATGTATTTACATACATATATGTATACATATTATAAACACATACATGAATACACACACACACAACTCACTTGTTTCAGTTAAACCTAGATGACAAGAGACACAGTGCTGCAAACTCTGAGGGTCTTTTTAATGGTCTGAAAGCCTGTCCGTGGGATTAAGTTGGGACCACCAACTAATTTCCTATAAGCCATCAAGCAACATCATGTGTTAACAATTTTCGGTCACTTTTAATCTGGTTTGGATTCAAAATGGTAAAACAGAGGTGAAAGGTCTGATTGAAAAAAAAATAAACTCCCTTGGGCCAACCAACCTTTTGAGTTTTTTAAATTTAAGTTAATTATATCATTTAAATTTAATGAAATTATCAACATGTTCACCTTCATTGCAAAATAAAACTTCCCCTGTTCACATTATAATCAATCTTTTTGTGTTAACCTAGGTGTTTACAAAGATGATTAAGGGGGACCTAGGGTTAGGTTTAGGCGCTTCACTATTCACTGTAGGAACGAGGCTATCTTTCAAGATTTAAAGAGAATAATGCTCTTTCTTTTTTCAGTGTAGAGGAACGCCGTTTTAGTATGCTCTCTTGGAGTTTACCTAGGAAATCTGCTCACCAGTTAAATATTTATCTAACTGCTACATTGTTACTTTTAATCTCAGTTTTATTTTGTTTTTATTGTAGTTACTTACAAAATGATGAAAATATTTAGCTTTAAGTAGTTAAATACATTGCTCATTGTATCTTCTAACTATAAAAAATAAAATTAGTTAAAAATAAATGGTTCTTTACTCTAAAACCTCATATGTGGATAACCTATTGAACCTAGATTCTAAAAGGCAAGGATCATATGGATTATATTAGGCATTTTCAGATTTGACCAAAACAGATAATTCTGTAAAAGCTTTAATGGCTACAATTTAGCTGTGTGAACTTAGTCACTTTTTTCTTTCTCTTAGCTTTCCTGCTCTTGTCATTTAAATTTATTCATTGAAGATGTGAGAAAAAGATAAATATTAATGGAATATACTATAAAAGTGATAAAATAATGGTAATATGCAGTTTTTGTAGCTAATTATTTTTTTGGACCATACCAAATATTCATTAAAAATGTATCCAGTTCACCAGTACATTCCCACTGGTGTGGCCACTGTGGAAGACAGTATGGAGATAACTCAGAAATCTGAATATACACCTGCCGTATGACCCAGCCATCCCACCCCTGGGAATTTACCAAAACCAAAAGAAATCAGCATATGAAAGAGGTATCTGGACCCTCCATGTTCATTGCGTCATAATTCACAATAGCTAAGATATGGAATCAACTCAGATGTCCATCAATTGTTGACTGTATAAAGAAATTATGGTATATCTACACTATAGAGTACTACTCTGCTGTAAAAAAAAGAAATCCTGTCTTTTTCAACAAGATAGATGCAACTGGAAACTATTATACTTAGTGAAATAAGCCAGTCTTCAAAAGCAGATACCATGTTTTAACTGATAGGTAACTAATACAGTACCCAAAATGTCATATATTGGAGTAAATGGACATTTTGAGGTCCAATGATTATTTATAGCCCTTATCTCTTCTGTTGAGGAACAGTGCTTTGTTTTGTTTTCATACTGCTTGTTGAACTCTTTCACTTAGTGTGTGCTTAACTTCACCACCATTACGTAAATTGAAAGTGGATCTTTATAAAGGTTGAGTGGGAATGGGAGAGGGAGAAAGAAAGGTTGGAGTGTGGGTGGGAGGGGTGATAGATGGGAAGGATCACTATGTTCCAAAATCTGTATATATGAAATACATGAAACATGTATAACTTAAATAAAATTAAAAAAAGATATCCATTTCAAAAAGAAGAATTGATAGATTCTTGAATCTTTTAGTAAATCGATTAATGGATAATAACAAAACCTAATTAAAACCTAAAACATGTTTTAAAACATTGCTGGGGCCAGTGCTGTGGCGTAGAGGGCTAAGCCGCCACCTGAAGTGCTGGCATCCCATATATTTGCCAATTGGAGACCCGGCTGCTCCATTTCCAATCCAGCTCTCTGCTATGGCCTGGGAAAGAGTAGAAAATGGCCCAAGTTCTTGGGCCCATGAATCCACGTGGGGAACACAGAAGAAGCTCCTGGCTCCTAGCTTCAGATCACACAGCTCTGGCTGTTACAGCCAATTAGGGAGTGAACCAGCGGAAGGAAGGCCTCTCTCTCCTCTCTCTGTGTAACTCTGACTTTCAAATAAATAAATAAATCTTTAAAAAAGAAACATTGTTACTGGCAGTTAAATATAAATTATGTTGGTGAAGGCTGGCGCCACGACTCAATAGGCTAATCCTCCGCCTAGCGGCGCCGGCACACCAGGTCTAGTCCCGGCTGGGGTGCCAGATTCTGTCCCAGTTGCCCCTCTTCCAGGCCAGCTCTCTGCTGTGGCCCAGGAGTGCAGTGGAGGATGGCCCAAGACCTTGGGCCCTGCACCCGCATGGGAGACCAGGAGAAGCACGTGGCTCCTGGCTTCAGATCAGTGCAGTGCGCCGGCCACAGCGCGCCGGCTGTGGCGGCCATTGGAGGGTGAACCAACGGCAAAGGAAGACCTTTCTCTCTGTCTCTCTTTCTCTCACTGTCCACTCTGCCTGTCAACTATATATATATATATATATATATATAATGTTGAATATATATATATATAAAACACATATCTAAATAAGGATGTATATTGCACATCTCTAAATATATCGCATATCTCACAGGGCCAGCTCTGTGGTGTAGTAGGTTAATCCTCTGCCTGTGTTGCCGGCATCCCATATGGGTGCTGGTTCTAGTCCTGAATGCCCCTCTTCAAATCCAGCTCTCTGCTGTGGCCTGGGAAAGCAGTAGAAGATGGCCCAAGTGCTTGGGCACCTCTACCTGCATGGGAGACCAGAAGAAGCTCCTGGCTCCTGGCTTCAGATTGGCACAGCTCTGGCTGTTGTGGCCATCTGGGGAGTGAACCAACAGAAGGAAGACCTCTCTCTCTGTCTCTCCCTCTCACTATCTGTAACTCTACCTTGCAAATAAATAAACAAAATCTTAAAAAATAAATATACTGTATATCTCTCTATAAGAACATCTATGACTATCTTATCATTTGATAAAAAGGTGGTAAACTGAAATAACACTTATATTTTAATAAGATATTGCAACCAACAATGATCATTGGTGATCATTCTCTTCTATAAAGATAATTAAAGTAGTATATATATATTTTTTTTTGACAGGCAGAGTGGATAGTGAGAGAGAGAGAGAAAGGTCTTCCTTTTTGCCATTGGTAAAGTTTTATATATATATATATAAGCTCTGTATATTTTTCTGTTTAGGAAATCATTTAATGACCAATATTGTACTTATAATTTAGTCATTTTTTAATCCTATAGATTTCTTGACAGTGGTTTCACTATTTGAAAGAAATTTATCTTTTAAAATTGTTTTAATGACTGAATGTTATTATTGACATTTGATTCTACAAATGAATAAGAGAAGAGAAATGCCCCAGGTTCATACCAGCACTCTGAGCTTTTAACTCTCCATAGCCAGGTGGCGAAGGGGTTACTTCTCCGCACCTCTCCCCTAACCTCTGGCAAGTAGCAGAGCAAGACTCCAGCTACTGAGGGGGAGGGCAGGAAAGTGAACTTAGTACTTTGCCTTGGAGCTCAGGGCTGCGTTGCCACACAACAAGTCCTTTCCCCCGGGGCAGTACTCACACAGATGCTAGCGTTCCCAGTATTGGAGATCCACACACCAGTGGGCAGACTTGTTTTGGTAAGTGTCACTGCCATCTTCATGTTTTCTTGACATGCATCCTGGGGAGTACAAGAGCCTTCTAACTGAAACTCAGGTGCCACTCGGCTTTTTAGCCTGAGCAGCTAAGGCACTGCCTTTGTCTTCTTTCCCTCATTCTTGGGCAGGCGGCAAGGCATCACAGGATGGTCTCTTGGAACTCAATGCTGGGCTGGTAAAGCCCAACACTGGGCAAATCCTAAGGACCCCAGTGCCCAGGCCAATCCCCATGGTTGGGACCTCTGAAACTGCCTAGTGGCAAGCAAAGCCCCATGGCTCCCACTGTTTGGAATGACATTCCAGTCGCCCTCACACGGGGCTATTGGCAGCATCTGTGAACCATGAGTCCATCTCAGTAGTGGACATACCATACCAGTGTGAACTTTGGTCCAATACCCCCACCTCAACCCATCCCCACTGGTCTGGTGTGGGTGGGCTGTGGTCTCGAGCTGTGATCTTGCATTAATGAATTGATGGCCATTGACTGGGTGTCTGGGCCTCATCAGACCCAGGGGAGGCTTATAGGGACAGTCTATCTCCTTTTTAGCAAATCCCTGGTTCATATGAGTGCCGCACCAACTGTGCATTTAGAACATATATGTATTTATGTGTTTCCAAAGTATTTCTGTTTGGCATTGAACTGTTGCAAAATTCTGCTTAGTGCCCCAACTAATCATGATATGGCAGAAATGTCCAAAGACTCACAGGACATAAATGGATTTATTAGGATTGTTGGATATTTAGCTACAAATAAAAATAACATATATTATGAAGACCTAAAAAATAAGCTTGTCCTTCCATGTAGAGAGGATATCATATAGCAACAAGCATCAAGAAGTCTCAGGAAACCACGATTTCATCTAACAAACATAATGAGGAGCCAGAAAGCCACCACCTAGGATCTGACATTGTCATAGGTTCAGATGAAGAATTTATAGTAGTTACTTTAAATGAATCGAAAAATTTCAAGAGAATATGAAGAAATGATTTAAGACTCTAATAAACAGATTTCACAGAGATAGAATTAGTTTTAACACAAACCTTTCATCTCAAAACTATACTAAGTAAAATTAAAAATGCAACAGAAGGCAGTAATAGCAGGATATATCCAAAAAAGAATTTGTTAACATGAAGACAGGCTGTTTCAAAACACACAGTTGTAGAAGAGGTAATAATAACAGGAAAATAATTAAGAGGAATGAAGAAAGCTTATGGGAACTTTGTGACAACATGATAAGAACAAAGGTCTGAGTAATGAGTACAAGAGGAACTTGAGATTGTGGAAGGGATAGAAAGTATATCAGAAAGATAATAGCCGAAAAGTTCTCATCTCTTGAGAAAGACATAGTTGTGCAGGTACAGGACGTTCAAAGTCCACTGGTCCAATTCAATGCAAGCAAATCCACCCTAAGATGTTCTATAATCAAGTTCCGCAAGCTGAAGCAGGAGGTGCTCAAAGCTACAAGAGAAGAGATGTGAATAACATGTGAAATTATAATCATATAAACATATTTGCCTGAACAAAAACTTATTGGCCAGGATGGAATAGGGTGAGACATTCACAATATTGCAGGAAAAAGTTGCCAGCCATGTCTACTCTTCCCCTGAAAGCTATCCTTCAGATGTGAATGAGAGACAAAGACCCATGCAGGCAAACAGAAGCTGAGAGAATTCATCCACACCAGGGCTGTCTTACAAGAAATGCTGATGATTAAGAAGAAAATATCAGAAGTACAGGAGCAGCTATACAAATTCAGAATATTCTAATATAGGAAACATGTGCAAAACCATTCGCATATTTGTTACGAAGACTAGAAAGCCAAATGATTAAAAGTGATAATAGCAACATTTATATGTTAAGAGATACACAATCTAGAAAGATGTACAATGGACACCAAACATTCAAAATTTGGAAAGGAATGATGTGCAAGTGGAGAATTCTTTATTGTATTTCTAGTCTCTTTCTTTTTGGTTTGTTTTCCTATATTTATAAGCAAGTTGTTATGCAGAAAATCAAAGCACACTACTGGAAAAACTACTTAATCACAAATGAAGATTATAATGAGGGATAAAGAAAGGAACTACAATTAAACTAGGAAAAAGTATCACTGTGGAAGCAATAAGACAATGCTTATCAAAAATTACCTTAAATGTGAATGAGTTAAATTCACCAATTAAAAGACACAGAGTGGCTGAATGGATTAAAAAAAAAAAAGCAAGGTCCAACTATATGCTGTTCTCCAGAAACTCACTGTACTCCTAAGGATACACACAGACTGAAAGTACACTCAATATACACGCAGCAAATATGAACAGACTTTAAGGGATACACTCCATAACACAATTCCCAGGAGACTTTAACACTCCACTCACTGACAATGAACAGATCATTCAAACAAAAATCAAAAGCAAATAGCCCAGTTAAACTATACCCTAGATCCATTGGATCTCACAGACATCTACAGAACTTGTGTACCGCAGAGTGTGGGGCAAGACACGGGCATAAGGACACTGGAGAGAATCTGAAAGTTGCCTCACTGAAGCGTCGTCCTCAGAGGGTGTTCCAGGAAAGCTGATCTGGGAACACTCACGCAGAGGGACCACCTCACCAGTGAGAAGGAAAGCTGCCAGAGACCAGTCTGAGTCAGCGTTTTGAATGAAGATGTATGTTGCTCAAGCAAGGAGGTTCCTCCCACTTTGGATTTTCGACATTCTGGAAGCTTCTATAGCACTTCCTATAAGATTCCCTTTGGAGAGGCGAGTTCCCTAGGGAACCATACCTTCCTGCTGTCTCCTTTACCTTTCTCAAGGAAACCAGGCTTTTCTTTGAGCAAATCTCACTTGATGCTGATTATCTGGCAACACTCCGAGTGAGCAGGTCCCTTGTGTCTGCTAACACTCTCCATCGATCAGTTGCAGAACATACATTATTCTTGACAGCACATGGGAAATTCTCCAGGGTTGCTCATAAAGCATGTCACAGAAACAATTATCAATGAATTTCAAAAATTAGAAATAATATTGAGTATCTCTTTTGATCACATGCAATAAAACAAGAAGTTATTAACAAAAAGAAAGTTTGGGAATTGCATAGATACATGAAAATTAAGTTACTTCTGAACAACCAGTGGGTCAAGGAAGAAATTTAAAGGGAAGTTAATATATTGCGTTGAAATGAATGAAAATGGAAACACAGGACACCAAAACCTGTAAGATACAGCAAAAGCAGTCCCAGGAGGAACGTTCTTAGCAATCACTGCTTATATTAAAAAAAGCAGAAAGCTCCCAAACAAACTTAATGGCTACATCTTAAGTAGTTAGAAAAAACAAGCATAAATCAAACCCAAAATTAGTGTGAAACAAACAATAAAACTCAGAGCAGAAAGGAATGAAACAGAGACAAAAATAAACTACAAAAATTCAAAGAAGCAAATAACTAGTTCTTTGAAAAGAGAAACAATACTGACAATCTTATCTAGACTAAGAAAAATAGAGAAGATACAAATAAATAGTATCAATTAAAAAGGGAAACACTATTGCAATAAACACAACAGAAATAGATGATTAGTAGAAATTATAATCACTCTGTTGAAGAGACATCCTTACTCTTAAGTTTATCATAGAACTATTCACAAAAGTCAAGAAATGTAAACTTCTAAGTACCTATCAACTAATGAATGGATAAAGAAAATGTGGTACATACATGCAATAGAATATTCTTCATCCATGATAAAGGATGAACTCTTGTCATTTGCATCATGGGTGGAATTGAAGGTCGTAATACTACGTGAATAAGCCAAACACAGAAAGACAAGTACTGCATGATCTTCCACATGTGAAATATAAAAACAGCTGATTTCACGGAAGTTAAGAGTATAATGATGGCTAACAGAGGCTGAGGAGAGCAGGAGAGTGGAGAAACATTGTTTAATAAATACTGTGTTGTAGCTAGATAGGAGTAAGAAGTTCCAGTTATCTTTTGCACAGTAGAGGGATTATAGATATTGATAATGCATGTATGTCTCTCTCTCTCTCTCTCTCTCACACACACACACACACACACACACACACTCACAACTAGAAGAAATGATTTAGAATGTTTTGCCCTAAGAAAATGTTAAACATTTGAGGAGATTCTGATGCTACCCTGAGTGGACATTATTCAGTGTGTAACTATACATAAACATCACATGACACCCCATAAATATGTATATAAACACATATACTTTAAATATGTTAGAATTTAGTAGAATAAAAAGAGAAATACAGTATCCTGATACCTAAAGGAAAAATAAAGGAACTGACATAATCGTAATTACTTGAGACAAACTTTCAAATTGCAAAGTCGTAAGAATATATGAATGTGTAGATAAACTAAATAAAATTGTTCTTTCTGGAATAATTAACATAAATCATATAGGACAAGTGGGGAAAATGAATGTGTGAGATGGTAGATATATTAATTTGTTCCACAAGAGTAACCATTTTACTACATGCATATAGCAAGCGTAATGTGATATTGTATATGTAATATTAAAACATCATGCTGTATAACTTAAATAGTAGAATTTATTTTAAAAATAGATGGAAATGTGACAAAAGTCAAAATAAATGGCTGAAGAATGAAATATTCCTGCAGAGCAATCGACGGCACGTTTGTGGTTGACTATTTCAGTTCCTCACCTTCAATGTGATTAATAATTTGAAAGTAGTTTTCTCAATCTTAGAACTGTTCATTTGTTTATTAATGAATGGACTGCTAATGTCACTTTATTGCTCTAATACAGATGTTTTGCTGTGTTTTTACTTGTCATTCTTAGAGTAATTTCAGACACAGAGTTGATACATCTTTTTTTCCTTTTTTTCCCTTTAAGAATAATCTTAGAAGATGAACCTTAGAATATAGTGTTTTTTTTAATACAAATATAATCAGAACATCATCAATCTTGATATCCTAACAACTATTGAGAAAGAATGTTTTCACATTCTCTGCAGTAAAATGAAAAATTAGACAATAAGGAAATAAAATTATGCATATCATAAGATGAATTAGTAAAGGAAAAATACTTAGTTAATTAACTGGGGGAGAGGCAAACCACCATCGATGCTTCATGTTTCAGATAATTGCAAAGAAAACAAAGCAGATGGGGAAAAGGCAAAATGGTTGTATTTATCCAACCACTCCTCCATGTTGTTGCGGACTGGTTCCAAGCGGCCCTCAGATAACAACATCCATGATGGTTAAGTCCTTTATATAAAATGGCATGGTATTTGCATGTACTCTGTGCACATCCTCCACAAATCATCTCTAGTTACTTACAGTGCCGAACACAATCTGACTGCTACATAAATAGTTCCATTATATTCCTGGGGGCAATAATGTCAAAGAAAAAGACGTCTGTGTTGCGTTTAGTACAGACACAATATTTTCTTCCCAAATACTTTAGTTGTTTGGATGTTGAATCCAGGATATTGAACTACGGATGAGGGCCAATGGTATTACTTTCATTAAATAAGAAAACAATGAGCTCAATGATACAATTAAAATTGGAATGGAGGTGAGTAACTTTAATGATTAACGGTATGAATATTGGGATGAGCATTGTGGTGCAGTCACTGCTTGGGCTGCCAGCTTCCCCACTGGGAGTGCCTGGGTTTGAATCCCTGCTTCTCTACATCCTATCCAGCTTCCTGCTAACGGGCACCCTGGGAGACAGTAGATGATGGCTGAAGTACTTGGGCTCCTGCCACTCATATGGAAGACCCGGTTCTGGACTCTTAGCTCAGCCCTACATACTGTGAGCATTTGAGGAGTAAAACAGCAGAGGAAAGAACTCTTCTCTGTCAGTCTCTCTCTGGCTCTCTCTGTCAATTGACCTTTCAAATAAAAAATAAACACTAAAATATATAAAGGTGCAAATACATTTTCATAAAATGTTACATGAGAAGTGTAAACATTACATAATTTTATGAACTAGTATTTATTTATTTTAAAGGTAGCTATGGGAGGCATACTCAAATCATTTTCTGAACTCTGAATAAATAGGGAATACAACAGCCTGTGAATTGAGGGGTTTAGATTTTAGTAGTGATAATGGCAGTAATCAACTAAATAGTAAGTTGAATGATGCCACTTAATTGTCATAATTTTGAGGAAAACAAATCAGAATATAAGGACACAGAGTGATTTATAGAAGATGTAACCAAGAGCGTAGACTTTAGGCAAAAAGGGGGAACAGGAACAGGAGCAGAGAATGTGATAGTGGAGTTGGCTTCCCGCTAAGGAAGGTGGAAGGGCACAACAAGAAGAGGAGGTTCTTGGAAAACAATGATCCTGTCAGAGTCAATGCCTCAATCTGTACCTAGGGTCCGGAGCCCTATGAGATGAAGCTTAAAAATTACATTTGAGCATGTGACAGAGGCACAGAATTGGAGGAATGTCATCTCATAGGCCATCAGTTGGTAAACACATTTTTAAAATGCTGAAAATCATAAAGAAATTCTTAGCCTAGGTATAACTCAAATGTACCAAAGAAAATTGATAATTCAGATAAATTTCCTAAATCCTATTTTTTCTTTGCTTCTATGAAATATTACTTAAAAATGGAAATGAAACATGATACATTTCCTTTGTCTTGTTTTGAAGAGATTCAAGTTCTCTCAGCTCTTCCACGTTGAATATTAATAACAATAAGGAAAATTTCTCCGGAGCCGCACACAAAATTACATTGATGTGTTTTAAATGTAATGATGGCATATAAATACATGTTATTCAGAAAGCACATAATAGGGGCACCTAACCACTCCAGGGAATGCTCTGTGAAGCTACAAGTCATAAAGTGTTATTTGCTCAATGAAAGATTGCTGCAATTTTCAGAAAAACTATGTGGAGTATTGTAGAATCAGGGATGAGCAACAAAAATGATTGGAATAATATCTAGATGGGGAATCGTTTGATCAGTATTTCGGGAAATGGAGAAATCGATAACAACTCCAAGAATTTGAGTGGGGTGCTACTAATTTAGGTGGCTCCTCCAGGACTAGAATAAGATTTTGAGAAAAGAAGATGGGAAATGAGTTAGAGTGCCACTCAAGGTCTATTCCATTAATGTTAGATTTAATTACCCAGGATAAGTAGATCAATAAGGGACCAAGGGGAGGTGAGTTAATTTATATGGCCAGTCTCCTCTGAGTTGCTATTTAGGTTATTAGAAAGCACATAGTAGGGTTCCTAACCCCTAGTGTACATCATTTTGTGCACTAATGGGTTTTCAAGCTGCTACTTCTTTGCATTTTTTCTCTCTTGATATTTATCCAAGACTGTTAATGATGATTTCACATGAGACAGAGAAATAATGGGACAAATTACACTTTTTAAAGAAAAGGTTTCTAGTGCTGATATAGAAATCAGCAAACGAGGGAAGAGATCTGGTTTTCAGCATATGGGGAAGGGATACAATAATAAATGTGGATGAAACAACACAGAGAAAGCTTGAAGTTTACAAAATTAACTCAAGAAAGAAGATAAAGAAGTCTAGAAATCAATAGTGATGAAGGATCTAGAAATTACCTGCATCCAGATACAATTCTGTGATTCTGCAACCTCCAGACCATCATCGGCAATGTCAGAGTTGTATTTAGGTCATGTACATTTAACTTCTTGACAAAAATTATTTAGTTATTCCAAATATAGACTTTAAATACTAACATTTTCTGATTTTAGTAGTATTTGAGTTCTCTGAGAAGCATGTTTACACATTTTGCTTATAAATTATCATAACCAATTATGTGTATATTTACATAAAACTTTAATTATGCATGTAAGGTCACCTTCAATGACATGAGACAAAAGTGACTTAGAAATATTTAGATGCAGAAACATATAAAACTCAGGATCACTTAAACAGAGGTGGATCCAGGAACTCAAACAACATAATCAAATATTATTTCATCTGCCTGTTTTTGGGCCTTCTCCCTGCTCAGTTTTACTTTCTGATGGTTTCATGCTCAAGGAGTTTGAACCCTTGCCATCATCAGATATAGTTTGGATTTTACTTACATTGAGCAATGCCAGGGAAAAGCACACAGCATCCCTTTCCCAAGATTTATATCAAGTTTTGAAAAGTAAATTAACTGGACTTTTTTCTTGCACAAGCACCATGAAATTGAAAAAGTGAAGCCAGGTGACACAAGGCTCCACCAGGTAGGAGAAGGAGCTGCCCCTCTGAGAGGAACAGGACAGAAGGAAAAGGATTAAAAACAACAGAAAAGTTCTGTACCACTGAGGCATATATTACAGAAAAAGAGCAAAAGTCAGTATTTGAAAGGTGCTGTGACGTAGCACATCTCTCATGTAAGGAAGTATAGTATCCTTTGAGTCATGATTGCTGTTTAGAATGGTTAATAATCCAAATCAAAATAATCAACTACTACTATAATGTTTCTTTACCAGACATAAATAGAACTGAAGCCCTCTAATGAAGGATTTGAATTGCTCTGTTTTGAATTTGTTAACTATTTGTTTAACCTGTGCTGTCAGAATTACTATAAATCCTTCTTGAATAATTGTACGTGCCTTTTTCTTTTGCTGGATACCCTTGAATGTCACTAGGGACTATTTTTTTTCTCCACAAATGGCTACTAATTTTTCTTAAATTATACCTATAGATTGAAAATGTGGAAATAAAATAGACTATCAGGAAATCCACCCAGGAAGGAAAGCCAAAAATAACACACCTGAGGAAGAAAAGAATATAATCATTATGCTAGTGGAATATTAAATTAAAACATACATTATCATAATCTTGATTGACTATTTCTAAAGCATTTTGTACATAGCATATGATAGCAATGCTAAATTTCATTCTTTGTTTCCTAAAATACTCTCACTTAAGGTTTGGCAAAAGATTTACATATTTTATATACAACAAGTTTTGCTATTGCTTTTATCTACAATCCAACAGATATTTGATGAAAATCTATGGTACTATCACTAACTTAGAGGACAGAGAAAAATACTCATATCATGGATTTATTAATTAAAAAGCTAAAAATTTAGGTTTGTATTTAGGATATAAGGGAGGAAATAATTAACAATGACTTCTAGGTCTTTGGCCTAATACTTGGTGAATGGTGGTTCCGTCTACTTAGATGGGTAGAAAAATCATTCATATGATATGTGGGGGAATAACGTTCTATTTTGGTCAGCATTGACATCCCTGTTATATAGCCATGAAATATACAGCTGGGATGGGGATCCTGGATCAAAAAGGAAGCTAAGGCTGAAGAAATACATTTGGAAGTTAACACTGCATACATCGTTTCTAAAGCCAGCAAGGGCAGTGAGATTCTGTAGCAAGATAGAAATGACAAAGAAGAAGAGCCAATGAAAACATGGAGGCATTTGATAATTTAGATATGGAAGAGAAGCAGTAGTCAGTTGCAAAGACTAAGGAAAAGTGGATAGTGAAATGGAAGAGAATTTGAGGGCCAATTGCAGAAAGATATTCAAGATGTGTACCAGTGAGTTAACAGGTGGCGAGAAATTAAATTAGACATGAACTGATAATTTGGCAAGATGGTAGTTACTAGTAACCTCAACAGGACACATTTCAGTGTATTATTGAGATAAATAAAGAGTAAAAACTGAGAAAATAGTCAAAGGAAGAAGAAAAATTGCTTCAAAGAGTATTGCTATAAAGAGAAGTAGAAAAACAAGACTATAACCAGAGATTGTGGATTCCAAGGAAACTGTAACACTGTGGTTGTATAATGATGGAAATGATCTAAGAGAGAGGAAAATTAATGATATAGAAAAATCAACATCAATATTCTGGGGAACAAAGTCTGGAGGAGTTTAATGAGAAATATCTAAAAAAGCTGTGGAGGGAGTGGTCTCCAGTCTGCCAAGTGACATAGCACCCACAGGATGGGAGGGAAAATGTGATGTGTAAGTAGAGATGTAAGTGGTTTATACATTTGCATTTTTAAAATCAGTGATAAGATATGCACGAGCACTAGTGAGATTGAGGCATGGAGAAAGCTGTTGACAATTTAAAGAGAGAGGAAAAGGGGTGAAGCTGTTCAGGAGACTGGAAGGGTAATGCTGGGGACCATGAGGGTTGCACTGCCAGAGAGTGTGCTAGGAAGATGAGCGTGCTAAAGCATGTTATGTTTAAACAACAACCACAGGCACAGTAATGATCCTATCAAGTGACCAACAGAGCTGTGGTTGCAGTGCACACGCTGTCTTCGATCAAAATGTATTGTTTTGATTCAATAGTGAATTGGTGGCAGAAAGTTTTTTAAGTTTTTTTTGTAGCATACGTTTGGACAGTGATAATTGAGATTACAAAGCATCCCAGAGGATTGTTGGCAAGGAGACAGGTTTTCAAAGAGCTTGAGGCCGGCACCGCGGCTCACCTTGCGGCCCCGGCACACCAGGTTCTAGTCCCAGTCAGGGCGCCGGATTCTGTCCCAGTTGCCCCTCTTCCAGGCCAGCTCTTTGCTGTGACCAGGGAGTGCAGTGGAGGATGGCCCAAGTGCTTGGGCCCTGTACCCCATGGGAGACCAGGAGAAGCACCTGGCTCCTGCCTTCGGATCAGCGTGGTGCGCCAGCCGCAGCGGCCATTGGAGGGTGAACCAACGGTAAAGGAAGACCTTTCTCTGTGTCTCTCTTTCTCTTACTGTCCACTCTGCCTGTCAAAAAAAAAAAAAAAAAAAAAAAAAAAAAAAAAAAAAAAGCATGAATGTTATCAATATGTATGTGGATTTTTAAAAATGTATCAGAGAAATGTAGTGATATGAAAGAAATGTAACTGCCTAGATTGAAAACAATTTTGTTTGACTGGTCAGTAAGGAAATACAACTTATAAAAACAATATGATACCATTGCATACTTGAAATTTGGCAAAAGTAAAAATGTCACAATATCAAGTTTTGTAAGGGTTTTGGAAACACTCATTCCCTGTATTTTGAAATATTAATTTGTGCAATCACTTTGGAGATCACTTCAGCAACTGAAAGCTAAATTGAAAGGGTCTAAATCTTTAGCCAGAGCCATTGGGCAAGAAAAAGAAATCAAAGGGACACAAATTGGAATGGAGAGTGGCAAATTAGCCAGATGACTTGATTCTACACTGGGGGAACCAAAAGACTCCACTAAGAGACTATTGGAATGCATAAAAGAGCTTGTTAGAGTTGTAGGATATAAAATTAACACACAAATTTAATGGACTTTGTACACAACAGACAATGCCATGGCTGAGAATGAAATTCTAAGGTCAATCCCATTCTCAATAGCTACAAAAAATTTAAATACCTTGCAATAAGTTTAACCAAGGAGGTGAAAGATTTCTATGTTGAAAATTGCTAAACATTAAAGAAAAAATAGAAGACACAAAAAAATGGAAAAATCTTCTGTTTTTGCATTGGAAGACTTAATATCGTCAAAATGTCCACACTGCCAAAAGCAATTTACAGATTCAATGTAATTCCAATCAAAATACCAATGACATTCTTCTCAGATTTAGAAAAAAATGATGCTAAAATTCATATGGAAACACAAAAAACCTAAATAGTTAAAATAATATTATACAACAAAAACAAAGCTATAGGCATCACAATAACAGATTTCAAAACATACTACAGGTTAGTTAAAATTTAAACAAGCCGATACTGGCACAAAAATAGCCATGTAGACCAATGGAACAGAATACAAACTCCAGAAATCAATCCACACATCTACAACTAACTTATCTTTGACAAAGGAGCTAAAATCAATCTGGAGAAAGGGCAGTCTCTTTAACAAACAGTGCTGGACAAACTGCATCTCTGCATTCAGAAGTATAAAACAAGATCCCTACCTTACATTTTCTGCACAAATTGACTCAAAATCAGTCAAGGATCTAAATCTATGACCTGGTACCATCAAATTACTAGAAGAGAACACTGGGGAAATTCTGTAAGACATCGGGATAGGCAAGACTTCTTAGAAAGACCCCAGAAGCACAGGCAATCAAAGCAAAAATAGACAAATGCGGTTAAAAAAAAGCTGAAAAGCTTCTGCACTGCAAAGGAACACTCAGTAAAGTGAAAAGGCAATTGACATAATGGGAGAAAATATTTCCAAACTATGCAAGCGATAAAGGATTAATATCAAGAATCTATAAAGAGCTCCAGAAACTCAACAACAACCAAACAATCCAGTTAAGAAATGGGCAAAGGACTTGAATAGGCATTTTTCAAAAGAGGAAATTCAAATGACCAACAGACACATGAACAAATGCTCAGGATCTTTAGCCTTCAGGGAGATGCAAATCAAAACCACAATGAGATTTCACCTCACCCTGGTTAGAATGGCTGTCATACAGAAATCAACAAACAAATGCTGGTGAGGATGTGGGGAAATGTACCCTAATGCACTGTTGGTGGGATTGTGTAAACTAGAACAACCCTTGTGGAAGACAGTCTGGGGATACCTCAAAAAACTGAAAATAGATATATCGTATAGGAATTTACCCAAGGAAAATGAAGTCAGTATATGAAAATGTTATCTGTACCTCCATGTTTACTGCAGCTCAATTCATGATAGCTAAAAATAGAAATGACTCAGATGTCCATCAACTGATGATTGGATAAAGAAATTGTGTTATGTATATATACCATATATATATATATATACACTATGTATATGTACATATACCATATATATATATACACACACACACTCATAATATGGAATTCTACTCAGCTGTAAAAAAGAATGAAAATTCTGTCTTTCACAACAAAACGGATGCAACTGGAAACCATTATACATAGTGAAATAAGCCAATCCCCCAAAGATATATACCATATGTTTTATCTTATCTGTGGTAAATAATAGAGTACCATAAATGTAATATATAGAAAGTAAAATTGACATTTTGAGATTCAATGATTGTTTATAGCCCTTGTCTCTAATGCTGAGAAACAGTGTTATTTTTCTTCTTACTATTTGTGGAACTCTTTACTTAGTGTAGGGTTCATCTCGTAAGTAAAATAAACTGAAAGTAGATCACTGCAAAATTTAAAAGAGGGAATAATAGAGGGAGGAGGAGAGGAAGGATGGGTGTGTGGGTGGGAGGGAGGGTATGGTAGGAAGTATCACTATGTTCCTAAGCCTGTGTATGAAATACATGAAATTTGTTCACCTCTTACATTTTTTAAAAAATAAACAAATTTCAAAAAAAGTAGGATGGAAATTTCACATCTAAGGAATGTACAGGGGCTTGTCTGCCTCAGGAGCTATGCAAAGCTAAGTACAAAAATAATAATAAGAAAGAATGCCTGCAGGTCAGCAGATTGATAATAAGTTGTACTATTGATGTAGTCTAGAGTGCTCTCAGAGTTCAAATGAGCTAATGTGCTGTCTGGCTGAACAGGTAGTGGAACGTAAAGGGAGCACCTGGGTGCTCAGGGACATCGACTCGCAGGTTTGATGCTGAGACATGATGATGTTTCAGTCTTTTATTTTCTCAATGGACTTAAACGTGAGATTAGAAGCTGAAATGCTATGGAGGGAAAAAAGGATGTGGAGGTTTGAGAGGGAGAAGAGTGTAAAGTTGTCTTCAGAAAAGGGCATAAAGAAAACTCATAAGAGAAATGCAGTATTTGTGAGGACGGAGACAATTATGATGACTCACCATTTCAGCAGCAACAATCCTCTCAGGAATCCAGCTGAAACTGAGTTACATCACCCAGCTATGCCAGTACAGTAGAATGCTCCAACATTTCCAGGGATGATGAACCAACACTTGAAACAACGGTGGGGTGGGAAGGCTACACTTCTGAGACTCAACGGTCTTAATGCAAATTCAAATCCCTTGGGAAGTGACACAGTATCTCCCCAACTGAATCCAGAAACCTTTGACCACGTAGCACCCAACTGACCTACCGCTGGGAGATCATGTTAGAAACAGCCTAAACATCTTTCATAATTAATAGTCATTCAAAAAAGAAGTCTTGATTCAGCACAACTCTGCATTGTGTAAAAATAGTCATTACCTATAGAAGGATCTGTCAAGAGAGCAATGGATTTCACCCACTGAATCATGGAGACTTGAACCACAACTAAGATGTCTCTTAGTAATCCAAGATGTTGCACAGTTTTTACTACCAGGGGAACTAATTCAACATAAAATCCCTGGAGTAAAATGTTGGTATGTATTTTAAAAGGAACCTTAATTTTTGAGAGAGATGAAAACATTTCACATAGTGGTTTTCCCAAGTATGTGCTCTAAAATATACTTCTTAAGATAAAAGTCACTTGATCTTTTTGTAGTATCTTTTAAAAATAGCAGTGAATTTTAATTATGTAAGATTTTAACCTTCATTGTTCCTTAATATGCATCTATATGGAAAAAATTATTCAAGGCACAGTTGTTACAGAGGACATAATTTTGTACTGAACGAACAGTAAAGGAATGGATCTATCTGAATACTACAGTCTTCCTTTACTTTCTAATAGAGGTTAAATTTAATGATCCATTATATAATCTTGACGAAATGAACTGAAATGGGAAATTTATGTTCTGACAATTTCATATTTGGCCTTCCTTTCATTTTTAAGCTATTAATGAGGCTTCAAACACTCATCCAGCAATCTCTTAGTTTTATCAATTCAAGTGAACTAGAAAAATGTATGGATTCACTTTTACAATGTTTATTTGGAATGATAACTTTGGGATAAAAATGTCGATGAAAACCATCCAACCACGGACATTTTATTGAATAGCATCTTGCAAGCAATGTAATGTGAATCAGGGGCACAGGTGTGTTCTATCATTCCTGAAGAATTCCTGCACTATAAGAATGACCTTGCAGTTACGACTGCAGGGAGATGAAGACACCCTCTCGGGTTTTGTTTTCTATATTAAAAATCACTGATGTATTTCAGTTTGAATAAACATCTTATGTGAATGAGTAAAATAATCTTTGCCATTTAAAATTTTCCTTTGAAGATCCAAACTCTGACATGCTTGTGCGGGATTTAGCTTCATCTGAAAGTTGCTCTCACAGAAACACTAGTTTATCAACTGGCCCCTTCCAGGGTGCTTATCTGTGACATGCAACTCTGAAAGAGGTAAGGAAGATGTAAAGCATGGAGTGAGAGAATTTAGAGTTTGCATGTATGCTGCCCAACAGTACAGCCACTAGCCAAATATGGTCCTTGAAAATTGTTAAGATAAGGGCTAATGTGCTAAGCGGGTTAAGCTGCTGCCTGCATCCCATATCAGAGTGCTGGTTCAACCCCTGGATGCCCAGCTTCTAATCCATCTCCCTGCTAATGCGAATGGGAAGGCAGCATATGATAGTCCAAGTATGAGACTCACCCATGTGGGAGACCCAGATGCAATTCTATGCTGCTGGCTTTGGCCTGGCCTTGCCCTGGCTTTTGTGGCCATTTGGGTCATGAACTGGTGAATGGAAGATCTATGTCTCCCCCTCTCTTACTCTGACTCTCAAATAAAAAAATAAAATTATTAAAATAACAAAACATTTGCTTATTAATCATGAAGTCGCATTTTCTCAGTAATTACATGTAACCAGCAGGAACTTTCAACTGCACAGGTAGACCATGTTCATCATCACAGAGTATTTCTGAAGGTTCTTTAGGATAGCCTTGATTTAGATTTGGGATTGGGAAATGTTTCCTGTAAAGGGCAAGGGAGTAGGGGTCAGCGCTGTGGCGTAGTGGGCAAATCCACATGGCCTGCAGTGCCGGCATCTTGTACGGGTACTGGTTCTAGTCCTGCCTGCTCCTCTTCTGACCTGGCTTTCTGCTGTGGCCTGGGATGGCGGTGGAGGATGGCCCAAGTGCTTTGGGCCCCTGCATCCATGTGTGAGACCCAGATGAAGTTCTTTGCTCCTGGCTTTGGATAGATAGACTCAGCTCTGGCCATTGCAGCCATTTGGGGAGTGAACCAGCAGATGGAAGACCTCTCTCTCTCTCTCTCTGTGTCTCCCTCTCTTTGCTTCTGGCTCTCTGTAGCTCTGCCTTTCAAATACATAAATCTTTAAAAAAAGAAAAAAAGGACAAGGGCACAAACATTTTAGTCTTCACAGGTCAAACTTCTGTGTAGCAAGCAACTCCTCAGCTACGCATCATTTTTCCAGTGTGAAGAGAGCCACAGATGCTCCTAAATGAATGAGTGTGACTATGTCCCAATAAAACTTCTTTTGCAAACACAAGTAGCAGGCTAGATTTGGGGTGGGCTTAGTTTGCTTACTCCTGGCCTGGATCACTTTTATACAGATAAGATCCATTTACACAAAGGACGATTTACTAGGAACTACCTGGCATATGCAGAAAATGAAGTCAGAGACATTTTTCAAGAGAAAGAAGGATGAATAAAACACAACTGGAACGCCATAAATTGCACTGACATAAAGAGACTGTTCTGCCCATAATCGTAAGCCAAGACAGCAATGCAATTGTTGATGATTTCTTTCTCTTTAGTTGTATTAAAATTTCTCCCTGAAGTACCCCACGTTATTTTAAAATATATCTTGCAATGGCCAATTATTAAATAATTAAAAATATTTGGCAATATTTTAAAGTTGTGTGTAAGAAAGTAACATAGTACATGTCAAAATCTACACTTTTGTATTTCAATTTTTGCTTATTATTAAACAGAGACATCTATCTAACTCTGAAATTTTGATTTCTTTATCGGTTAGGTGTATGAATTTAATGTCTACAGTGGAAAGAGCATAGCAAAATGGGGAAAGTACAAGGGGAATTCAAAAGGTTCATAGAAATGGAACTCAAAAACTTTATTTTGGTGTAATAATTTTTGAAATCCACGTATGTGAGGGGTTTGCAAAAAGTTCATGAAAAAGTGTGTGTTTTGAAAAAGTTAGACATGGATCTCAAATTTTGATCAAAGTAAATCTATCTTTTTATCTGCTTTTCCACGAACTTTTTGCTGTACCTTCATATCCTCCATCAATAGTCATTAGGGAAACTTTCTGACACATAATTTCTGCTTCCATGTACCAAGACCCAATTCTCATGTAAATCAAGATACCAGCAATATTCTGTACAATAAACAGAAAAGATGTAATCTGTTCAAACTGGAAAGACATTAAAGTGTAACTTCTGTGACCGAATAATAACTGAGGGAAAAAAAAAAAAAACATGGCTTTTCCAATGTTCATACTGTTTACTTTTCATGGACTTGTTTTTATTCTTCAAATAAAGATGGCAGAAGTTAATAGCACAGTGTATCAGGAGACTTGAGGCATATACAAATCTTTTAGAGGATTTAAGAACTCGTTTGATGGTGAAATAGAAACAATGACACTCTGGTAGAGGAAAGGCAAAATTCCTCACTATTCATAGCTATAGACTGGAGCCATATAAGGCCACACAGGGAGCTGTACCTGGGTGTGGGGCAGCAGCAAGCTGCAGTTGTGGAGGGCAGTTTTGCGTAGCCAACTGGAAGGGATTAGCTAGACAGCATGAGGTCTGTGGATCGGCTAATGGGAATAATTTCAAGGGCTCTGGAGCATAGGGATTATCCCTGGCTATCTGTCACCTTGGCAACTAAGAGGCTGGGGAGTTTGAGATCCATGCTCTATAACTGTACTCTATAGATGAAGCATTTGGGTGTGGACTCCTCTTGTGCGCTCGGGAGGAATAACTGTCACAGACTCTAGACCAGGCTGTAAAAGTGGGCCAAATATAATGAAGTGAGAGGAAACCATACCATAGCTAACTCTTGATGCCTTGAAATCAGTTTTGAGTTCAATTATTTGCGTATTTGAATGTCCTGAATAGTAGAGTACTCTAGAGGAGGAAGATTCTGCTGAAAATGATTGACTACCATGATAGTAAAAGGCAGAAACACATAGAGGTACAAGGAGTCATGATAGGGAAAGAGATAACCAAATTTCCCATAGCGTGGTAGTAGCTGAGAAAATACACCTGAAAATTCTGGGGTCTTGAAAAATACCTTGGTGACACAATGAATTGTGCTAAAGTATGAGTTACATGAATATGCAGGATGGTGTGTCAAATGCTTGACAGGATTTTGTTACTTGATGTTGATTTCCATCCTCCACATAACATTGCCAAGGAGGGGTTGTCTGGTCCCTTCATTATAGAGGTGGTTATTCCATTATTTGTGAATATGATTTCTGTTATAAGTGGAGACGTCTGTATCTTTCTTTTATCTACCTTCCTTCTTGGAAGTATGCATTGTCTATGTGATTGGCCATGGAGTACGAAGATGAGGAGAACCATGAGTATTAGCCAGCCCTTATAACTCAAATCTCAAGAAAGGTGTTTGGTGGATGTTCAGGTTTGGTTGGGTGACATACCAGCCAAGCAGATGTCTGGCTCGTGGGACAATTTATAGATCCCAGGAGAACACATGCCATCCTCTGGCTGCCAGCACTTATGGGCCAAGGGCAGGACCGAACATCCACGGAGGAAGGAGACATTCCTGAAGGCACTCACGAGTAAAGACCCTTTGTGAACAGGCAGTGAAGCACATCCACCTCTACTTTCTTTTTTAAAAAACTTTACTATGGTGCAAATATGATACAAATTCAGTATAAGGAATATACCAAATTTTGAATTTTGATCTTTGAGATAGCCAGTAAAATACACTCTTGTGAGAATGGGCAGTACTGCTGAACCCCAGTTCCTAGTCAACCAAGAGATCATGAAGAGAAACAACCAATCCTAACAGTGTGCTGTGTTGCTAAGCTATGATGTACCATGAGTTAGTTGTATTAAATGCATGTTTCCTTTGTGATATTTTCAACTTAATCAATGGTTTTTTTTTAAGGATATAATCCCTCCCATAAGTGAAGTAACATTTGTGTAGGAAAGGGAAGATTTTCTATATTTGTGTGAGGTGTGCATCAGCCAAGAGGCCTTGGATTAAGAGAGATTAAAGTCTGGGGCAAGACCCACCTAGGAGTTAATTTGTCATTTTATAACCCAAATGGGAGTCCTCAAGGGATCTCTCTACCCTCTCTGTTAAACCACTTGTCCAGGGCCTGTAATGGAGATGGAAATTCCACTGGATGACTTTTTTAGTGCCCTGCATTGTGTTCTGAAAGGTGAAATGTGTCCCTTGGTCATGATCAGTAACGTCTGGAGCTCTGAAGGGATCAAACAGTGTCCTGATGAAGGCTTGCATCACGGCTCGAATACATGTAAGGATCTGTGAGACACTGGTTTGCAGTTTAGGTTTCTGTGAGGGAAACATCACCAAATTCTTTACTCTGAAGGGGGCCACTCTTAGGCAATGGCTCAAGAATTTGTGAAAATGTGCAGGTGCGACCATTTGTTGGCAAGGGCCCTCAGTGCTGAGACTGAACTACTGAAGTTTGGAAATTCTCACTGAATGTTGGGTCTTACCCTTTCTGAAGGGCTTCTTGGTTAAGCATGGAAAGCAGCAACATTCCACTGAGCTCCACAACTTTGACAGTTGCAACGCCAGCTGTTCAGTTCCCTACTTCTCTTCACTCAGTTAAATCCACTCAACCCACAGGGAGCCGAGGAGGTGGGCATCCAGCACCATGACAGCTTGCAATGCACCGAGTACAAGCAAGGCTACTGCCATCTGAAAGTGGAATGTGCCACAGGTGCCAGGTTCAGGTCCATCCTAGGTCAATGACTCAGTAGCCCACCCCAAGCCTGTAGGGGGTTACTTCCATGATCCAAGTCATAATGGACAAGAGAATATTCAGGGCCATGGCCTAGGGTCTGTGAGAGTTTCTTTTTCCAAGGGATCCCAGGCTGCGGCCAGCCATTTCCATTGTAATGTAAAGGGCTGAAAAGGGATGCATCTTGTTGTGGGAACCAAAGGGCAACTTATAGACATGTAAAGTGGTCTAGAGACCCCATGAAGCAGGGGAGGACCCTTCCAGAATCTCTACAGTGAAGATGGCACTGAGGACAGTAAGAGGAGTCTGCTGATTTTCATGTAGAGTTGAGAGTGTTGTGTTGCGGGGGCGGGGGGGTATTTACTGTGTGTGGATTTAGAGAGATTAAATAACGTGATAATTTAACTGACGGAGCCTGGCACTTGAGACACCATTGTGTAAGTGCCAAGTAACCATTTAAAATGCAGAATGTGTGAATTAGTAGCACACTCCAGCCTAGAGAGGGAGATTAGGTGGTTATCTGAGAAGAACTGAGGGTAAATGAAGGATGGGTTGTGAATGTGGCAAGACACAAGTTTGAGGGTCATCTTTTAGGGAAAATCATCTATGAGAGAGAAAGAGAAGTTAAAAAAAAGGCAAGGAAGAAAGAATCACTGCTGAGATGCTTGGAGGTGGGGAAGTTTCAACGATAGATGGAAGCTATGGGCTGGGACATACTGGGAGCTGAGACGGAAAAAGAATGGGAGAGAGAAATAAGCATCACTATAAATGATGTTAGATTTGATGTGTCTTTTAAAAGGACTCTTCAAAAAAATAGCTTGTATTTCTTTTTTTTTAACTTTTATTTAATGAATATAAATTTCCAAAGTACAGCTTAAGGATTACAATGGCTTCCCCCCCCATAATGTCCCTCCCACCCGCAACCCTCCCCTTTCCCACTTCCTCCCCCCTTCCATTCACATCAAGATTCATTTTCGTTTCTCTTTATATACAGAAGATCAGTTTAGCATACATTAAGTAAAGATTTCAACAGTTTGCTCCCACACAGAAACATAAAGTGAAAAATACTGTGTGAGCAATAGTTATAGCATTAAATCTCAATGTACAGCACACTAAGGACAAAGATCCTACATGAGGAGTAAGTGCACAGTGATGCCTGTTGTTGGCTTAACAAATTGACACTCTTGTTTATGGCATCAGTAGTCACCCTAGGCTCTTGTCATGAGCTGCCAAGGCTATGGAAGCCCCCTGAGTTCACTGACTCTGATAATTTTTAGACAAGGCATGGTCAAAGTGGAAGTTCTTTCCTCCCTTCAGAGAAAGGTACCTCCTTCTTTGATGACCCATTCTTTCCACTGGGATCTCACTCGCGGAGATCGTTCATTTAGTTTTTTTTTTTTTTTTTTTTTTTTCCCAGAGTGTCTTGGATTTCCATGCCTGAAATACTCTCATGGGCTTTTCAGCTGGATCCGAATGCCTTAAGGGCTGATTCTGAGGCCAGAGTGCTGTTTAGGACATTTGCCATTCTATGGGTCTGCTGTGTATCTCACTTCCCATGTTGGATCATTCTCTCCCTTTTTTATTCTATCAGCTAGTATTTGCAGACACTATTCTTGTTTATGTGATCCCTTTGGTTCTTAGTCCTATCATTATGATCAATTGTGAACAGAAATTGATCACTGGGACTAGTGAGATGGCATTGGTACATGCCACCTTGATGGGATTGAATTCGAATCCCCTGGTATGTTTCTAACTCTACCATTTGAGGTAAGTCAGCTTGAGCATGTCCCAAATTGCACATCTCTTCCCTCTCTTATTCCCACTCTTACATTTAACAGCGATCACTTTTCAGTTAAGTTTCAACACTTAAGAAGAATTGTGTTTTGATTACAGTATTCAACCAAAAGTATTAAGTAGAACAAACAAACAAAAAATACTAAGAGGGATAACATATCAAGTTGCTCATCAACAGTCAGGGTGAGGGCTGATCAATTCACCGTTTCTCATAGTGTTCATTTCACTTTAACAGGTTTCCTTTTTGGTGCTCAGTTAGTTGTCACCTATCAAGGAGAACAAGTGGTATTTGTCCCTTTGGGATTGGCTTAGTTCACTCAGCATAATGTTTTCCAAATTCCTAACAGGGATCACTTTTCAGTTAAAATTTAAATGGCTTGTATTTCTTTTGGAACACTGAATGGTGATTCTAGAGCATATATCATTCCAGAGCTAGGCTGTGACTATTTGCTCAGGAATGTCTTTGGGGAGTAAAGTGGTAGAGAGATGCTCTCCTTCCCTACCTCTTTCCTTCTGCTTTTCAAGTATATGGAAATAAACATTTTTTAAAAGATTTATTCATTTTTTTGAAAGTCTGAGTTACACAGAGAGAGAAGGAGAGGCAGAGAGAGAGAGACAGAGAGAGAGAAAGGGTCTTCCATCCGCTGTTCACTCCCTAATTGGCTGCAACAGCCGGAGCTGTGCTGATCCAAAGCCAGCAGCCAGGAGCTTCTTCCACGTATCCCACATGGGTGCAGGGGCCCAAGGACTTGGGCCATCTTCTACTGCTTTCCCAGGCCACAGCAGAGAGGTGGATTGGAAGTGGAGCAGCTGGGATGTGAACCAGCACCCATATGGGATGTTGCCACTGCAGGTGGCAGTTTTACACGCTATGCCACAGCGCCAACCCCAATAAACATTTTTTTAAATCCACAAACAAGTACTAGATTTCTCTGGGTGCATAGTTTTAGAAGAAAATAAGATTTGGAAAAAGTTTAGCATTTTGTGATAGAAAAGAAAAAGAAAAGCAGTTGGAGCCAGAGTAACAATGGAAAGTCTCCGGGTTCAAAGAAAGTAAAGAGTAAAGAAGATGAGGTGCTGCAACTGATTAAGGACCAGCAAGCACCATGTTCCTGGCTTGCCGTGGACCTCATGGGACAGAAGGGCAGCCCAGGGCTCCAGCCTTTGTACCTGTAAAAATTCCTGCCCGATGGGAAAGACATATAATGAGTAAATCCACAGACGGATAAAGAATGTAGCCCAAGTGGTAGAAACTGTTCTCTTTGGGGTAGTGTTTTAGTGTAGACATGAAGGATGAGAAGGAGGAACAATGCCAGGAAGAGGAAAAAGCACAGCCAGAAAGCCTCTGCTCAGAACGAAGCTGGAACATTTTCATAAGCATTCAAGGGATCCATGTAGTTGTGCAGATGAGGCTGAAGGCAGAAGCAGGGCCAACCTATGTTTGTTTTCAGATTGGAGAGATGCCGTCTTATAAACTTTCATTAAAAATCAAGAGAAGGGTGCTTAAGCCAAGGCAAAAAGTGTGTGAAAACGCAAGGGCTCTGGGACAAATTTGGAAAAGTAAATAATTCATTTAGGTGTACTGATAGTAAAATGATTGCTTGCACATGGAGGTGTTTATTGTTCTGAGTATTTCAACACTTTCTCCTAGTTCTTCACGAAATGGTCCTTCATGGCAGGCAATTCTCCTCTAGCCTGAGCAGGTGGATGAGTCGAGGTGAACCAACTGAAGTGCTTCCTGGGTAAGTTTCATACGGAGATTGCCGGAGCATCCCTAGTTACTAGATCTTCCCTGCTAAAAAAGGGAATCAAAGTGTGCATCCTGCAGAAGCTTTTCAGAAAAATGGGAAGAGCACACTGAAAGAAGCACAAATAAAAGAAGAAGACCTGTAGGATTTGCAAGTGTTTGGGGACAGTCCTAGGTGAGACCACGGCCCCTTTGACCCAATCACTTCCTCTTTCTCTGCGTTTTACCATGCTGAATTCAACGCTTTCAAAACTGGCTGGAGTGATTTGTATGATGGTCTATCTATCTAGCACATCTTGGAAATAAAAGAGAAATACTTGGGTGAAAACAATCACATAATGTTCAGAATGGTCAAATATGACGGGGCTAGCATCATTTCAAGCACACATTGTGCCTGGATGAGCAGTGCTGTTGTTAGAGCAGGACCAGGAGAATAAAGGAGTCCACAGTCAGTTCTGACGTTCACGGGCAGCTCCCACAGCAGAGGGGGCAGAAATCCAGCCATGGATGAGCCTTACCTTCCCCTGGACCACGACGACTAGAAATCTTCCCACTCAGACAGCATTTTGGGAGAAGGGAATGGTAGAAACAATTCCTTAGGGGACAGCTTTATATTGACTGAAAGCTTAATTGAGTATGAATAAGTTCACTTTTATTGGCAATTTTATGGCTCTCCAGTCACTAAAATGTTGCAGATTTGCGAGAAAGATGACAATTATAGACAAGCTTTTAAAATTATGTCCTTTTTTGGTCCAAATGGGCACAAATATAGAACCCCTTCACACTAGCAATAAAAGAAAAGATAGTTAACGTACATAAGAATCACAAATGAGGTGTTCAGGCTATTATGCAGGTTTTTAATGCCCAGCTGTTAGCCATTGCCCCCAACACTATTGCCCACCTGCTAGCAGAAGGTTTTTATTGTTTTTAATTAAAAATATTATCTTTTCATCTATTCTCTCGGAATAAACATGTCACCACTTGACAACTCATTTAATCAAGGGTTTGTAACATTCATTTGATATGCTTTGATCTGGCAACTCCCCTATCTCTAGTAAAATATCACATTCATTTTTATTAAGTACTTTTGTGACATAACGTTTTATTACTGCTGTGAAATAAAAATACGGGATCATTCAGGTTCCAGGTCATTGCTATAAGACAAGCCAAGGGCAGGACCTGAAAGTCTTATGAAAATTACAAGAGGGATTAAGAGTATCGAGGGATCATTAAGGCCCCTGTGATTGTAGGAAGTCTACAGAGTTCTCATGCCTAATTGTTTGGAAATATCTCAATTGCTTTCTTTTTCCCTCCTAAAAACATGAGAGAAAGATAATCATTTTAGTGAATACTCCCACTGATTAAGCCTTCCTTCTTTCTCTAATGTCAACTTTCCCTATCTAGGTATAAAGTTTAATCATTGATCATTGTTTAGGAAAAATAAAATCTTCCAAATAATGGAAGAATTGCATGAGATTGGCTCTCTAGGCTAATTTTCAAGTTCCAGACAATATCTGTTGATTAACAGTGGTGCTTTAGCACATGTAAAGTTTCAGGTTACAGAGCACTTCTTGGTACTTCTTGATATCACTTGCAGCCAGTTGCTCTAGAGGATAGAGGCAAAATAGCAGGGAAAACTAAAAATGCTATAGCAGGGGAAGACCCTATCTGCCTAACGGAAATTCTGCACATCGTGACACCATGACTTGTTTACTTCAAGCAGTCTGGTAGTTCTTACATGCTGCACTTAATTCAAAAGATAATAATCACTGCTACAATTCAGCATTAATTTTGAGATCACATTTAATATATATCTTAGAATCAGGATGAGAAATAACTTCAAAACTGTGTGCCAAAAACCTTGACTTTTTTGTTACATTTCCTACATTGATGAATTCTGCCATCAGAGATGTAATGTATATAACCAAATATTTGTCGTATTAAAAATATTCCAGAGAAATAACATCCCTCTTTATTTACCTTCTTTATTTTCGATGGAGAAACAAATATGCCTGCTGCACAATAGAAGAGATTCCGATGAGATGAAGAAATAATGTCAGTTTCTCTGTTAAGATTCATTAGGACCAGAATCTGGCCTGAAGTCTTTATTGTATTACTCTAACCACTTATTTGGAGTGTTTTACTTATAATTGTCACTAAAATATTACATTTCACTCATTTTTATTGTATTGCAATGCAATTTTTCAGAATATTTAGAGTAATTTGAAAGACTTTCAAATACCTGACTCATTTTTGGCATCTAAAAATATATTAAATACACTCCCTTCCCTGGAAATTAGTTTCTGGGCCCAGAAATTAGTTAATATTGTAAGCAAAACCAAACCACAATTGCATTCTATGTAAATCTATCTTACTGTGATTATTGTTCGCATGTTGTTGTGAATATTCCCGATGATTAGAGACCAGGGGTCAGAGTTTTTAATTCAGGGCTGTAATGCCAAGATTTGCATGTGGTTTGATTACCAATACTCAGTGTTAATATTTAGGACTCTTTTCGAAATATGTTCTACATATGAAATACATTTACAAAGTGAGCTGCTGTCAGTTCTCCTTCCGGATTGGCCAGGCCTCATAATTCAGTCCATCAAGTTACCTTCAGACCGTTGCTTGCTGAGCAGGGTTCCCTGTGGACTTGCACTGCTCACTTTGAACATACTGCTTTAATAAGGAGAATTATTTCAGAAAGCTTGAGTTATCTCAAGCCCAGGAAGAAGCACTTTAGGACGTGACAAAGTGCTTTCTATAGTAAATGGTTTTGGAGATCACAGAGTAAAATGTCTATTTGGTCTCATTTACATAAAAACATCCAGCACAGCATTTCACAAATTAACACAAATTTGATAAAATACTGAATGGTATATGACTAAATTCCTCCATTTCTTGGATTCCAGATGTGTTTTTATGTTGCTTGATTTACTTTTTGATTAGTTGTTAGAACTTAAGACATCTGTTGCCATTGTGTAGTGTAGAATATTTTAATGGTATTACCAAATGCCATGTGTCTATCAGGGCCTAATCGTGTGTCTAATGCTAAAGCAACTCCCTGGGAGGCTTCTTTACACAGATGCGAAATAAGAGATTGCTGATCATGGAATTCTTCACAAACAGCATTTATGAAAACGAACTTCTTACTATTTGAATTTAGGTACAAAAGAAAGTGCTAAAACTGTATGAAAAATAAGTCAGCAAGTTTCATGATCTTATTTGTCTCTTTAGTGCAGCGACTAACTGTAAAGATACACATTTTCTGTAGTGGCATTATATGTTTAAGATATTTTATTTCATTTTTATTGATTACACTAAATCTCTGTTTTCTCTGAACTTTAGGGGAGTAAGTCATCATATGCCCAGTTTCTAATAATAAATTGAGGTCGAATGAATACAAATCAGACTCTTGTTTAAAGAATAATTTCCAAATAAACTGCTTATACTCTCCCTTATTATTTCATTATTACCCAATTTCTATGGAATTCATGCTGGTAGAGGGAATTTACAGTGTTCCAGGCTTAACTCTAACTACTGATAAGAAAGTCGATAAAAGAAGGAGTGATGACAGGAAGAAGAACCAGAAACCTGGCAAATTTCAGAAATAAATTGGAGATTATACAACAAAAACCATTTCAGTGTCATGTTGACACCTGATTTTATATTATATTGGTAGGGTCCAAATGCACTGTTGTTTCCTGAGCTTCTTTTGGACATCAATGTTATCCTTGGCACATCTTACGAAGAGGAAGAACCACAGTCTTTCCTATGGGCTTGGATCCTCAGTTACAGCTAGAATGGTAATGGCACGGGCAAAGACTTCTTGTATAAGACCCCCAAAGCACTGGAAATAAAGGCAAAAACAGACAAATGGGATTACATCAAGCTAAGAAGCTTCTGCATAGCAAAGTTAAAAGACAACCAGCAAAGTGGGAGAAAATATTTGCAAACAAGGCAGCTGATAAAGGATTAATACCCAGGATATACAAGGATTCCAAGAAACTCAACAACAACAAACAGACAATTCAGTTAAGAAATGGTGGCCGGTGCCGCAGCTCAATAGGCTAATCCTCCGCCTTGCGGCGCCAGCACACCAGGTTCTAGTCCCGGTTGGGGCACCAGATTCTGTCCCGGTTGCCCCTCTTCCAGACCAGCTCTCTGCTGTGGCCAGGGAGTGCAGTGGAGGATGGCCCAAGTACTTGGGCCCTGCACCCCATGGGAGACCAGGAGAAGCATCTGGCTCCTGGCTCCTGCCTTTGGATCAGCGCAGTGCGCCGGCCATGGCGGCCATTGGAGGGTGAACCAACAGCAAAAGGAAGACCTTTCTCTCTCTCTTTCTCTCTCTCTCTCTCTCACTGTCCACTCTGCCTGTAAAAAAAAAAGAAATAGGCTAAGGATATGAACAGGTATTTTTAAAAGGATGAAATATGGGGCTGGTGCTGTGACATAGCAGGTTAAGCTGCTGCCTGCAGTGCTAGCATCCCATATGGTTACTGATTCATGTCCTGGCTACTCTACTTCCAATCCAACTCCCTGCTAATGGCTTCAGAAAACCAGTGGAAGATGGCCCAAGTGTTTTGGCCCCTGAACCAATGTGGGAGACACAGAATAAGCTCCCGGCTTCGACCTGACACAGCTTTGGCTATTATGGCCACCTGGGGAGTGAACCACTGGATGGAAGATCCTTCTCTCTCTTTCTCTCCCTCACTCTCTGTAACTCTGACTGTCTAAATATATAAATAAGTATGAAATACAAATGGTCAATAGACGCAAGAAAAGATGCTCAGGATCACTAGCCACCAGGGAAATCCCAACTTTCACAACAAAGTAGAGGCAACCACAGACCATGATGCTTTGTGAAGTCAGTCAATCCCCAAAAGTCAAATATAATATGTTTTCCCTTATTTTTTGGTAACTTACATTATTATACAGTGTACAAAAACAATGCAACATATATGAGTGAAATTGATATTTTGAGATTTAGTTCTTATTTATAGCCCTTGTCTATACTCTTTTTTTTTTTTTTTGACAGGCAGAGTGGACAGTGAGAGAGAGAGACAGAGAGAAAGGTCTTGCTTTGCCATTGGTTCACCCTCCAATGGCCACCGCGGCTGGCGCGCTGCTGCCGGCGCACCGTGCTGATCCGATGGCAGGAGCCAGGTGCTTCTCCTGGTCTCCCATGGGGTGCAGGACCCAAGCACTTAGGCCATCCTCCACTGCACTCCCTGGCCACAGCAGAGAGCTGATCTGGAAGAGGGGCAACCGGGACAGAATTCGGCACCCCGACCGGGACTAGAACCTGGTGTGCTGGCGCCGCAAGGCGGAGGATTAGCCTAGTGAGCCGTGGCGCCGGCCTCCTTGTCTATACTCTTAAGAAATAATGACTTTTAGACTACTACTTGTAGAATTATTTATTTAGTGGAGGTTAAGCTTGTGAGTATAAATAAAATTGAAAGTATGTCATCATAAAAATTAAAAGAAAAATAAGAAAAGAAAGTGGGAGGGAAGGTGGCTTGGGAAATGTCATGCTCTTAAAGCTATATTTATGAAATAAATGAAATTTGTTCCATTTATATAAATAAAAGTGTAACAAAAAAAAATAAATGTCATGGAGGGGTTGGTGTTTTGGTGCAGCATGTTAAGATACCACCTGCAAAGCCCAGCTTCCCATAGAAGTGATGCCCTAGTACGGACAGCTGCACCTGAGATTCAGTCCACTGCTAATGTGCCTGGGAAAGCAGCAGATGACGGTCAGTTCAGGCTCCTGGCTTCAGCCTGACTCAACCCTGGCCATTGTGGCCTTTTGAGGAGTGAACCAGCAGATACAAGGTCTCTGTTCACTGTCTCTTCCTCTATTTCTGTAACATTTTCAAATAAATAAATATTTCTTTTAAGTACTATGACAGTGAGTGAAATTGAGGATTCTGTCCTAAAATCCCGGTAACTTTCAGAGAACTATATTGACATTTTAGATGAATTGGAAGGCTTGCCTTTAAAAAATGGTAGAAGAAGAACAGAAGGCTTCATTGGAAAATCTCTGAAGTCAGTATTATGTTCCAGTTCTGAGTTCCGCATGACCTTGTTGTATGATCTTCAGCGAGATATATAGCGATTTGTTCCTCTGTTTCTTAGCAAAATGTAGATACAGAAATGACTACTTGGCAATAGCTGGACTAAGAATTAAATGAAATGATGCACTTAATGTTCCCAGCATGGAGTTCACATACAGCAAGTCCACAATAAACATTTCTATTATTATTGTCATAATGTTTATTACTATACTGTTGTGAATGTTTTATCCTATCTGATAATTATGCGGTTATCATTCTGAATAATATACCCTTATGAAGGAACTAAAACAGATGCTCAATTCTCACTGACAAGAATTCTTTACTATCAATTAAGCCCAAATGAAATAATAGAAAGAAATAAAATGCCACCTAAGTGTTGGTTCTGCTCTACCTCATGGGGTATATTCTCTGTCTAATGTATCCTGGTGTCTACAATAGGAGTTGAGTGTTATGGTCTAAAAGAAGTATGACCCCCAAGTGTATTATTAAATGCATCTAGAATGCACAATGAAGACAGGTACATTAATACCTAACAATAATTTTCAAGCAAGTCATTAAGATGTCTACTGCAACTTCAGTCAACATGACTGAGGTTAGCATAGAAATAAGGAGGAAACACAAAGACATAGTTTAGGAATATGCCCACTGGAATCCGCTTCCTAGTTTTCAACGTATTATTTATTTATTTGAGACAAAGGGAGAGAGACAGATCTCCCATCTGCTGGTTCATTCCTCAAATGTCAACAATAGAGCTGGGCCAGACCAAAGTGGGAGCCAGGAACTCAGTCTGGATCGACTATATGGGTGTCAGGGACCCAATCACCTGAACAACCCCCTGAGGAAGCTGGAATCGGGAGCATGGCTGAGACTGTAACCCAGGTTCTCTGACGTAGGGTATGGCTGTCACAATCGCCATCCCACCTGCTAGGCCAAATACCTGCCCTTCTACCCTCTTTAAGGAATCTTCCTGATGAGATTCCTGCCTCACTGTGTCTTCCTTGAACCTTATCTTCAAGGGAGGCAGAGATGCACCAGGTTCCTTGTAGTTTGTTTTGAGTGGGGTAGAAGGCCAGTCCCAATGAAAGTTAAGCTCTGCTCTCAAGGAAGAAGGATAGAATGGATGCTGGCAAGGACAACAAGCAGTCTTTGACACAGTAGGATAAACACTACTCAGCAAAATTAGATGAGATGGCAGATTTCAATTCCAGATGGAACAAAATATCTCTGGAAGCAGAGCTGAACTTTATAAGAACCTGAACTGGATGCCATAATTAAAGTTCTATTTAAAAAGTAACTAAAGTAACACATGTCAGATGAAAATATCCAAGAAATCCCAGCACAGAAAGAAAAAAATATAACTTTACTGCAAGGAGAAAACCAAAGTTAAGATTTTTGCATATACTTTTCAGATATGTCATATCTATGCACATACAATGTATAAGTAAAATTCTTTACCTATTTTATCCTTTTCACAATTAGTGTAAAAATATCCATAGTATTAATTTTTTACATTTTTAAAAATTATGGTCTACAAAATTGTAAAAGATTAGAAGATACATTGCCCCTTTTCAGGATGGGATTGCTTATTATAAAACTCCATCGCAAAGACCAATGAAAGACTGAATTACTTGTTGAGAAATAGTGCAGGAATTCCAAGAGGGACTCATGTACAATTGATAAATTCTGTAATTTTGTTCAATATTATTCATGAACTCTAGACTGAGAAAACATCCACTGCACAGTAAACAGACAAGCTTTCTAAACTGTATTTTCTGATTCCCTCCTAGGTTATCTTTCTCATTACATGTAGCCTATTTATGTCAGTGCAACCATGATATTTGCAGCTGCTTAAGCTAAGTTAGAGATGTGCTAGCTGCTAGGATCTAATTCAAATCCACCACTAATGTTTAAAAGCATGGATTATCCTCTGTGCAGTTTTCCAGCACATAAAGTGGGGGTAACCCATTATCTTATTGGATGCTTTGGAGGATTCAATGAGATAATAGGTAAAGAATTCAGAATATTACCCAGTATGACTCATTTTATTTTGATCATATATTAGCATTAACAAGTTCTATTAATTCTTCCTCTGCAGGATCTATTATAGCTGTGTCAAACATTTTGTGCTAGCAATATGTAATTAATTAAGTTCATATCTATATTACCATGAATTCCAATCCATTTCACAGCTTACAATTTCCCCTTTCTCAGGGCCATCAGATTAATCTTCTTATGGTAAATTCTTTTTAAATTGACCTTCTTGCTCAAAACTCAGTGGGAGAGTTCCATTCTGTTCAATATCTTGGAATTGTTTGAAGAGTATTAGAGTTAGTTCCTTTTTAAATGTTTTGTAAAATTTAGTAGCAAAGATATCAGGTCCTGAACTTTTCACTGATGCAAGACTGCTAATTATTGATCCCTATTTCTCACCATAACAAAAATCACCTCGTAATGGATCAAAGACCTAAATTTAAAACATGAAACTATGAAATTGCTAGGAGAAAACACAGGGGAAATAATTTAAGACATTGGTGTAGGCGATGACTTGTATAATACCCCCGTAACGTAGGCAATGAAAGCAAACTAGATAAATGGGATTGTACCAAGTTCAGAAGCTTCTGCACAGCAAAAGCAAAAATCAATAGAGCACGGAGACATCCAATAGAATGGGATAAAATATTCTCCAGCTACTTAGCCAACAAAGGATTCATAACCAGAATATATCAACAACTCAAAAAACTCAACAACAAAAAAACAACCACCAATCCAGTTAAGCAATGGGCAAAGGACTTCAATAGACAGTTTCCAAAAGATAAACAAATAGTCAACAAATATATGAAAAAAAAAGGCTCACCATCACTAGGCAGCAGGAAAGTGCAAATCAAACCACAATGAAATATCAGCTCACCCCTGTAAAATGGCTATTATACAAGACAGTGAGCAACAAACAATGGCAAGGTTATGGACAAAGGGAACTTGTAGACATTATTAGTTGAAATACATATATGCACATGCACACAATATGATATTTTCCAGCTATAAAAAAGAATGATTTGGGGGCTGGTGCCATTTCTCACTTGGTTATTCCTCCACCTGCGGTGCCAGCATCCCTTATGGGCACCGGGTTCTAGTCCCGGTTGCTCCTCTTCAGTACAGCTCTCTGCTGTGGCCTGGGAAGGCAGTGGAGGATGACCCAAGTCCTTGGGTTCTGCACCTGCATGGGAGACCAGAAGGAGGCATCTGGCTCCTGGCTTCGGATTGGTGCAGTGCCTGCTGTGGCAGTCATTTAGGGGGTGAACCAAAGGAAGGAAGACCTTTCTCTCTCTCTCTCTCTCACTAACTAACTCTACCTGTCAAAAAAAAAAAAAAAAAAAAAGAATGATTTTCTATTATTTGTAGCAAAATGTTTGGAACTCCAGGACATTGTCTTACACGAAATAAGCCAGACACAGAAAGATAAATATGCATGTTTTCCCTTATATGTGGGCAGTAAATATTTGAAAAAAATAAAAAAAAAAAGCAAAACAAGAAAGAAATGCCTGTGTGTATTGGTTTTGCGGCACATATGGTATTTTGTCAAACTTTGTTTTAATCTTTGTTAAATTGGTATCGATTGTATCCTATTATAGTTTGAATGGTTTTGTAACTGTTTCAAAATTTACTTTATATGAGTGAAGTTGAACATCTTTTCATTTCATTATTGTTTGCAGTCCTTGATATTTTCCGGCTGAACTACCATCGTTTTCCTTTTTATTTATTGAACTCTTTATTTAGTGGAGCATTAAGCCTTTGACTTTCACGTAGATTAAAAATATGTTATTTTGAAAGACATTAAGTAAAAAATTAAAAAATAAAAAAGTCATTGGAATTCCCCATCAATAATAAAAGCAGCTATCTGCATTCAAAATCCTCCAAGACCTGGCTCAGGCTTCCCATCCAGGCTTCCATTCCTTCATTTCACTTGTTCATTCCTAGTCTACAGCTGAGTTATAGTGTTTTCTCTGAACTTTCCTACTTTTACTCAAAGACTTTTATTGGATTTATATTTTTCATATATTTGAATCTTACATGTTATTAAAAATTCCATCAAAAATAAGTTTCTTTCATGAAGGCTTTTTTAAATCCTTCAGTTATTAGCAGTTTCCTCACCCCCAAATACTCCAGAGTATTAATTTTTGTGTCTATTAAGGTGATGCTTTTCATTCATCTATAAATGATATCATTCATTCATTACTTCTACCTTTTTAAAAAATTAAAAGATTCTTTTGAGGTAGGATTATGCATTCCTAATTTTTTCTTGTTTCCATGAAATCTAAAACTTAAACAAAGGGATTTCAAAAACTTACATGGATTATATGTATTATGAAAAAAGTTATGCATGATTTTCCAACTTTTTGCAGCAAAATAATATTGTAATTCCATTTTCACTAATTTTTGAATATCTCCTATACAGTGGATACTCAGTAAAACCTAATTAGTCCAATGAATTAGAAATTAAATTTCCAAGTATTATATATTTGAAATCATAAGACTGTCAAAGAGAGAAAATTGGTGAATGTGTGATAATATTACTCAGTCTTAACACTTCATTTTACAATTGGATGGATGCCATCTATAATTTTTAAGAAATGAGTAGACCCATGGAATATTACTGCTAACTATGGAGTTTAGAATCACCTATTCCAACTTACTCTTGGAAAATGTGAAGCTGACTAGGTTCAGAAATGTTATGGAACTTACCCATTTTTATTGGCAAGGAGAAGCTGTGCCAAAAATCTCAGGTTCTGACATCAATTCTAATTAACTTTCTTCTAGTTGTCAGCTTGATTTTCTGTGTGGTCCAATTCACAGTTGGGTGTTTAACAAAATGGCTTTGGTTTTATTTGTTCAACATTGAAATATATTTGACATATCATAATTTCAAATATACAATATACTTAATTTAAGTAAATTTATTGAAGTATGCAACCATCACCATAATTGAGGTTTTATTTCATATACATGAAATAATACACCATGTATTCTCATTCGATGATGTTATTTCACTTAGGATAATATTTTTGAGTGTTAGCTGTGTTGTAGCACTTATCAATAGCTTATTTCTTTTTAATGCTGATAGCATTCCATTGTACAATTATACAGCATTTAGGGTATTTCTTTATCAGTTGATAAATTCTTGGGTTGTTCCAATTTCTGCTTTGTGTGGACATGGACATATGTTTCCATATTTCTTGAGTAGATAGCTAGGAGTGGAATTTCATGGGTTGAATGGAAATTTAGTTTAAGAAATTGCTAGGTATTTTACTAAATGGCTGTGCAAATTCACCTTCCTATCAGTAACTGGTGAGGATTCCTGTTTCTAAGATCCTCAAGGACATTTGTTATTATCTTTTTTATTTTTCTTTAATAGTGGGTATGAAGTGATGTCTCATCATATTTTAATTTGTGCTGAACTAATTATCAATGAAAGTAAACATCTTTTGATTTGTATATTAGTCATTCATATATTCAATTAATCAGACATACCTACACAGTTGGAAATGGAGGATGAAGATAAAATTGAAGGGTTCCAACAACAGATGAGAGATTTCTACCAAAAAGGGAACCTGCTACTTTATACCAGAGCTCTGCTCTTACAGAGCAAGAATACATTCTCAAGCAGAAAACCATGTTTTCCATCACACCCTGACTACTATGGTAGAGTCTTCTCTATTGTTTCATTTTCCCTTCCTCATTCCTTTATTGCACATAAAGTCATTGGTGTGTGTGCACAAGCATCTTGCATTCTCTCCCTCTCTCTGTTTTTTTTTTTTTTCCCTAAATAACCAATGGTATGTTCTTACTGACATAAAATGGAGATGGAATGGGGAAAAATATTGTTTCTGTGAAAATATCCCCTTTCTCCATGAAAGGCATGCTCATTCTGCCCTTATCTTTACATTCCAGAAAGTTATTTGCTATTACTGTTGCTTTTTAAATAAACTGCAACCAAAAAAAAACCACAAAAATCCTTGCATATCTTGTTTGATTGGAGAATCTTGATGTTTTTCATGTTTCATTGTATAAACCAAGGGAAATTTTATAACTTTTTTGTGCCTACCTGTTACATGTAGAGCAATCTGTCTTTAAGTAGAGGTAAATGATTCTTAAAAAATGAATCCTAGATAGTTTACTCCTCAAGTGAAGTATCTCGTTGCTTAAATAAACTTGTTTTTTTTTGTTTTTTTGTTTGTTTGTTTGTTTTGACAAGCGGAGTGGACAGTGAGAGAGAGAGAGACAGAGACAAAGGTCTTCCTTTTTTCCACTGGTTCACCCTCCAATGGCCGCTGCAGCCGGCACGCTGTGCCAATCTGAAGGCAGGAGCCAGGTGCTTCCTCCTGGTCTCCCATGCGGGTGCAGGGCCCAAGCACTTGGGCCATCCTCCACTGCCTTCCCGGGCCACAGCAGAGAGCTGGCCTGGAAGAGGGGCAACCGGGACAGAATCCAGCGCCCCAACTGGGACTAGAACCTGGTGTGCCAGTGCCGCAGGCGGAGGATTAGCCTAGTGAGCTGCGGCGCCGGCTTAAACTTGTTTTTTTCTAAGAAGTGAGCTCCATATTCAATTTTTTGCCTAACCTGAGAACTGAAAGATCTATTAACATGAGGGAGCCTCAAAAATTAATGGAAAATGGAATTAAACGATAAATTTACTGTGCTACAAAACTCTCTATCTTGCAGTTTCTTAGAAACCTAGTCCATGAACCAAATAGAAGTACAGATTCCCCTGAATGTTGAGTACTTTAGACAACTACCCGTCACCCTGCAGAATTACTTTCCCACCTTACAGATGAATTTCCTTCTTCTACAGGAGAATACCAAAGAAAGTTTGATTTATTTGCAGGAAGCAGATATCCTCAGCTGATTTTTCTCATTCAGAAAGCAGAACCTCTTTAAATAAAGTGTGAGACCTATTCCACTTCATATTAGTACTGAAATATTTTAAAGACAGGTAACCCCAGGGTCCATCATTGTGGCATAAGAAGTAAAGCTGTGGCGTGCAACACTGGCATCACACATGGGCGCAGGTTTGTATTCCGGCTGTTGCACTTCTAATCCAGCTCCGGCTGATGGCTCGGGGAAAGTAGCAGAAGATGGCCCAAGTATTTGAGCCCCTGCCACCCATATGGGAGAACTGGAATGAGCTCCTGGCTCCTGGCTTCGACTTAACCCAGCTCGGGCCATTGTTGCTATCAGGGGTGTGAACCAGTAGATGGACGATCTCTCTCTCTCTCTCTCTTTCTCTATCTTCCTCTCCCCCCTCCCTCTCCTTCTGTAATTCTGTCTTATAAATAAATAAATCATTAAAAAAAGATAGTTTACCCAAATAATAATATTCCAAGAATGTTTGCAAAGTAATCAGAAACTTTCACTTAATATATTAAAGCATAGGAAACAGTTAATATGCAGTAAGAGAAGGAAGTCAGTCAATTCGGACAGGATATGAAATACCAGTTTATGCAGCTGTAAACAACTAAATAAGCTTGCATGTATGAAATTTTCATTATCTCTTTTTGAATAAAATATGTAACTTTCATGTTCGTATTTCAAAGACACTGAATACAGGGGCCTGAACTGTGGCTCAGCATGCTAAATGCTTCGGATACCTGCATCCTATAGTGGAGTAAGTACCATCCAATCCCGCTCTGCTTCTAACTCAGCTTCCTGCTGAGGCACATGGTGGAAGGCAGATGATGGCTCAAGTACGTGGGTCCTTACCACCCTCATGGGAGACCTGGATTGAGTTTTGGGCTCCTGGTTTTAGCCTGGCCCAGCATTGCCTGTTATAGGTATTTGTGAACCAATGATGGAAGATTCTCTCTCTCTTCCATTCAAATATAAATAAACTTTCTTAAGATGGAAAGAAAAAACTTTTTAAAATCCATGAATGGTTTTCACAATGTGAATTTGCGTAATATGTATTTACTATGAGTGTTTTTAAACCCTCTCAAATGTATGGATTTCAATTTTTTTTTTGTCACAAATAAACTTATCTTTGCTTCTATTTTTCATGAGCCTTTTGAAGTACCCTCATATGAAACATAACACAAAAAGTTTTTGGATATTAAACCAACCTTAGATTCTGTGAAAAATGACATGTAGTCATAGTGTATATGTTTTTTATATATTGTTGGATTTGGTTAATCAACATTTTATACTAAATAAATTCTTAGAATATTATTAAAATGTTTGTTGAATGCTTGTATAGCACTAATCTAAATCCTAGATTAATTTGCTGCTTAGATTATTTGTTGGTAATAGAGACACCTACGCTTTCAGTTATAATGTCATATGGTAACGTATAAGGAAGAGAAACTCCCGGCATCAACTTCAAGATCACATACTCATCTCACACCGTATGCATCATTGGCTCAAAACCACTGCCATCTGAGAGCTGAGGAGATAATGAATGCAAGGTTCCATCCCATTCATCAGAATCTAAATTTCAGTCCCTTTTGTCTGAACTCACTCCAACTATTTAGAGAATATTAAACTTCATTTTTGATCAGGCTATATGTATTGCCTTCGTATCATCTCCCATTTCATTCCATTAACCACATTCTTATTCCTTTGCCAGTTACTGGTTTTTTAAAAATACTTCTTTTATTTATTTATTTATTGACAGGCAGAATTAGAGAGAGAGAGAGAGAAAGGTCTTCCTTTTTTCCACTGGTTTACTCCCCAAAGCCAAGAGCCAGGTGCTTCCTCCTGGTCTCCCATGCGGTACAGGGCCCAAGCACTTGGGCCATCCTCCACTGCCTTCCCAGGCCACAGCAGAGAGCTGGACTGGAAGAGGGGCAACCAGGACTAGAACCCAGTGCCCCAATCGGGACTAGAACCCAGGGTGCTGGCGCAGCAGGTGGAGGATTAGCCAAGTAAGCCACAGCACTGGCGCCAGTTACTGTTAGTACCTAGAAATCTATACTTAAAGACAGCTATTTTTCTCACTTGCATTTCTCCTATCCTACCACTCCTCTTTCTTGACTTTTAAAATCCTTAGTTATCAGGGATAGTCTCTATGTTATGTTGACCTTAATCACTGCAGAATCACCTTGTTCGTTTGTCTGTTTTTCTTGCTCTTGAATGGAAGCTGACTTTGATTTGCTCTGACCCATAGAATGTTGCAGAATTAACTTGCTCAGATTTCAGATTTTACGACTTGGGAGACATTGCATATTGCACCCTTGCTTCTTGGCACACTGAGGTTACTAGGCTGTGGTAAAGAACAGATGACTAGAGGCTAAGAGGCCACATGGAAGTGACCTAGGACAACTCAGCAAACAGCCAACACCAACTTCTAGCATCTGAGGCAATGGCAGGCCTTCCAGCCCTGTCAAAGCTTCAGAGAACTGCAGCTGCAGGAGTGATCCAGGCAACAGTTGCAATAGAAATGCCTGGATGACTGATCCACTGTATCATGAGCAATGGTCAGTCCATTGTTGCTTTATGTATCTAAGGGCTGAAGTAGTATGTTACACACTGAGAGATAACTGATACTGTAACTATCAGTGTTTTTTTTAAGCTTTTATTTATTTATTTGAGAGGTAAAGTTACATACAGACAGTGAGAGGCAGAGAGAGAAAGGTCTTCCTTCTGCTGGTTCACTCCCCAAATGTCTGCATCAGCCGGAGCTCTGCTGATCCGAAGCCAGGAGCCAGGAGCTTCTTCCCGGTCTCCCATGTGGGTACAGGTGCCCAAACACTTGGGCTATCCTCCACTGCTTTCCCAGGCCATAGCAGAGAGCTGGACCGGAAGATGGGCACCCATATGGGATGCTGGTGCCGCAAGCAGAGGATTAACCTACTGCGCCACAGCACCGGCCCCTACTATCAGTGTGCATCATCCACTACCCTGTGACTTATCACTGCTATTGTCGTGGGTATCTGTCTTATTTTTGTAAAACCAGGAAATATGTCTTTTTCCGTGAAACACATAAGTTTGGATCTATTCAATTTTAAGAAATCATTCTAATACCAATGAGTGAGTCTGGTTAAATTCTTAGAACCCTAACTTTATACGTGTACACATATTTTTCTACCTATATAGAACCACATATGCCTTATCCCTGCCTGTCCACCAGACTTGATAGCCCCCTCTTGTCACTATTTCTCTACTTTGTTATGTGCCTATGGACAGATTCTTCATCTCTACTGCGGCTTATTGAATTTGCTTATTTGTCTCTTTTTGACTATGCACTCTTGTGGTCAGAGATTATGTTTTGTCAACCTAGGTATCCTAGGTAACCACAGTCTGCTGGCACAAACACAGGTCTTAGTGTTGAATGAATTATTAAGTGTGTAAATGGTGCACTGATTACACTGATGAGATCAGTAGTGAATCAGGCGAAGGAATGAGTAAATGATTTCTCCACTTTAAAATATCTCTTTAATTTGTTAGTTCCTTTCCATTTCTGCTCGTGACATCTCTAGAGATGTGCCATTTTTCCTTAAGTGTTTTCATATGTGTGTTTCATTTCTTCCTTCCTTGAATAGACTTCAATCTCGTGGGTTGTGGAAACGTAACCGACACGATGGTGTATTTCCGGTAGATAGGCGATTTCTGGCGTGATTACTTGCTGCTGTGTATTTCATTCTTTGTTCTTAATTTGGCTACCTGATACTTATCAAGCCACATAAGCCTTTAATCCTTATAGCTAAAAAATGCTGGTTTCAAAAATTTCCTGACAACTGGCATTATTAGTAACATCACAGCTTGTTACATAAAAACTGGAAATCTCAGCAGTAGGCATGAAGAAAATATTTTTGGCTAAGACAATTACATCCAAATCTGGACTGTGATGAATCTCTGATCTTCAACCATCAGTGCCTCTGAAGCTTCAACTTCTAAGTAAAATATCTCGTAGCTGCCAAAGTTTCACATGTTCTGTTTCCAGTATCCAGTTAACTCAGTTACTGAAAACATGGTAGTTATTTCTGGTCCAAGGATGCCTTATTCCAGCCAGGAAAATATGTTTCTTTTGCAGAGGGACTCATCATTTGTAGTGGAAAAACTACTCAGCACATGTCCTCATGATGAAGGGTCAAACGCATCACACAGGAACAGTGACACACTTTATTCTTATTTGAATATTTTAAATTTCTAGACAAAGATATACACACATTTTTTCAGGGTTTCTATACTACTAAGTTTCCAGTTCATGGCACACATGCTTAGGATGTGGGCTGTTTGAGGATGTTTGTTGTAGAGGATTCGTGAAGTCCTTTACAATTTTCTTTTAATAACTTAATATTTTATATTTTCCTATATGCTAACATGACACTTGTGGGATTAGTTATATAATTAACAATCCCAGTTATTGTACTGTGACTGCTGCTTTATTACTTTGGTAGGGACAAAGAGTAATTAGAATAATTATTGCATTTGTTACTTGCCATCTCTTGAGATTTATGTTTTCTCCAAAAATCTAATGAGAAACCAAGAGTGCTGTATTTGTTCTATAATAATGGTCAGATATTTTTCTAAGTAATTTGACTATTTTAAGAAATTCTCTCCACATCTGTTTGATAAACAAAGTGACCATCAAAGTCTAAAGTTTATCATTTAATGTTTAGGGTTAGAATCTTACTAACGTCAACTACCTTTTAAAAGTTGTAATCTAACAAATGTTTTGATGTCAAATAAATGATACTTAGACTGCTGATTCCTGTGTTTATGTGTAGTGTTTGGGGTTTTGAGAATGAGTATTGGTTGTTAGGAAAAGGTGGGTGATAATCCAAAGGGAATTTTAACAAAATGTAAGAAGCTACTTGAGAGTTCTCCCAAAACAACAATTTTGCTTAGTTGCTTTTGTCATCTTTCTGTAAGCTCTGAGGGCCTTCGGGAAGACAAATTTGTCTGCATTCACAAAAGCTTTAAGGAGTCAGAAAATATTTGTAACTTGTAAAGGTTTTCTCCTGATTCAAAGCAACTGCCTCTTCCCCATGAATCTGCAACCTGGATTCCAGTCACCCCACAGAGATAATTAGGTAGACAAATTCCTTGCAGTGAGATTCAGCATTTAGGCAAGAATAGAGCACCCCAAAAGGAATCTATCTGAACAACATTTCAGTAAGTAAACAGCCACAGTGCTAAGTAGCAGAGGATAGAATAGATTACGTGCTAGGTCCCCAGGAGTCTTTTTAAACAAAAAGAAAATGTGGACTTATAAGAATATGAAGCTAAATTTGGAGTAATTGGTCAAATAGTTATTTGACAATTTCCAGCTAAATATAAATTATTAAATTGCAGAATTTCTTAAATTTCCCACGGCCACCAGTATGGTGGCAAACTGCTATAGAAGAATGTGCTTTCTTTTTTTTTTTAACTTTTATTTAATGAATATAAATTTCCAAAGTACAGCTTATGAATTACAATGGCTTCCCCCCCATAACGTCCCTCCCACCCGCTACCCTCCCCTTTCCCACTCCCTCTCCCCGAAGAATGTGCTTTCTACTTAAGGTATACTAAGCTGATCTTCTGTATATTAAGATAATCGAAAATGAATCTTGATGTGAATGGAAGGGGAGAGGGAGTGGGAAAGGGGAGGGTTGTGGGTGGGAGGGACGGTATGGGGGGGGAAGCCATTGTAACCCATGAGTCGTACTTTGGAAATTTATATTCATTAAATAAAAGATAAAAAAAAAAAATAAGAGCTGGATAAACTCTCCTGTTGTGACCTCTACTCTAAGCCAGATCATTACAGACCAGCAGTCACTCCTGCAGTCTGTAGGTTGCTGAGTAAGGCTGCCCACCACTACCACCTCCACCACATCTTCAATCCCCTGAAGTCCTTCTCTGCAGAGGTCAGGTCCTCCAACTCAGAGTGACAAAAGAAATACTAGGTGGAATCTCCCCTTTTAAGGAACAAAAATTTACTGTGAAACGCTCTGTTAGACTCACTACAGAGTGTGCTTCTGAATTCAGAGCCCCTGCCAGTGGCGATGCTCGTGCATCTGTAGGAATGATGGCAGTGAAGATGTGGTCCTTGGGCCCAAGGAGGAAAAGGGTTATCAGGTTCTGTTGAATTTATAACTCCTGTTCTAATGCTCAATCCTCTCCCGAGACAGCAAGTACACATTTTTCTTATTAAAGATGCTTTGGGAGGGTAGGTCATCCTACTCCTGTCAACATCACCCTCATCGTGAGTCAGAAGCATGGAGGGAATCTCCAGTGATTTCCTTAAAGCACATGGCTTCACTGCAGAAGATCTTCACATGAATTTTTAACCCTAATGTTTCCTCTTTCAATAGAAAAGCTTTGAGAAGCATTAAAAATGAGTACACAATGGTGATGTGGAATGAATTAGAAATTAAAGACAGGCAGTTTCTTATGATATGCACTTTCTCCATCCCAAAGTGGCATTCAAAATATTCATATTTCACTGCCAGGTTTAATATTCAATGGTAAAGCCATGAAATTTTCAGGGAACTTAACCCGATCTTGTGGCTGTATACACATAAGGTAGGATAGAGGGCTATTAGTCATTAACAATTGACCATGATGATTAGATTATTGTGATGGAAATTCAGAGTAAAACCGCCCTGCCAAATTCGTACCTTGTTTCTTAGAAAAGGAAGTTGAAGAGCAGATATGTGCACTGTAACCCAATATGGGAAACATTAGGGAGTTTCGAGAAATTCCTCTTTTCCCCAAGTGTGTTCTCTTATTTTATATGACTGAGAAGGTTTGTAAGATCAAGAGTTGCGATGAAAGCATCTAAGTTTTCTCAAGAAACAAACTGAACGTAAGAGGGAGGAAAATAACGCAATGCTCTGAAACAAGCCCAACTTTTCCTGAAAACAAATCATCTAAACCCAAATGTCTCATTTATTTTAAGTTATAATGGCAGTTTCTTTATTGTTAGAAACTAGAAAACCAGTTATAATAGCTGTGACTTAAAAACTAAAGCTTGTATACGTTGTTTATAAATATAAATATTTACACTATTTTAGTAGCATTATTCTGAAATTTATACGATACTATTTAGATTTTTCATAAACTTTTAAAACTTATGATCATAGTATTTTAACATATATCTACTGCTTGATCTAAATCAAATCAACTCTTTGAACATTGTGATTTATAGATAGTTATGATGTAGGAATTTTTCAGAGAAAAAAACTTACATTAATTTCCCTTAACACTAGCTAAAACTTTCTGAGAACCACTCTAAATAATATCTGTCACATAAGTGATTTTTTGATTCCTCAAAACAGCATTCTCAGTGGTTATGGTGGTACTTATCATATTTGTGGTACCCTACATATTTGGAGAGTAAATAATTGATTGCTATCTTGAAACTCAGCCACATCAATCTTTTACATCAGACTCTTGTGTAATGTAATATTTACATACTTCAAACATTTCTTTTGAATAAAAGGAAAAACATTATAAGAATTCTAAGTGAGAGTGAAAAAGCAACAAAGAACAATTTTGGGGGAAATCACCAAAGAACGCATTCCCTGCAAGAGATACAGATGTTTACATTTTTCAGAAAGAATGAGACAGTTGGATTGGATAATGAATAATATATATGATGTTCAAGTCGTAGGAAACAAAACAAACATACCAAATATCCCATATAAAACAAATTAAAAAAAATAATGTAAACTAGAGTCTGATTATTCTCAGAGAATAGACTCATTCTAGAATGTCTTTACAGTTTCATTTCCTTCATCTTTGATACTCATTTTTTACAGTAGTTCTTTTAAAATTATACTTAGTGAAATAAGTAAGTCTCCAAAAGACAGATATCATATGTTCTTCCTGATCTATGGTAACTAACAGAGCACCTAAAAGGTAATCTATAGAAGTGAAATTCATACTTCGAGATACAATGACTTTGAACAGCCCTGGTCTTGACTGTTGAGGAGCAGTTATTTTTTTATTTTCATACTATTTGTTGAACTCTTTACTTAGCGTAGGGTTTACATTATGTGTATAAAATTAATTGAAAATAGATCTTAGTAAAAAATAAGAATTGGAATAGGAGAGGGAGGAGGAAGAATGGAGGGTAAGGTGGGAAGAATCATTATGTTCCTAAAGTTGTATTTAGGAAATGCATGAAATCAGAGTTTTCAAAAATATTCACAGAAAACACATAGTATGAAATTTGGAAGTCATGGTTTTCAAATTTTCCTTCAACAAAACAAACTTAACTTTCTAATTTTTTCCATTAACTTTTTAAAAAATGATTTTTAAAGGCCCCTGTCTCGACTGTTGCAGATTTTTTTCTTCATACTATTTGCTGAACTCTTTACATAGTGTAGGGCTAATCTTATGAGTATAAAGTTAACTGAAAATAGATCTTGTAAAAAATAAGTGTGGAAATAGTAGAAGGAGGAGGAAGAAGGGTGGGGCAATGGGTAGGGTGGGCAGTATCACTGTGTTCCTAGGTCTGTGTACAGGAAATACATGAAATCTGTATACCTTAAATAAAATTAAACCCCTCTCCCCCTAAATTTTTTTCTACTAATTTTATACATCTGATGTTTTCTTATGCATATACCTGGTTATAAAAGATATAATCAATTTTGTAACATTAAATATTGTTAGTCATTGTTACTTTAGAATAATAAAAAGTATGAAATATTTTATTCTCATCATATGTTTAGGTAGCATTCTATTACTACTATCATAATCTAAAACAATGTTTTAATAGGAAGCAAATAGCATATGCAAAAGTCAATTTAAATCAAGTACAGATGCAGTACTTACAAAGATTATCTCCTGCATACCTTTCAACGTTTCGTGACACAAAATTATTGACTTTTCACTGGTAGCAGATTTTCATTTATTGATGAACCTCTTATATTGAACTAAAAATAATGAAACTCACTCTTATTCTATTTATAAGCCTGTTTTTAAAGGAAATGATAGCACATGGATAGTCTATACCAAGGAGAATCCTAAAGCTTTTAATCTTGTTGAGTAAATAGAATTCAGCCATTCTCTACAAAGAGTCTCCAGAAATATTTGTTTAAAGCAGAAATATCTGCTTACAAGATGGTTGACTTAATATAAGAAGTCAAAAAGGTCTCAGAACTATAATAATTAGTTTTTTTAACCGAAAAATAACATCCTTCTGAGTTTTCTTTGAAAATATAAGCAGCTATCAAACTCGATCATATCAAAATATAATCAAACTTTTCTATCAATAAACCCTTCAGTTCTCATTTTTAGATTTAGATCAATAATCAATTGATTTAGATCACTAATCAATAACCTCAAATAACAACCTAGCATAGAGAAGATGCCAGCTTCCTGAAAATCCAAAGGCTGAGGCAGAGGCGCAGGAAGGGAGGCTGTGATCACAGAACCATCTGTCCAGCTTTTCCCTCTGCACAGATAAACGTTCCTAAGTATCTGCGGGAAGAGTTAAACATGGAGCAAAACAACAAACCAGGTCATAATCACATCAACATTTTATTTCACAAATTTCTCTGCCTGCACTTCAGATGCAGTGGGGCTGCACCGCGGGGTTCTTCTTCCAGAATTTACTAGCCTGCCTTGGATTTTGAATTCACAAGCGCTCATCAATTTACATGGGTGCCTCGCTCTTTCTGGGACTGGGCTTTGGTTACACTTCCTATGGATTCCCGGCACCCTGCAACTACAGCGTCCCAGTGGATAGAGTTATTAACCTCTGCATGTAACTCTGCTGCCACTGGGAGAGCTTTTCTGATCTCATCACCGCCATGCGCCTCTTTGTGCACAAAAGTCACCTGCAGTTCTACAGATCTGCTGAGAGGAGCTCCCCAGGAGACTTCAGATGCTTGCTTTGAATAATGTGGAGTGTTTCAGAAAGCACTCAAGTAAAACTCCAGAGTACAGTCACGTTATCCAACCAAGAAGATGAGATGCTGAACTCACTATAAATTTGCTGGGAGTTAGCTCAGGGACAAGTATAATTACCTCCAAAGTATATGCTGTCATATCTGGAGCACTGGTCATTATGCCACGAACTTGCCTGCCACACAGAATCATTAACTCCTCCCACTCTAAGAGTCCAGGCCCCTGATTACCTCTTTCTTGTGTATGAAAACAAAACAGAACTGCAGCGAATAAGTAACATGTCCAAAGTTAATGGCAACACTGAGATACAATTCCTAACCTGCATGACTTCAGAGTTCTAGTTGAGATCTTTATAAATGTCTTTTTCTTTCAATAACATTTTTATGAGGTATGGTCTATGTACACATGAAGCCATCCACCTAAACTGTATATTTTGGCAAATATATACATCTATGTAATAATCATCATAAATTCAGATATAAAATATTTTCAATATTTCAAGAAATTATTTTATACACCTTTCAATTGTCCCTCCTCCATTGTCAGCCCCAAATAACCACTGATCTGTATTCCATCGCTACAGATAATTTGATATGTTTTGTATCATTAAGTGGAATCCATTACAGAATTTTTTAATTTAGGAAAAGAGTGAATTTTTTTCTCCCATGATTTATGCAAATTGTGTTCTACCTAAAATATGTTTTACTATTCTACATCATGGCTTTTTTTTTCTATATTTCTTCTAGAATGTTATAACTTCAGCTATACATTTAGACATATGAACCATTTCAAATTAAGGTCATAAGGAAAGGATCAAGATAACTTTCGTCCTATATATACCCCCAGTTCTTCCAGTACTGATGCAGAAAATACTCTCCTAGCACCATTGGACCTCTGTTGAAACTCAGTTGACCTCAATTGTTGGGTCTCTCTTTCTTTCTGTTGTCATATAGGTCTACCTTCATACCAACACTACAGGATTACTGCAGCTCTACAGGGAATATTACAATCAGGTAGTCAATGTCTCCTAAGTTCATGCTAAAGAATGTTTTAGTTATTCTACGTCCTTTGTGCAATGACACAGATTTTAGTTTCAATTGTATTTTCTCTAATCTCTTTTCTGTTTTATCTTTTTTCTGATCTTCCCTTCATTATTTCATTTATTCTACTTCTTATGGCTTGGGGTTGGCACTGTGGTGCAGTGGGTTAAAACCCCAGCCTCAGTGCCAGCATCCCATATGGGCACCAGTTCAAGCCCCAGCTGCAGCTTAATTTGCTCTCTTTTTTGAGTTTTTTTTTTAGGTGGAAACTTAATTTCTAGATTTCATGTTTTCATGTCTTTACAGTGTAAGCATTTAATACTACAAATTTCCCTCTAGTACAGCCTTGGCTGCAGCTCATGAAGTTTGATAAGCTCTGTGTATTAATGAGGCTCTCCAGAGAAAAGGAACCAATAGGATATAGTCTCTCTCTCTCTCTCTCTCTCTCTCTCTCTCTCTCTCACACACACACACACACACACACACACACTTTCTTCCCCACTCACCCTGATCTGACAACTTATTGTTAAGGCATTGGTTCACAAAATGATGAGGCTGGCTTGCAAGAAATCCAGTACACATTTGATGCTGCAGTTCAGGTCTGAAGGCAGTGTGCTCTGGCCAACACCTAAGTTAATCTCTAGTCAGTTTGATCCTTCAAAGGCTTATTTTTAAAGATTTTAAAGAAGGAGGGAGAGACAGAGAGAGATCTTCCATCTGCTCACTCATTCCCAAATAGCCACAAGAGCCAGAGCTGGGCTGATCTGAAGCCAGGAGCTGGAGCTTCATCCAGGTCTCCCATGTGGGTGCAGGGGCCCAGGCACTTGGGCCATCTCCCACTGCTTTTCAAGCTGCATTAGCAGGGATTGCAAGTGGAGCGGCCAGGACTCGAACCAGTGTCCAGATGGAATCCCAGAGCTGTAAGCAGTGATTTTACCCATTATGTCACAGCATTAGCCCCAAAGGCTTATTTTTAGTCTTTCTTAGAGGTTGAGTAACCTTAACTCCAGAGATAATTCATCTCAAATTTGAGAGTACTTCAAAAAGTTCACAGAAAAATGTAATGAAAGGAATAAACTTATTTGAGTGTAATTTTTAAAAATCCATGAATAGGTTTTCCATAATATGCATTTCCCAATTATGAAAAGATCGGCATCAAAATGTCATGCATCAGAATAGATTCATACTTTGAATTTTGCTTTTTCATGAGCATTCTGGAGTTTCCTCTCATCTAAGGCAGGACCCCCTTGGGTCTCTCACTCTACCCCGAGTTATCTCTGAGCTTTGCTGCCTTGACTTGTGAGAGTTCAGATATCACCTCACCTTTTAGGAGTGCTGGGGATCTCTCTGGTACAAATTCCTGTCATTCTTGGCCTTGCTCTAGGGAGTTTTGATTTCTGTATGAGAAGCGTCACAGTTTGCAAGAGTGACCCAAAGCGAACAGGAGCCACGGTTACCCATACATCCCATCTTTCTGACCCCACCCTTGCAATTTACAGCCCTATCAGTCTCTCCAAACTCCAGTTTGCACCTCCTTAACTCCATGTTGCTGCATTGCACTAACAGTTCGGAGACGGGCTCTTGGAGGAAACCAAGGAAGCTTGGAGAACCCACCTACGTGGTTCTCCTTCTCACAGGGGTGCGATTGTGCGGCCTCTTGTCAAAGCCTGAAAGTAGTTGTGCCATGAATTCTCCTTGACATTTGTTTATTTCTTACAGCAGGAGACCAAGTCTGGGCCTTTGTACTCCAGCATGGCTCAAAGTAGACATCTGACTGAGGTTGAACTCAGTTTAATCTAGGGACAAACTCTTAACCATTATCACTACTGTTATTACAAATTGTAATTTTGTTGTTGCCTATTGTAGGCTCTTGATTTCCCCCATGGTTCACCATGGGACTGTGGCAAATTAAAATTTCCAAGTCTTTTCATTGTGAAGTATTCTGCACCCAAGTTTAACTTTGCCTGTGATGGAATTCATTTGCAATTCAGCTTGATTGTTCCTTTCCTCCTACAGAATGTGTACTTTTTATGGATCTCGATTTTGTGATCTACTATATAAACTACAACTATAATTGCTTTCTATTTGCAAAAATAATTAGAAGTGCCTTCTATTTTTTTATATGGGTAAAAATGTGGAAAAAAATAAAAACTAAACATATACCCATTTAATTAAAGAATTTGCCCAGTTTGGATCCTATCAATGTGCTTTCTTCAGGTGATCCAAGCACTTAATTATTGTATCACCCTTGAAATTTTATCTCTCTTTTTCATAAAGTATCCTGAGTTTTTGACTGATACATGGCCTATCCCTTCAGCAGTTATTTGATCTAGGAATCTGATAATACAGTCAAGAAGGGAATCAGGCTTATTTGATGTGAATTTGTCCTGGTGAATTCATGCTGGCTACAAGCATTCCTAACATTCCTAGGAGTAAATAAAACATATGCTTGGGGAAACCACTAGGTACTTTTGAACTTTATTTAATTTCTCATTTTAAAAATCAAGGCATTTACAGGCAGTCAAAGCCAAAATCAACTACTGGGATTGCATCAAATTGAGAAGTTTCTGTACTGCAAAAGAAACAGTCAGGAGAGTGAAGAGACAACCGACAGAATGGGAAAAAATATTTGCAAACTATGCAACAGATAAAGGGTTGATAACCAGAATCTACAAAGAGATCAAGAAACTCCACAAAAACAAAACCAACAACCCAATTAAGAGATGGGCCAAGGACCTCAATAGACATTTTTCAAAAGAGGAAATCCAAATGGCCAACAGGCACATGAAAAAATGTTCAAGGTCATTAGCAATCAGGGAAATGCAAATCAAAACCACAATGAGGTTTCACCTCACCCCGGTTAGAATGGCTCACATTCAGAAATCTACCAACAACAGATGCTGGCAAGGATGTGGGGAAAAAGGGACACTAACCCACTGTTGGTGGGAATGCAAACTGGTCAAGCCACTTTGGAAGTCAGTCTGGAGATTCCTCAGAAACCTGAAGATAACCCTACCATTCCACGCAGCCATCCCACTCCTTGGAATTTACCCAAAGGAATTTAAATTGGCAAACAAAAAAGCAGTCTGCACCCTAATGTTTATTGCAGCTCAATTCACAATAGCCAAGACCTGGAACCAACCTAAATGCCCATCAACAGTAGACTGGATAAAGAAATTATGGGATATGTACTCTTTAGAATACTATACCGCAGTAAGAAACAACGAAATCCAGTCATTTGCAACAAAATGGAGGAATCTGGAACACATCATGCTGAGTGAAATAAGCCAATCCCAAAGGGACAAATACCATATGTTCTCCCTGATCGGTGACAACTGACTGAACACCAAAAAGGAAACCTCCTGAAGTGAAATGGACACTATGTATGGGAAACAGTGACTTGATCAGCATAGTCCTGACTGTTAATGAACAACTTAATACATTATCCCTCTTAGTAGTTTTTTTGTCTGTTCTACTTAATATGACTGGTTTAATTCTGTAATTAATACACAGTTATTCTTAAGTGTTGAAATTTAACTGAAATGTGATCCCTGTTAAACATAAGAGTGGGAATAAGAGAGGGAAGAGATGTATAATTTGGGACATGCTCGGGCTGACTTGCCCCAATTGGTAGAGTTGGAAACATACCAGGGGACTCCAATTTAATCCTATCAAGGTGGCATGTACCAATGCCATCTCACTATTCCAAGTGATCAATTTCAGTTCACAATTGATCATAATGAAAGGACTAAGAGTCAAAGGGAGCACATAAACAAGTCTAGTACCTGCTAACACTAACCGATAGAATAAATAAAGGGGAGAGTGATCCAACATGGGAAGTGAGACACTCAGCAGACTCATAGAATGGCAGATGTCCTAAACAGCACTCTGGCCTCAGAATCAGACCTAAAGGCATTTGGATCTGGCTGAAAAGCCCATGAGAGTATTTCAGGCATGGAAAGCCAAGACACTCTGGCAAAAGACCTCTGCGAGTGAGATCCCAGTGGAAAGAACAGGTCTTCAAAGAAGGAAGTACCTTTCTCTGAAGGGAAGAGAGAACCTCCACTTTGACTATGACCTTGTCTAAACAAGATAAGAGTCGGAGAACTCAGAGGGCTTCCATAGCCTTGGAAACTCATGACTGGAGCATAGGGAGATTACTGATGCCATAGACAGGAGTGTCAATTGGTAAAGTCAACAACAGGAGTCACTGTGCACTTACTCCTCATGTAGGATCTCTGTCCTTAATGTGCTGTGCATTGAGATTTAATGCTATAACGAGTACTCTAACAATATATTTCACTTTGTGTTTCTATGGGGGTGCAAACTGTTGAAATCTTTACTTAATGTACACTAAACTGATCTTCTGTAAAAAAAAAAAAAAAAAAAAAGAAAGAAATTATCAATTCCCAACTTGACTCTCACTGGGATTAAACATGACAATAGGTCTGATCTGATTTCATCATCATTTAAAAAATCATCTATTATTTTTCACTTTATGTTTCTGTGTGGGAGCAAACTGTTGAAATCCTTACTTAAGGTATACTAAGCTGATCTTCTGTATATTAAGATAATCGAAAATGAATCTTGATGTGAATGGAAGGGGAGAGGGAGTGGGAAAGGGGAGGGTTGTGGGTGGGAGGGACGGTATGGGGGGGAAGCCATTGTAATCCATAAATCGTACTTTGGAAATTTATATTCATTAAATAAAAGTTAAAAAAAATCAAGGCATTTACTTTTCTGCTGATATTCCACTAATCATAAATTATAAAAAAAAATTAGGAGTGGTTTTATTAACATAATTCCATGTAATTTTAACATAAGATAAAATTTTTCTGGGCCCAGAGAGCTTGAATATTTTAAAATTTTATTTATTTACTTGTGTGTTTGAGAGGCAGAGTGAAAGAGAGAAAGAGAGAAGGAGGAACAGAGGGTGAGAGGGGGAAACACAGAGTGAGTGAGTGTTCCCATCCACCGGTTTATTTCCCAAATACACAAAATGGACAGGGTTGTGCAGGGGCTGCAGCCAGGAGCAGGGAATACAATCCAGGTCTCCCATGTGGGAGGCAGGAATCCAAGCCCTTGATCATCAGCACTGCCTTGCAGTTTCTGTATGAACAGGAAGCCAGAATGGTGAGGCACAGGCAGGAATTGAACCAGGGCGCTCCATCATGGATGCAAGTGTTAACTCCTGCGGCAAACACGTGCCCTTGTATACATTAATTAAAGAGTCCTGATAGCTCTTTCCTCCTCCCTATTATATAAAGACTGAGTTTTAACAGATTTACAAAGTTTAACACGATGATGTTTTACACTACTAGGCATTAAGAAGTAAAATAGAATTGTTCTTATTCCAATGAAGCAGCTTGGTAAGGGGCAAATACAGAAAAATAGTCACATTAAAATGACAAAATTGGGGTAGGCATTGAGGTGCCACAAGTTAAGCCAACTTGGGTACCTGCATCCCATATTGGAGTGCTTGGTTTCAGTTTTGGCTACACCATTTCTGGTCTAGCTTTTGGCTAATGCATCGGGGGGGGGGGTGATGGGGGGGCAGTAGATGGTGGCTCAAGCACCTGAGTCCCTCCACCCACATGAGAGAACCAGATAGAGTTCCTTAATCCCGGGTTTGACCTGGCCTGGTCCTGACTATGGAGAGTATCTGGGAGTTGAACTGACAAACAGATGATTTCTTTCTTTCTGTTTCTCTCTCAGTCATTCTACCTTTCAAGTAAATAAACATTATATAAAAAACCAACAGGTAAATGAACAACCATGAACTGTCTTAAGATGGATAGTCGCATGATAATATGAGAGCAGAATAATCTGAGCTAATTTGGGGAGTCAGAGAAGGTCCTTACAGGGGAAATTTCAAAATGAGCAGCATTAAAACAGCCAGGAATCTGGTGAGGGGAGGAGGTTACCGTTGCAAATGGAGGGAACAACGTTTCCAAAGAACTAGAACCGGGCCAGCTTTCCTTGCTTGGTGTTTGCAGTGTTGCTGTGTTGTGTTGTGTTTTGTTTTGTTTTGTTTTGTTTTGTTTTGTTTTGTTTTTCAGGCAGAGTTAGACAGTGAGAGAGAGAAACAGAGAGAAAGGTCTTCCTTCCGTTGGTTCACCCCCCAAATGACCACTACGGCTGGTGCACTGCGCTGATCCGATGGCAGGAGCCAGGTGCTTCTCCTGGTCTCCCATGGGGTGCAGGGCCCAAGCACTTGGGCCATCCTCCACTGCACTCCCTGGCCACAGCAGAGAGCTGGCCTGGAAGAGGGGCAACCGGGACAGAATCCGGCGCCCCAACCGGGACTAGAACCTGGAGTGCCAGTGCTACAGGTGTAGGATTAGCCAAGTGAACCACGGCGCTGGCCAGTGTTTGCAGTGTTAATGCTGACAACCCAGCAATGGCCCTCCCCAGTGGTCATTTCTCACTACTCCCTGTATGCTGTTACACTCATCTCCATGGGAGTTTGCTTCTCCAATGTGCAATGAGCACAAACAGCAATGCCTGGCATCATGGGTATGCAATAAATAAAACAACAGTGTATACATCGGCCAAAATTACCTCCCACTCACTTCTCATGTTTATTATTACTTTGGTTTTGTGTTCAGTTTGTTTCCCTGGTACACTTCTCTTTTTCTTCTGAATACCAAACTCCCATCCTCCAAGTCAAACCTTCATCCACAAATCCCCTTTTCTTACTCTGTTGTGGTTCTGTTGTTTCTCTTTGGAACTCCCATTGTATCACAGTGTATGCCACACTATGTAGTACACCACTTATGTGACCAGGATTGCTTATTGTTTGATTTCTATTAATCTATCCAGAAATCATTGCCTCTCATGGAGGTGGCCTTGAAAGCATCTAGCTGATAGCCTCCCTAGGCATGCCCACGGTGTCCCATCTCTCTCTGATTCTTGAGGACAAGGCATGCCACGCATGTGTCTCCATATTGTTTCATGTATCTTTTAGTAATGTGATCAGTACATTGATATCGTTTTTAAAAATCTTCCTGGTAACTTATCAAATCTTAATAGTATCTCATGTGTCAGAGGGGTGTATTGAGAAGTTGGATTCCTTATTAAGATTAAAGGGAATTGCAGACACTATAAATCAACACATCACATTTTAAAGTAAAAAGGAACCAGATATCACAAAGCTGGTGGGTAGAGACTAGATAAGAAATAAGAACAAACAAGAGGCACCATTGAAAAATCAAACTGGTTCTGATGCTGAAAAGGCATGTTTCATTGGGTCTGCAGGACAGCTCATGGTGGGTCAAGAAAGTATCTTAATTCAGTGCTTACCAAATGCCAGCTATTTTACATAATAGAACTAATTTAATCCTCATAAGTCCAATAAATTGTATTATTATTATCCCTATTTTGCAAATCTATTTCCTTATGGAATATTGATATATTTATACAATATATTTGCACATTTTCTAAGAAAAAAAGAATTAAATATAACTAAAAATTCTTGGTATAAATTTTCAAGATATTATTATCAAACAACTGAACACAGTGGGTAGAGAATGGTTTTGTTGTTATTATCCTGTATTACACATTCCAATTAATTGATTTAGAAATGGAATTGTTCAACATTTGACACTTTATGCACACAATTCATTTTTATGCATGTGGAGACACTGGTAGGAAAGTGCTGAAATGTTAGGATAGTGTCAGTTCAGCCAAATGCGAGGAGAACATTTGCAGTTCTCTGTTACTCATTTGTTGGGATTCTTGAACTCTTTTTGGAGGAAGATCTTCAGCAATACTTTTTGTAAAGGAGACTTTCACATCTCTCTTTTAAGTCTGGGAGTTGATTTTTTTTTTTTTTTTGACAGGCAGAGTGGACAGTGAGAGAGAGAGAGAGAGAGAGAGAAAGATCTTCCTTTTGCCATTGGTTCACCCTCCAATGGCCGGCACGGCCGGTGCGCTGCGGCCAGCGCATCGTGCTGATCTGAAGGCAGGAGCCAGGTACTTCTCCTGGTCTCCCATGGGGTGCAGGGCCCAAGCACTTGGGCCATCCTCCACTGCACTCCCTGGCCACAGCAGAGAGCTGGACTGGAAGGGGGGCAACCGGGACAGAATCCGGCGCCCCAACCGGGACTAGAACCTGGTGTGCTGGCGCCGCTAGGTGGAGGATTAGCCTAGTGAGCCGCGAGGCCTGTTTTGATCTTTTACTTAAGAGACCATCAACTTTGACATCAGACAAATCAGCATATCCTAGATCCGTAGCGTAGAATATTTACTCTCTAGGTTTTTACTAAAAAGTATACTTAGCTTTATAAAATATAATTTTTATTCATTGATTTATTGTTATTTGAGTGGCAGAGAGAGAGAGAGAGAGAGGGAGAGAAAGAGAGATTGATATTTTCTATCCACTAGCACACTCCCCAGTTGTCCACAAAGGCCAGGGCTGGGCCAGGCCAAAGCCAGGAATGTGGAACCAAAACCAAGTTTGCCACAATGGGGGGCAGGGCCCCTCGTATTTAAATCACATGCTGCCTCCTACAGTGTTCAACAGCGGGAAGCTGGATTCAGGAGCAGAGCAGGGACTGAAACCTAGGCTCTGATAGGGGATACCTACTTCCAGACTGGCTTCTGAACCACCAAGTCAAATGCCAGCTCACATTTTTTAATACTGATTTATAATGAAAACATACCTATAAAAATGACATTCATGGAGTATTGTCTAAAGGAGGGAATATATCCGTAAACCTAGGAAAATTTAGAGCGAGAATATTTGTTTATTACTATGTGTGTAAGTAGGCACATGTGTGTGTATGTATAAAATTGGCATATTTCACATTGTAACCACACCAGCCATCAGGGAAATGCGAATTAAAACCACAATGAGATATCACCTCACCCCGGTTAGAATGGCAAAAATCCAAAACACAGAGTATCAAATGCAGGTGAGGATGCAGAGGAAGGCGAACACTTACACACTGTCAGTAGGAATGCAAATTAGTGCACTCAGTGTGGAAAACCATGCGGAGATTTCTTTAAAAGCCAGAAATAGACTTGCTATATGATCCAGCAATCCCATTACTGGGTATATACCCAGAAGATACAAACTCAATACAGCAAAGAGATACTTGCACCACTGTGTTTATGGCAGCACTGTTCACAATAGCTAAAACTTGGAATCAACCCAGGTATCCATCACCAGATGACTAGATAAAGAAAATGTGATGCATACACACAATGCAATATTATTCAGCTATAAAAAAGAATGCAATTCTACCGTTTGCAGCAAAATGCAAATATTGCATGTTCTCCCTTCATGTGGGAGTTAAATTCAAAAAAAGAAATGCCTGTGTATATCAATTTTGCTGCACATACACTTTTGTGAAACTTTGTTTTATACCTTTGTCAAGCCAATGGTTAAGAATGTTATACTATCATGGTTTTAATGATCTGTGATACTTAAACAATTACTCTACATGGGTGAAATACTCATTTTTCCATTCAATTATTGTTTGTAGTCGTTGTCTATATTCCTACTAATCTAGGGTGTTTTTTGCTTATTAAGCTTCTTATTCTGTAAAGTATTAAGCTTTTTACTGCAATATAAATTTAGAATATATTATCTCAAAAAAAAAAAAACAAAATACAAAGAAAGAAAGGGGGAGGAGGGTGGGAGGGGGCGATGCAGAGGCAGGCAGGGAACATCATCACGTTCTCAGAATTTTACCCACGAACTATGTCGAAGCCATTAACAACTAATTAAAAATTAAAATAAAAAATTTTAAATTGCCTTCAGTGAATGGCATGTTTAGTAAACATCATTTTGATTCCCTAAGGACTAACTTTATGAAACTACACTTGGGCTGTATAACTCCATTTTACAACAAGTATTGCTTGTGCAAAACAGTTACAGAAAAGTCCACTTGGGAAGATATATTTATTAATGTTAATTACTAATTAATGTTAATTACTAATTATTAATGTTAATTACTAATTACTAATATTTAATATTAATTATTCACTGTCACTCACTGTCACCTTTCTCTTCCACACCATACGTGAAATTAATGTGTGTGTATGTGTGTGTACAATTAACATGCAGTCACAGGAGTGAAGTGATACCAGACCACTTGCTCTTGAATCCCTGCTGCAATACTTAACTACAGCACAGCCTTGGAAGCTAGCTAACCTCTCTGCCTCAGTTTCTGCAATACAATCAGGATGTAAATAAGAATTGTATTATCTATCCTACTTGCATAAGGACCTTAAGTGAAATAATGCCTGTAAATAAATTAATATGACATCAGAAACACAGAAGTCAATACATGTTGAATATTTGTTATAACTAATGTACAAGAAACTAACAAAGTTGAAAATATGACCAATTTGTGAGCCACAATTCCTTCCTTCCTCCTCTTTCCCTCCCTCTCTCCCTTCCTTCTTTCTTCCTTTTACATTTATTTTAAAAGAGTTAGAGAGAGAGAGAGAGAGAGAGAGAAATCTTCTATCCACTGGTTCACTTAACAGATGGCCACAACGGCCAGTGCTGAGCCAGGCCAAAGCCAGGAGCTGTATCCAGGTCTCCCACACGGGTGGCAGGGGCCCAACCCTTGGGCTATCCTTTGGTTCTTTTCCAGTCCTTTATAGGGAGCTGTATTGGAAATGGAACAGCCAGAACACTAATCAGCGCCCTTATGGGATGTCAACATCACAGGCAGTGGCTTTAACCACTATGCCACAACACTGGCCCCAGCCACATATTTTCCAATGCTAAGCAGTGTTGGAGTCACCCAAGGATTTTTTTCAAGAATTGTGTCTAAGTCAACTCTTCATACAAAATGAACTAAAGATTGCATATTCAGCAAAATTTGATAATTTTTTATTTTGTTGTCCAGTAAATATACAGGGGAACTTCAAAAAGTTTGTGGAAAACGGAATTAAAAAATGTGTATTTAGGTGCAAAAAAATCTTGAAACTATGATAAGAAGAGTCTTAATGTGGGCCATCACTATGGTGTAGGGGGTAAGACTGCTGTCTGCTGTGCCAGCATCCCACATGGGCACCAGTTTGAGTCCCAGCTGTTCCACTTCCAATCCAGCTCTCTGCTATGGCCCTGGAAAGCAGTGGAAGATGGCCCAACTCCTTAGGCACCTGCACCCATGTAGGGGACCTGGAAGAAGCTCCTGGCTCCTGGCTTTGTATCGGTGCAGTTCTGGCTGTTGTGGCCAACTGGGGAGTGAACCAGAGGATAGAAGACCTCTCTCTTGAGCCGGCGCCGTGGCTCAATAGGCTAATCCTCCACCTTGCGGCGCCGGCACACCGGGTTCTAGTCCCGGTCGGGGTGCCGGATTCTGTCCCGGTTGCCCCTCTTCCAGGCCAGCTCTCTGCTATGGCCAGGGAGTGCAGTGGAGGATGGCCCAGGTGCTTGGGCCCTGCACCCCATGGGAGACCAGGAAAAAGCACCTGGCTCCTGGCTCCTGCCATCGGATCAGCGCGGTGCGCCGGCTGCAGCGGCGGCCATTGGAGGGTGAACCAACGGCAAAGGAAGACCTTTCTCTCTCTGTCTCTCTCTCTCACTGTCCACTCTGCCTGTCAAAAATAAAAAAAAATAAAAAAAATAAAAAAAAAAAAGACCTCTCTCTCTTTGCCTTTCCTCTCTCTGTGTAACTCTGCCTTTCAAATAAATAAATCTTAAAAAAAAGATGGGTCTTCATAAAGTTCATGAAAAACTATGCATGCATTTCAAACACTTTTGTACTATATTAAATTTATCTTTTAATTTTATTTTTATATTAGCCAAGGTATTGTAATACAAATTCTGTCCAGTAGCATAGAAAATATTAATGATTACAGTTTATTGCCCTATAAGACATTAACCAGTTTTGCTTCTAACCCAGGAGACTTATAATATTAAATTATTTATATAATCATAAAATGTACATAATTAAATTAATTATATATTAACCTATATAGACATATAGTGGCATAATATCAATCATATATACAGTTTTCAAATGCCTGTTGGTTCTTTGTACCGATTTCAACATTTTATCAGCTCCCTCTTAAAGAGATTAACAAAATCTTTAACTCCTATTCATTTTATATCTGTACTGTATCACTATTTTATCTTTTAAACTTACTTTAATTCCAGTTATACTCCCTTTCTTAATTTTGTATCCTGAGAAGTTCTATAACTAACCTACAATTCACCAAGTAAACAATTCCATTCCTGAGTTCCAATATACTTTACCATTACTTTCCCATAGCTAAACTCTCTTATTTCCATCACTCGTGGCACTATATATTTATATTAATCACCTCAAGCAGATTTTAGGGAGCCAGATTCCATACTGCACTGGAATCAATCAGTAAACAAAATAACTTATTCTATGGTCTCATCATTTCCTGTCCACATTGCATTTTATCATCTCTCCATTATCACTCTCTTGAGACTCGAAACCATATATTATTTTGCTTATTTTTTTCTCCTTAGTAAATAGTCAATATTTTAAAATCTTCTACTTCAAGGAACACTGAAAATAATGAGGACATAACGATAGATATATGCATATTTGAAAGTCCCATTTAAGATAATGCTAAGAAAATCTCATATAAATATGGGGCTGCCATTCCCCCAAGGAAGTGTTTTTTCATGGAGAGATGTACCTTTTCATATCACAAATCAGTGGGATACTCTTTCACAGATGTATTTCATTTCCAGAGAACAAATCAGTGCCAAGACTGTTTTACAGCACTGCAGCCCAGAACACTAGAAGTTTTGGGACACACCCTAACTCAGCCAGCAGGCATGATACAAATCTGGAAACAGAATTCCTTTTGAAATTAAAATGTTAAGAATTGTCTATATCTAAACAATCAGATTGGATGCTTTTCAAGGAAGAAAGTAGGTAGTACCATGTGTGGGGAAGACAAAAAGAGATAACAGTGATGAAAACTTGACAACATGACACCTGAAAGGAGATTCCCACCAAGATGGGAGAAGTGGGAGCCACATCTGTTTTTAACATTAAATAGGAATAAGGCCTATTCCTTATAAATAAAATGTAGTGCAAAAAACGTAGTGCAAAAAATGCAAACTAAGTTGTGATTGGACTTTTTAACTTATCAGATCTGTACATTAATAGAGGAACAACTCTGGAACAAGAATATAACACGCACAGGGCTACCAGCAATTTTATAGCATTCCAAGTAAAATAGTTAACACATTTAAGCTCTCATTTCATAATTGTACAGAGTAATATTTATACTTAATGAGCTATCCCATGTTAGGTTATAAATTATGGAAGGATTAGGTGTTTAACAAGTTCACATTCTTTTAATTAGTCTATCAGCTATTTTTCCAGTTTTTTGTTAGCACCACATGTTTATAAAATAGTGGTGGCTGGGTATCCTGCTGAAGCTGTAGTTTTGAGGTTCAAACGCAGTGAATTCAGCTGGGAAAAGAAATGACCACGCTCATAACCCACCCTTTTCTTTTGGAAATTCACTGTTAAATTCTAACTCAATGGGGGCATTTCCATGGCTCTTAAAAGATTGTAATTTCTTGGAAATGCATACCAACCATTTCCCAGAATATCTGTGTCTGAGGGCATAAAGACCACATGGATCTGAAATTGCCTATCAAGTTGCCTCTTCTCCGGAACACGTCTTAACCACATTTATTCATGTTTTTTCTATAGGAACTGGGAGGTTTGAGCATGTTTGGTGTTTCACAACCATGTAGACAGAATCACTTCCTTTGGTATCCTGGGAGCCATATATTTTCACATTTAAAAATCCAGTGATTTCTGTTTGAATGAAGATTAAGCACAAATTCCATTCATTTAAATGACCCATCAGGCATGATTAGAATAATTAGGAGAATGCAGTCATAAATAGTGGGTCATATTTTGCTTAACAACACAGAGATTGTTTGCAAATTCTAATTGAGTAGTCAATTGGAAAAGTTATTAATTCTTTTGAAATTAGAAGAACCCTAGAGTTTTTGATAAAATGGGTTTTCTTTTACATTTGGTCACCATCCATACACTAGAGCATGTTAGCGGTTTCATTGCATATGTGTTTGCTTTATTCCCTGATTGAGTCGTGCTTTTCTGAAATAGGGAAGACCTTGTTTCATACTTTTTCAGCTTTTTAGTAGATAAGATCTCTTTTGTAATGAGCGGGCTTAACTAAAGTTCGGAGCGATTTGGGCTTCCCCTTTAAGAGGTTAGGTGGGTCCCACAGCTGAATGCCAGAGAAGAAACTGGTTTGTGTGTACCTGAGGTGCTCAGTGAAGTGAGATTCTCTGCTGGAAAACAGGGCAGCCACAAATGACACAATGGTGCTTAAAAAAAAAGAAAGAAAAGAAATACTTAAGAACAAAACCAAAATAATCGGCTCTCAAAATCTTAATCCTTTCAATTTAGCTCTTACTTAAAATTGACAATGGCAGTTTCAGGCCAGCTATCTCTCCTTTTGGTTCTTCATTGTGGAGGGTAAAGAAGGCATGTGAATTATGATCACTGTGTACATGTAAGTCACTCCTTAATGAAATTCAGAATAATCAAAATGGAACTGAGCCAGTGAAATATATTAGCATGAGTAAGTTGGCCACCATGCAACATTTATTTGAATGTTTGCTTTGCCAAATTCATACTAGGTGACAAAGTGGCAAAATGAATTAATATTTCTAAGTCCTAATTTCATCTTCTCTAAAAGAATAACAGAAGATGTTGGGAGAATTTAATAACACAAAGTATGTAGCCCTCCTAAGAGAAGATACTTAGTAAACAATAGCTATGACAGTGGCAGTAACATTCAGACCTTCCAGCACAAAGCAACACAAGGCAGATTAACAGGAAATTTCGGAAAAATTAATTCCTAATGACTGGATATAATCTCAGATGTTATGACTATATTGAAAGATGAGTTAAGATTAAATAAAGCTTTAATTGAGAGACTTCCATCACCCCATTATCGATATGGAAATTGTGAAAATTGGAGCTGTTTATCGGAGATGGTGCCTTCACTCATGAACTTGATGGTGCAATCAGAATCACAGAAGTACTTCTACAGTGTTGACAAACACAGGAGCCCATCACAATACACAGATATAGATGAGGGCATTTCAAGAAGTTCATAAAGAATGGAATTAAATGATAAGTTTATTTGGGTACAAAAATTTTTGAAAATCAGGACCTGAGTTTGGTGCATTACACTAACCTATTATGCACGCAACACAGGCATCCCGTGTTAGAGGCTGTTTCACATCCTGGATGCTCTGCTTTCAGTCACGCATGTGGGAAAGCAGCGGATGATGGTCCAGGTACTTGGGTCCCTGCATGTGGAGGACCTGGATGATGTTCCAGACTCCTGACTTCTGGCTGGGCCAGCCCAAGCTGTTGAGTCATTTGGGGAATGAACAAGCAGATGGGAGATCTCTCTTTCTCTCCCTCGCTCTCTCTCTTACACTGCCTTTGAAATAAATAAATGTATCTCTAAAAGATTTGAAATCCGTGCATAGTTTCTTCCATGAACTTTTTGAAGACTGTCATATATATACATATGTAACAAATAAATGTAACAGTTTAATATTAATCATCTAATTATAATGTCATGTTACATGTCTTTTGTCTACCAAGGTAGAATGTGCTTTTCAACATGGCTGATCAAAAATGGATATTAATCTTTGAATTAACCTGGATTATACATCAACCACCATAATGAGGTTAAGAGAGCTAGATTTCTTGAGTTTGTGAAGTTAGATCTGACCACGTGACTTACTTTATCTAGTAAGAAGTGAACGTGAACAGCATGTTTTACTGCTGGGCAGAAGCTCAAGGAACATGCAGAAATGACTACTTTCCCTTTTCCTACTCCGATGATTATGCCAGCAGGGTCAAGGAAGACCTTCTACCCGTGTAGATACACAGAAGACTACAAGGAACCTCCACACCCTTCTATTCCTGCTGCCACTCATTGGTCAAACAGCACAAGTAAGCTGCTTGCATTAAGTCAGTTATATGTAGGAGTACTTGTTGTTGCAGCATAACCTAGTCCATCTAAAGTAATGCAAAAATTATACTTGGATCTACATGCATTATTCCGGTTAATTATTGCCACCTCTCTAGAGGCTATTGATGTGCTATTGTATAGAGAGGAAAATGATGCATATAAAAATTCAGATAAAGATTGCTGGATATGAAAACAAGGTAGATTGATCAGTCACCCCCTGGCCATCCTGTGTTGGCTGAAACAGTAGTTGTATCACCCTGTGTCAGCTGTTTGATATAATATCCTATTCATTAAGTGATCACTTGTCCACTGTATTGTAATATGTGATTTTGGTCTAAAGGTATCCTGTTAATTAGTACGTTAAAAATATCAACCATTTCAAAGTGAATTGCATTTATTTATGTTTAAATATCAACAAAGGGGGTGGGAATCATTACCCACTTTCAAGCTCATACTAGGCACCATAGCATATATGTCAACTGTGCTACATTGTAAGACTTGAAAACAATAGAACAAAACCTTAATATTTCTTCATCAATGACATGAAAATAGATGGTTACATTCAAAATTAATAATCACACAATAAAATTTTAACACTGACCAAATGAAATAACTTAGAAGCTTTCATTCCAATGAAATAAAACGGGCCAGTGGGGTGGCGCAGCTAGTTAAGCTGCTGCCTGTGATGTCTGTAGCCCATATCTGATTTCTGGTTTGAGTCCTGGCTTCTCTGCTTTCCATCTATCTACCACTAATGCACCTGGGGAGCAGTGGAAGATGGTCCAAGTACTTGGGTCCCTGCCACCCACATGGGAGAACCAGAAGGAGTTCCAGGCTCCTGGCTTCAGCCTGGTCCAGTCTCAGTAGTTGTGGATATTTGGGGAGCAAATCAATGGATAGAAGACCTCTGTCTCTCGCTCACTCTCTGTCTCTCTGCCTTTCAAATAAATAAATCTTTTAAAAATGGCTCTTTTATGTTGACCAGTAAATAACACATGCCTAATATATGGATTTTGTTAGAAATTGGAGAATGTTAATATGTCTTTGCTTGAAATATTTTATAACTTTTTTTTACCTAAAACTGATTTATAAACAGCTTTTGCTATATTATACTGTGTAATATGTTATTCAATATTGTCTGTGGTATGTATATATATGGGAAACTTTCTATTCTCTTGGATATATAAATTAATGGAATCTTGTTTTAAATCCCTAAGGATAAAAGAGAGTTAAAATAAAAAAAAAAAACCTGGAAGTAATCAAAGACAATTAAGGTGTATTATTTTTAACTAGAAAGAAAAAGCACCTGGCTAGGTTTGGCAGTCACTTGTTTAAATAGGCTTACATATTAATAAGAAATGTTCTTAATGAAAGAAATATGTGAATTTATTAATACTTAGGTTCTTTCCCAAAGATTTGAGGCAGTAGAATATTTCCTAAAATGACTATTTCTTACATTTTTTAAATCAATGAAAATCATAGCAGGTCATTGAAGTGAGTATATGAAGTCTCTTAATTTAAATTACTCAGGATATAAGGAGTAAAACCTGGAAACCCATATGAGTGAAATATAAGATCTCAACTTCCTGAATGATTCACTTAGGGCAATAACAGGCTATCAATAAAAAGCTATGAGCTCTCTTAACCATATGTAAAAAAATAAAATCTTGTACACACAGCTAAATCTCCTGTTGCAAGTTGTTTTTATATCCATGTTTAAATATTAAGTTCTAAAGAGAATACCCCAGAGAACCGTGGACAAGGGCTGGCGAAGTACAAAGAAATGCATGGGATGCCTGGAAAGAGCTTATTTTATTAAACTCTGAAGTAACTAAAAATGGCAAGAGAATGGCTAGAGTACTCCAATGTCTCTACCCTAAGGTTGTTCTGTAGGAAAAGCCTGTGTGCATTTGTTTATTGCAAAAAGTTAAAATTCCTTACTCAAACCTTCTACAATGACTCCCATTCTGGAAAGTAGTCTGCCAACGGCAAGAATCAAGTATTGTGAAGAAAACACTCAGATGAACAGGGAACTGTATCGAGAGCATCTGCTCTCAGTGTCGCTCTGATTGGACACAAAGCCAGGAGCAATGCTCACGGAAAATCATCCAAGCAGCACTCGCTGTTGCCAAAAGCAGTAATTCACTAAATTTTTAAATGGTCAATAAATTAGTCTTCTACATGGTATTATGTAAAAACATCTGTTCTTTTTGAGTTTTCTGTCTTGTACACAGTGACTTCTTAAAAAAAGATTTATTTGTTTATTCGATAGGCAGAGTTACAGAGAGGCAGAGTTACAGAGAGGCAGAGAGAGAGAAGTCTTCCATCCGCTGGTTCACTCCCCAGATGGCTGCAATGGTCGGAGCTGTGCCGATCCGAGGCCATGAGCCAGGAGCTTCTTCCAGGTCTTCCATGTGGCTGCAGGGGCCCAAGGACTTGGGCCATCTTCTACTGCTTTCCCAGGCCATAGCAGAAAGCTGGATCAGAAGTGGAGCAGCTGGGACTTGAATCAGCGCACATATGGGATGCTGGCACTGCAGGTGGTGGCTTTACCTGCTAGGTCACAGCACCAGCCCCCTACAGCAACTTTTAAACAAGCTGATCATGAGAGGTATATCTAAGAGTTATTGCCACAGGGTGGTAGGCAAAACAGCAACATCTCAGTAGCATACATCAACAAAAGTTTATTTAGCTCTGACATCTGGGGTGATGGTGATCCAGGCTGGCCTATGCTGTTGAGTTGGCACTGCTGTGTGTGCTTCTTGCCTACCTCATGAGATCAGTGGACTAGTCTGGATTTAACCTTCTCATCTTAATGGCAAAACTGGGAAAGGGATGGTGCAGTATTGCCAATTGTCTTTCATGCAGGAACAGTCTGTGGAATACTCCACTGGAAATTCACAAAGCAAAGACCAAAAGCTAAGCAGGTGGATGTGGGGGTAGGAGAGTACATGCTGCATGTGGAGGTGGGAGAGGGGATAAATATTTCTAATCAGGAATTCCCCAGAGAAATACTCCTGGAAAGTATGTCACATAACAAAGACCTGATGGAGCCATGTCATCTGGGAGGAAGAATGCAGAAGAAATAGCACCCAAGAATAGACAGAGTTGGGAACATGACATTGGAGTAGCCGGGAGCTGAAAGAGTATGACTGAGTCACAGAGTATAGAAGAAGAGCTCAGCTGGGTTGCAGAACACTGGGCTGTGCATCACAGTTTGTTGATTGTGAGGAGTTTGGCACTGACCAGGAGGTAGGAAGTTACTGAAGGATTTGGGGTAGCAGAGTGAGATCCCAACTGTACTTGCAAAAGATCATCATGGCTACTGATTGAGAGTTGAATTTAGAGAACATGGGTGGTAATAGAGAGAGAAGTCAGTGTAGTGATATACCCACAGGCAGAATGGTAGAGAAAGTGAATACAGTTGGATTTAGTATATTGATTTATCTGTCCCATCTACAATTATTCACTGATCATACACTACGTGCCATACACTTTGGATAGCTCTTTTCTAATGGATACACTATGAAGGCATGCAGAATTTTCTAATGGATTACTTATTAAGGAGTGACTGAAAACAGTCAAAGATACCAACAAGGATTTTGGTCTAAACAACTAAGGCGGGTGGAGTTGGAAAAGAATGGGTTTGAGGACCAAGAATAGTAGTCTCATTTTCTCACTCTCAATCTGAACTGTTTACTACCCAACGGCAGATGTTCAGTAGACAAACAGGAGAGAGGCCTGGGTGAGAGAGAGGAATTTGGGTCATCTGTCTATAAATGCAGCTGGACATGAGGACAGATGAGATCAATAAGCAGTGAACACAGACCAGAAGGCGACTTGAACTCAGCGCATCCAGTGGCGTACGTGAGGAAGGAGAGGAAGCAGCACACACTGAGAAGTGGCTAGACAGGATGAAAATGAGGAAATGGAGTCTTCAAGGAGGAAAGACCATCTTTTCACTAAAACAAAACACAGGAACCTCAAGATTTAGGAGACGGAAGGGAACGTCCAAGATTTGTGAGGGGTCAGATCAAGCAGCTTAAATACGCTTTGCTGCTTCACCCGCGACCTCACCAATCTGGAGCTTGCTCTTGCTCCTAAATCTTGGTGTTCTGTGTTTTAACAACAGCGAAAAAAAGACTTTCCTTCATAACACAAATGAGTAATAACACAGTGAATATTGTATCGAACCTGTAATTTCTTCAGCCAAAAAGGGATAAAAACTGAGCATAAGAGAAATATGAGCATAAAACTACATTAACAATTCTTTCATCTCAAGTTTAAAGCCCTGCTTATTTCCTTTCACATAAAAGATAGCGGAGGAAGGAGTTAAGTGATGACAGCCAGTCAACCAATGAACAAACGGCACATTCCACTGCATAATACATCTCTCCAAATGACCATGAAAAATAGGAATGGACCATGTCCCGAGCACGTTAAGGCAGGGACCTCAGAGAAGCTAATACATGGGGTAGCAGGGGAAGGGTTGAGAAGAAATTGAAACCAGTGCTTTGAGGTGGTAGCTTTTGAGTCTCTTTAATACATGACTTTCTTATGTTACGTGGTACCCATGAGGGGGCCATTTCGTATGCCTGACAAGTCTACTGATGATAAGTGGAGGTGAGCTGGAAAGGAAATCTGTGACATGACTTCCGGCAGACGGTGCCAAAACACACCTGGGGAATCCAATCTGCGTGGCACAAAAAGAACTTGTCTCCACTCTTCTGTGCATTCAATCATTGATTTGACACACTTCTCAGCGAGACTTAAATATTCCACATTCAGCTCAATTGACCAGTAAGAGTTCTTCAGGTATTGGAAGTGGAAGTGTGGCTTAAAGCTAAATAAAAAAGATGCCATAGATAGAAATATATTTGTTGTTTGTGATCTCCACATCCATTAAAAATGCATCAGGGAAGATTATTCTATGAATTATGCAGCTTTCTTCTGATAATCTTCACTGACATACTGAACATACATATGTTAAATATTTTAACATCAGCAAAACATTTTAGGGGTATTGCTTTTGATGAAGTTGCCGAAACTGAGAATTAATGAGATTACTTTCTTATTACATGCTATTTAACTTAGTAATTCTATTACGGGTTGCTAGAATCTAGAAACACATAAAAATGCATGTTAGCGCATGTTCATTTATATTCTGGAAGCAAGTTAGGCTTTAAGGAACTTTAAGACAAAAAGATTAAAGAAAATGTCTCAATCCTAAATATAGCAATTTTACATTCTCCTTCTATCGACTGTGCATTTGATCTTTAACATAGATGGTCAGTATATTTCTGATCTTTATAAATTGCTCAAATAACTATTTAGAATAACTCCTTAGAAATGTGAAAGTTGTGTGTTGTAGAGGTATTAGAACTAAGTTTTTGAGGAATTAGTTTTATACTTGGTGTTTCAACTAAAGTTACTGTTTATTAGTATTTCTAATGAGTGATGCTTGTGATATTTTAAAATTTGTCAGTTTTTCCACCAGCAATATCTTTAATTTATTATCTTAAGGGTCATAACAAGATATCTGCTCTATGATGTTATGCTCTATGCAAAATTTAGATCAGAATCTGAATTTTACCTAATATGGCTACAAATAAACTCAATAACCCTTTTGATCCTTTTGATCCTGAAACTTGAATTCATCAAATTCAATCTGAGGCCTGCAGCCCTCCTACTTTTATACAGAAGTGCAAAGATCAGAGCCTGTTCCTGGTGAGATATTTTAAAGTGTAAGATATTTCTGTGCCATACAACATGAAGGATTTTGTATTAAATGAAATCAGTCCACGTACATCATACTTAGTGCAAGATTTTTGCTTAGATTCTAAAACAAAAGTTGTCACCAATAAACAAAAGCATGTGATGTATCCCCAAACAGCTCATTCAGTGTTCTAATTGCAATTCTACTCACTTAGCTTATATTCAGTTCAATAAACATTTGAGTGACTATTCAGTGCATGCATCAGAAACACTTCCAATGAATTCAGAGTTCAGGGAGGGAGGCACACAACACAAGAGAAAATTTCAACAGTGAAAGGTGCTAAGTTAGGTGTTTGCACTAGCGGCAAGTTCTAGTTAGAATTCAGAGGATTGGCATTTTGTCTCCATAAAGCAGCAGATTCTGCAATCTGGACTGTCAATGTTGAATAAACTAACTGATATCCGATTATTGATTTCTAGGAAAGATAGACTGTTACAAACATTTGAGTTGTGACATTAAAGCGGACAACTTTTTAAATACACAAGCTGAATGCATTCTCATTTAATTTTTTAAGTGTTTATATATTTTTATGGACAAAGGCATTTATTTTAAGGATGAGTATCTTTTGTAATAAATGCTCACAAAAAGGACGCTTTGAAAAGAAAGGAAAAAAAAATTATAGTGGAAGCTGTTGTGCAGTGGGTTAAGCTGCTGCGTGCGATGCCTACATTCCATTTGGAGTGGTCTGGGATTCAGTCCCGCCTTTGCTTATGAGCTAGCTTCCTGCCAATGTGCCTGGGAGGCAGTATATTATGGCCAGAGGACTTGAGTCCCTGCCATCCGCATGGGAGACCTGGATGGAGTTCCTGAATCTTAGCGTTGGCCTGGCCCAGCCTGGCTGCTGCAGACCTCTGGGTAGTGAAACAATAGATTGAAGATCTGTCTGTGTCTCTGTCTCTTTTTCTTTTAGTTTTTCTGTCTTTCAAATAAATAAAAATAAACAAACATTAAACAAAACCAAATGTTTATATATAACAAAGAAGGGAACAACAGAAATGTTTTTTTTTTCTACACTTCTAATTAATCGTATATATTTCAACCTGAAAGTCTGCTGGTTGTTTTGACAGGGAAACAGAAATTGTAAACTAATGGAAATACGTTTTTAGGGGTCTTCACAGAGTTCATGGAAAATGTGTATTATGACAAAACTATGCATGGAATTGAAAAGGCTTTTGCACCAAAATAACATTACCTTTTACTTCCATTATTCCACCAAAGTTTTAAAGTACTTTCATAGATCTAAATATATTCAAAGTTAGCATTCTTTTTTTATTGCATAAAGCTGGCAATTAAAGTAAATGGCTTGAATTATCTTAACCATTCGTACATATAGTGGAAGAGCACACATAAAATGTGGTGATTTAGGACAAACAATGTATTTTATGAAGATTGCCAGAGAAAAAAATTCCTACATCTTAATAAAAAAAGAAAATGTTTTTATTCTGTCTTCACTGCTTCAAGAGTGAAAATTCTGGAGGATTCTTTTAGAAAATATGGTCCATAAAATTGGAAGTTAGAGAAAAGTTTTGCAAGAAATGAGCTACAGTATTTCCCAGCTCATTAAATATAGCCTTTATTTGTGACAATAATCAGGAATATTTCAAGTCAACACATACTTTTGTACTCTTATTTAGTGACTTTTAGAAGTATTTTTTTTTTGACAGGCAGAGTGGACAGTGAGAGAGAAAGACAGAGAGAAAGGTCTTCCTTTTTCTGTTGGTTCACCCTCCAATGGCCGCTGTGGCCCATGCGCTGTGGCCAGCACACTGCGCTGATCTGAAGCCAGGAGCCAGGTGCTTCTCCTGGTCTCCCATGCGGGTGCAGGGCCCAAGCACTTGGGCCATCCTCCACTGCACTCCTGGGCCACAGCAGAGAGCTAGATTGCAAGAGGGGCAACTGGTACAGAATCCGGTGCCCTGACCAGGACTAGAACCTGGGGTGTTGGCGCTGCAGGCGTAGGATTAGCCTATTGAGCTGCGGCACCGGCCTTTTAGAAGTATTTTTTTTTTTTCAAAAATGGCAAAATAATATGAACACAAAAGCCACAAGCTGAAACCAAAAATAGGCCAAAGAGTATCATTGTTTCTTCCTTGGCTTCCATACTCTCCTGAAGCGTTTAAAGCTCTGCACCTGTAATGTTTTCTATATAACTCCACTGCATAAGATCCCCTGTAAGAAACATTAGTTAACTACCAACTTCCAATCATGTTATTTGTTTGATGTTTAACATATTGTAAACCTATTTTTCAAGAAAAGCCATATCATATATATGTCTATATAAACTATAGCACTTATGTGTGTGTATATCTCCACAGAATATCATAGGGTTTCCTAATTCAACTTTTTAGTGGATTGGCTTTGTTTTTGGCATTTATTGTTTATTGTCTTGTCCTCTGGTGAACAACTGAAGAAGTATAAACAATTCCTTTAATATCAGCATTATAAAACTGTAAGATTTAATAGCATTTCAGTGTTTATAAAATATTCGCTATTACAATTTAAAAAGTTAAATTTTTCTGGGGAAGTTTTGTGGTATTACCATATTTTATTGTATTTAAAAGTATGGTATATGTATATATATATTACAAAATTCACTATACTGTGGTGTACTTAGAGGGGAAAAAGATGGCTCCAATTAAACCATAATGAAAGACTATAGCATCACCAATGTTAGGACACATCTTGATTCCAAAGAGGGTTAAAGAAAGTAAATTCTAGACGTGATGAAAGACAGGAATAATCAAAGTAATTATAACTACTTAAGTGTATGGCAGACATCGGTTAACTTCCCCTTCTTGGCTGGGTTACATTTCCTCGTCATCACTGCAATTAGTTATGGTCATGTGACCGAGTCCCTGCCTGTGGATGGCGGGATAGGTTACATTTCAGGATTTCATTCCAAACAGCTCCCCTCTGCAATCAGCCGTGTCCTTCCCCTTCTGCCTGCTGCACAAGGACATCAGGAAAGCTTGTGTGGAAGACCGTAAAATGTCGGAACTCCCATGACAGCACGAAACACAACACCTCTTCCTCCAGCCAGCGAGGATGGCCATTATGTGACTGACGCCTAAGAGAGAAGCCATCTTTTAATGAATTAAGCCAGCAGTTTTGTTGATCAGTCCATCACAATAGTTATTCTAATTGATAGAATTATTGCACATGCTCACCCAATGGACTAGCATATCTTTCCTGATATAGCACCTGATCTGAATATGCAAGATTCTATTTTAAGAGTCTGAAAAATAGGGGTCGTTCAACTTGTTCTCAAATTTGGAACAACAAAATTGGAGAAATGTCAAAAATACCTATTAATAACCATTGCACACAAAGTAAAGCAGTGGTGTTGCAAGAGTACAATTTATCTCTAGGGAAATATGAAATCCAACTGCAGTTGTGATGGAGTCTGCTTATAAGTGAGCATGACATGATTAAGTAAAACGACAGCAACACACAAACAAAAAAAAAACCTCTCAAGCAGTTATAACTAGATAGGATATTTAATACAGTGTTATATGAAGACTTACAGAGAAGTACCTATTAAAGCTAGAGGGTAACAGGAGAGAGAGAGAGGAGAAAAGAGAGGGAGAGAGGGAGAGAGGGAGAGAAGGGGAGAGGGAGAGAGAGAGAAAGCGAGCGCAAGAGCAATGAGGTTTTCTGCATTGACCGTTTTGGAGATTTAGGCATTCTTGTGTTGACATTTTATCCATTAAAAATAATTGTGACAGGCTGGTGCCGCGGCTCACTAGGCTAATCCTCCACCTAGCGGCACCGGCACACCGGGTTCTAGTCCCAGTCAGGGCACCGGATTCTGTCCCAGTTGCCCCTCTTCCAGGCCAGCTCTCTGCTGTGGCCAGGGAGTGCAGTGGAGGATGGCTCAAGTGCTTGGGCCCTGCACCCCATGGGAGACCAGGAGAAGCACCTGGCTCCTGCCTTCGGATCAGCGCAGTGTGCCGGCCGCAGCGTGCCGGCTGCAGTGGCCTTGGAGGGTGAACCAATGGCAAAAGGAAGACCTTTCTCTCTGTCTCTCTCTCTCTCTCACTGTCCACTCTGCCTGAAAAAAAAATTGTGACTTTGCTTACCACATAGGAAACTTCAAGAAAAAAATGGAATTTGAAAATAATTTTACTTTGGTGCAAAAATATTCAAAAACCACACGTAGATTTTCCATCACATGCATTTACCCATCAACTTGTTGAAGACTCCTCGTATACATGGATTTGCCACGATAACAGGGATAGGACAGGCCTTGCCAAAGAGTTCAGCAGCCATTTCAGGGCAGTTTGAATGTAAGGGTGGGTCTCATTAGACTCCTTCAAATCAGAACGAGAGGGATGGGAGGAGAGATGTCATTAGTGAGGCCGACAGAGCACCTAGAACATTGAATTTGTGAGCACTGCAGACAGAAACAAAAGTTCCTGCAATCTGTATTTCACAGGAAATGTTAAGTGACCTGCATTCCATAAGCTGTTATGTTAGGGGAGCAAACAGCCCCCACCTTCAAACAGTCATGGTAACAGAAGTTTATTTGGGGCCCATACCATGACACATGCCCCCAGTAGCCTCTTCGTCTCCATTTGCAGTTTCGTGTCACCATTGTCTTGCCCAAGGGAGAAGCTTCTCTGTGAACAGCAGCAGAACAAGAATGCAGCTGGTCAGCGCGTGGCTCCCAAAGGTCACTTAACAATGCTGCACCTGTCACTTTCCCTCAGTGTTCAACAGTCTGAGCCTGTTACATGTCCCCACTCCATCACAGGGTGCGAGGTATGACCCCTGCTGCCACATGTCTACAAGGTTCATACGGGTCAGCACAGGCCACGAGATGGGAGGAACGGGCAATGCTGGAGTGGATCATCAACAAGGAGGACCTAGACCGGAAAGGGAGCAGAGAGCTTCCGTTTTACCACATCGCCAGTATACTCACCCATTCCTACTTGTTGACTCTAGAAGTATTAGCGTCACAGCAAAAACAAACATGTTTCTAGCAACAGCTCTGTATTGGTGATTGATGATACAGTCAGGCATATACACAGAATTAAACAATGGCCTAGTGAATTACATATCAATTTATTAAAGGACATGAATTTAATTTTAATTAATCCTTTCTGTTTTCACTGATAAAGCTCCCAGAGAAAAACAATTATTTCTACTAAATATTTCTAACGGCAGGTGTCTGGGTGCTCTGGCAGTTATGGACAGCTGCAGTCAAAGTTTGGATAGCCAAGTGAATAAATTAGAATAATTGAATAATGCATGAACAATTTCTGCTATGATTTCATGCGAATTCCATTTAAAAGTGCAAAATGTGTTATCACCAAATGCATCACAAATGATCTCAAAATACTGAACATCACGCGGTGCTCAAGAACATTAGTTCCGGTGGAAAGCATGTGACATAGCAGTTAAGATGGCACTCACGGAGCTGGCATTGTGGCATAGCAGGTAAAGCTGCCGCCTGTAATGCCAGCATCCCATATGGGCACCGGTTCATGTCCCAGATGCTCCACTTCTGAACCAGCTCCCTGCTAAAGGCCTGGGAAAAGCAGCAGAACATGGCTCAAGGGTTTGGGCCCTTGCTACTCATGTGGGAGATCCAGAAGAAGCTCCTGGTTCCTGGTTTTGGCCTGGTCCAGCACTGGCTGTTACAGCCATCTAGGGAGTGAGACAGTGGATGGAAGACCTTTCTCTCTCTCTCTCTCAAATAAATATTTTTTTAAAAAAAGATGCCACTCAGAATGCTTGCAGCTCACAAGGAGTGCCTGGGTTCCAGTCCCAGCTCTGCTTCTGATTCTAGCTTCCTGTTAATGCCCAGCTGGGAGGCAGTCATGATGGCTTAAGTGCGTGGGTTCCTTCTTGTGTTGGAGATCTGGATTGGGTTCTGGGCTCCCAGCTTCAGCTTGGCCCACAGTGAACCCAGAGATGCAAGATATTTGTTTCTGTCCTTCTGTTTCTGTGTTTCACATAAGATGAAAATACATACTTTTCAACATTTTATAAAAGAATGTTGATTTTGGGTGATTCTGGTGGGGGTCCTGCTTAAGTTCTATTAGACATTCCCTATGCTGCCTAGGAAAGTGGGGGGATTATAGCAGGGCTCACCTGCCAGGGGCTGAGGCAGCCTGGATGAAGCAAGCACCTGTAGAAATACAAAATCAACAAGAGTAGCAAGGCCACTAATGTTGCTTCTCTGTCCTCCTTGCCTAGCACTGTCATTGTCATCGGGGGAAGCAGTGGGCAAGGACTTGGAGCTGGTAAAAAGACAGCGGAATTGAGCCTCTCTGTAAATATTTAATCAAATATTTAATAAAGGCTTGTCAGGTGATAGCGTAATGGCTTCAGGAATGGTGGCAGAATCATCTCTGAAGACTCATTTTTCACACACAGTCGTCCTGGGTAAGCAGAAGCAACCCAGATTCCCGTCCGTCACTCGTGCTGAATTCCACGTGTTTCTGGGCTGGGTGGAGGCGAGAGCTGGACACAGAATGAGGGAAATCTGGAACTCTGCACCTCCCCGCTCTCTGCCCTGCCCTCTTCATCGCCACACTTGCTGCCTCACCTTCTGCTCATCGGTAACCCCGACCGATTCACACCTCCACCCAAGCTGCTCCAGAACTCCATCTCACAGCTCCGGCTTGGGAGATCGTGCGCTCATCTTTCCAGCAAACGACCCTGCCTTGCGCTTTGCTAAACGCCCCCAACTTGTCTGTTCAGTTTCTAGCTGGCTGAAAAAATACTTTTCACACTGTAACCTGCTGCACACCTGCTCGATGCTATCTATTCATAACCTCCGACCTAAGTCAGACAGCTCTTTCAAGTGTCCCATTTTCATTCAGAGAAACCAGGAATCTCCGTATTTCCACTCTAGTAAACAAACACAGGTAAAGGTCTCCTTTCTTAAAGAGGATAAGATCATCAGAAGTGAAGGTAGAGACACACCTACAGTTTCCACCCAGAAAACCACATTGTCTTTAAGATGATGCACATTAAAAATATCGTCTTTAAAGATGATTTAAAAATAAAGAGAACTTGCTTAAGATCTCTTGCTACACGCCTTCCATTTAGGTTTTTACTCAAAATTGAGCAGAAATAGAAAAATCCCTTTGAATGACTCATTTGTGTGGGAAACATTTCAATGTAACTCAATAGACTTTCTACAAGCTCTAATTGGAAAATCTCACTATAAATTACACTCCAAGATTAAAGGGTACAATTATATGAGGCGGCCTATGGTGGTCTGGGATGCCGCATATTAGACTTACTGGTACTGCCTATGAACAATGTGCCTCAATATCTCTTTTAGCAAAATACTGCTTAAGAGATATTTTTGGTCTCCGTTTGATGTTTAAATTAAATTCATTAGCAGCTGTCAGCTCCGGAGGAGAAATGTCAACACCGATCCACACGACGTCTGAAGGTGTCAGCTTCCCTCATTCAGCACAGAGCTGGGACTGGGACCGCTCCAGGTACCCGCCGCCTCTCTCGTTCTTCGCATGTGATTAGAATGTTGGTGCAAGCTGCCAACGACACCTGTCTTTGCTTTTTTAAAGAAATGAAGTAATAAACATCACACACACGCACACACACTCACATCCCCTTTACAGTGGGTGTGTCCATCACTGTTCACTTCGTTTGCTTCCCCACATAGGGATGCTGTGACTGTTGGACTCACTGCGTCTGCCACACTGGCCACAATCAACTGTAACTTTGTAGCGTCCCGATGTCTGCACCTAGAGCCTGTGAATAATCAGTGATATTTACTCCATTTTCTTTAGCTTTATAGGAGAAGGACACAATCTAGAGAAGATATTAAATATGTTTGTATATGAACTTCATATCTGAAAATGCAGGTATTATTCAACTTTGAAACCTTGTTGGAGATATTTTTGTTGTTGTTGATGTTTTAACTTAAGTGACACATTTATGGGCAGAGAGTTTAGGAATTTTTGTAATTGAATTATTCATGTTATCAGAATGTCAATGTGACAAATAATTACAAGAAGGCTATATATTTATATTTCCAATATATTTTAAGCAGAAAAACAAACTAATCCAAGGCCAAGACATAGTTTTAAGTATAAGCCTATGGATTAATTTTATTTTTTCTTTTTTGAAACAGAGAATATTACTGTGTTCATATATTTATCACTAGGTGCCCTGGATGGAAAAATTGAAAAAAGGCTAGTATGTATTTATTAAATGCAATTAGTATTAATTTTATAACTCCCTGCAATAGGAGGAACATTTAAGGTCATTTTGATTATTATCCTTGACTTACAATAACTATACTCAGGTCTGGAAAGCTTAAATCATTTGCTTCAATTACATCAACTAATTTCAGCAGGACCTAAACCAAAATGAAGACATTCTTCCACGTAGCCCACTATTATTCCGACTATCTTATTACTTTTCCTATGATCATGATTTTTAGAAGTGGTTAATGTTTACTGAGTATTAAGAACATGATAGACTTTTTGCTACACACTTTACATGAACTAGACTTTCAGGTAGCTCCCATTATCCCTGTTATTTTCTGATTAGGAAACTGAATCTCAGTTATTAAGTAACTTGTCCAGGGTCGTTTGGGCAATAACTGACACAATTCTTGTTCCACTTTTGAAATTGCTTTCCCAAGGCACTGATTTTCTTATAACATTCTGATTGTGCAAGTAGGCACTGAATGGCCACATTCCATCTTACAAACCAGAATGTCAACTTCCCAAGAAACTAACTTACTTATCTAAGGTCATTGCTCCGGTGAACTACAAATACGTGAATTCAACCAAAGTTTTCAACACTGTGCCTCTTTATGTAACATTATCTTGTGGCTTTTCGTGTACACTCATACAAGAAGACTTCAGAATGTTCACAGACAATGAAATGAAAAGGTAAGTTTCTTTTCATGCCAAAATTTCCAAATACACATGTAGCTTTTCAGTATCTGCATATTTCATGAACATTTTGAAGACCCCACAAAGGGATGAGATAAAAACTGGTTGTTGTTTTTTTTTCGCCAAGATATGCTAAAGTCATGGCACAAATATAAATGAAGTTTTAGATGTCAATTAATAGCTACTTTTAAAAAATAGGGATAAATACTTAACCCAAACAAAGTACAGTTGGAACATTTAAATCGTGCATAAAACACAGATACAGGTATTACTTCAATGAAGAAAGATCGAACCTTCTGCATGTTTTTGTCATTCTGTTGATGAAACAATGAATTCCTATCACAGAAAATGCAGCTAACAGTTAAATGTTAATGCTCCCTTTAGTTACGAAAAAAGTAAAATCAGAATTTGGCTCAAAGTGCTATGTTCTTCTTTTTTTTTTATAATTTATTTTATTTTATTTTATTTTTTGACAGGCAGAATGGACAGTGAGAGAGACAGAGAGAAAGGTCTTCCTTTGCTATTGGTTCACCCTCCAATGGCCGCCGCAGCAGGCGTGCACCGCGCTGATCCGATGGCAGGAGCCAGGTGCTTCTCCTGGTCTCCCATGCGGGTGCAGGGCCCAAGCACTTGGGCCATCCTCCACTGCACTCCCTGGCCACAGCAGAGAGCTGGCCTGGAAGAGGGGCAACCAGGACAGAATCTGGCGCCCCGATTGGGACTAGAACCCGGTGTGCTGGCGCCGCAAGGTGGAGGATTAGCCTAGTGAGCCACGGCGCCGGCCCAAAGTGCTATGTTCTTAAAGAAACATTCTGGAACATTTCTAAATAAATGTCACTGTGGTGCATCACCCACTCATAAAGTATTCAAACAAGGCAAGGGCTGTTTTAGATGATAAGACCCAGATAGCACACTCTTTGTCCACGATGTAGAGGAGTGCCTGGTTCAAGTCCCAGCTACTCTCTGCTGTTGGCTTCAGGGTGGACTTCTGTATCAGCAAACAGAACTGAGAGCTCAGAAATAAGTCTTTGTATTTGTGGTGGGTTTGTTTTCAGTGAAGGCGCCAAGAGCTCTCTGAGGGGAACGGGAGGCACGGGGTGATGCTCAGACAACTGGGTATCCACATGCACACGCCTGTATAGCCGGGGCTCTTCTATGGTGACTGTGCTGCACCTGATTGCTACTTTCACAGTAAGTGATTAAACTGTTTTTATAACCCAAGTAATGGGTTACAAAGCATACGCACACATTTTAATGATGACTTTGCAAGTATGTAGTACTTGTAGTTTGTGAAAGTTCAGATGGCCTTGAAGAAACCAAATTTTCAAGTACTGATCTCGATCATTATCTTTTCCTGTTACAAATTTCCTGTTACAATACCTGCTATCTGCCAGGTCTGGTCCACAGCATTGAAGAAGACCAAGGCCACCACAGGCTGGACCAGGAAGTCCGTAAGTTGATAGCAGGTTAATTGGACGTTGATAATTTTGTATAGCCTGTGAATTATGTATTAAATATCCCAATGGCCCTTGGGAGACAAAAGCTTCCCGATCCTGTTAGTGATCATTTATGTCCATCTGTTCCTCTCTCCCTTTTAAAAGACAGCCAAACATAAGCAAGAAGCAGGATCTTCATACTGAAGTTGTCTAAGTGAGTGGAAAAAATGGGCAGCAACCTAGATTTAACGGCTACAATTATAAAACTACCATGAAAAAAAAAAAAAAAAAACAGAAAAGAAAACAAAAAATCCCTGTGACTTTGGCCATGCGGTTCTCAGATACAATATTAAAGGCAATCAATGGAAGAAAATAAAAGATAAATAAGACTTCATCAAAAGCAAAAATGTTCTGCATTAAAAGATTTCATTAAGAAAATTAAAACATAAACAGGGAGAAAATAATGTAAAATTCTATGTTTGCCAAAATACCTGTTTACAGAATGCATTTTAAAAGTCTTGTACAATTCAATAATAAAAGGAAAATAATCAAAAGAAATACAACAATACTTTAAAGGATGGATAACAGATTTGACATTTCACTGAAGACTTTGGAATAGTTAACATGCACGTGAAAGGTACAAAAATCCCTTGTCACCAGTAAAATGAAAATTAAAAGCACAATGATACCACTTGAATACATGCAATCAAAAGACAGAAAACAGCAATGTATACACACACACACACACACACACACACACAGATAACCCAGCAGTTCCACTCCTAGGAAAATAATATGAGAAATAAAAAACATACCTATCCAAAATGAATATAACTGAGTGTTAATATCAGTATTGTTCATAATAACCAAAATAGAAATAATCTAAAAGTCCACAAATTGGTGAATGGATAAGCACAATGTTATACAATGCAACAATATGCTACATCGTGGATAAGCCTCAAAAACATGCAAATAAAATAAGCTCAATGTAAGAGTGTGTAATACTTGATTACATTTATAGGAAGTGTAGGAGAGGGCACATATGTAGGGTAAAGAATGGATTAGAGGGTAGCCTGTGGATGGATGTGGGAAAATGAACTGATAGCAAACAAAATTTTTTTAGAGTGATAAAAATATTCTAAAATTGTATCATTCTATAAGCTAATGAAAAAATCTTAAATTGTATTACAATGGGTCAATTTTAATACATAAATTATACCCTAGTAAAGTAGTAGAATACCAGCTTATTTTGTAATTTTAATGTCTTAAAAGAAAAACATTATTCAGATAAGGATTGTATCTACTCTGAAGTAGATCATTTATATCACTATGATTTTTTGAGATGGGAGATGGAGTTTATTTGGAGGATGACAGAAAGGGAATATCATTGGATGATATCAGTGAGGTGGTAAGGGATTATAAAATGATTTTTCCATCATTGTCCATTTATTTTTAATTTTAACTAAAAAATTACTTACTCATATAGTTGAGGGGGAGACACAGAGGGAGAGAGAGATGTCTCATCCACTTATTCACTCCCCAAATACCCTCAACCACCAGAGTTGGGCCAAGGCTGAAGTCCGGAGCCAGGAACTCTATCCAGGTCTCCCATGTGGATGGCAGGAACACAGTTACTTGAGCTATAACCCGCTGCCTCCCAGGGTCTGCATTAGTAGGAAGCTGGAGTCAGGAGCACACACGGGGATTGAACCCAGACCCTTTGGTATAGGAGACAAGTGTCTTAAATGCTAGGTCTCAGACCTTGCTCATAACCTTCCCTTGTTGTAGCTGTCTCCCTGTTCTGTGCCATGTTTCACACACGTTCAGATTATAAAAGAAATCAAGGGCAGGTGAAAATACATCACTTTATATTTTTTAAATCATGGGGGTTGGGACAGCAGGTTAAGTTTTGCCTCAGTATTTTAAGTCATTCTTAGCAAATCAATCAATAAAGGTGAGAACATTATTTGAGCAGATCTACATTGACATATTTCATGAAGAGAAATATTGTTGTTACACAATACTAGAGGTTAACATTTTTAAGAGCTACAAGCCAAAGTTACACTTATTTGACATTTTTGTTATCTACAGAATATCCTATAAATTACATATTACATAGTTATATTTTACAAATTACATACAAATAATCTCAAATATCTGAGGCAGGAGGCCTAAACCTTTAAACATTAAGTATCAGGGTAGGCATTTGGTGAAGTGATGAAGAACCCACCTGAAATGCTTGCCCGCCATACTAGCAGTGCCTGGTCTGAGTTTCAGCTCTCCTGCCCTTTCCACTTCCTGCTAATGTACACGCTGGAGGCAACAGATGTTCAAGCATTCGGATCCCCACTACCCACACAAGAGACTTGGACTGGATTCCTGGCTTCTGGTTTTGGTCTGGCCAGCCTGGGCTGTTCTGGGAATCTGGAGAGTGAACCAGCAGATGGACGGTCTCTTTCTGCCTGTCTGTCTCCCTGCCTTTCCAACTAAAAAGTGAAAAATAAACAATTTTCAAAAAAGATTAAATATTATATGTTGTGGAAATAAAATAGAAAACAATATTTGCTTTTCCCCAAAATAACAAAATTCATTCCATTTAGTTTCATTGCTGAGAACTAGGAAAAGAAATTTGAAAAAGATGAAGTGTGAAATTAAAATAGAAACAGATATTTTAAAACTAGGGTATAAAACTATGGTGACACATCTAAAAACCAGGAAAAAAATATGGCTTTCCAGCAGAGTAGAAATGATCAAAATGGATCCAAGAGAAAGTAAAGTACTTCAGTACAACAAATAGCAAAGAAGAAATAGATAATAAGCCAAAGCTCCATCATGGAAAAAGAAAAGGGATTAAGAACAAAGTTTCATTTAATCTTAAAGCAAAAAACAGCTAATTCCAATTTTCTTGAAACTTCCCAGACCTCATAAATAGATAGAAGTCGCCTCATTTTATTTATTTATTTTTAAAAATTATATTTATTTGAAAGGCAGAGTTGCATAGAGTGAAACAGACAGGCAGACAGAAATCTTCCATCTCCTGGTTTACTCCCCAAATGGCCACAACAACAGGAGCTGAGCTGATCTGAAACCAGGAGCCAGGGGCTTCTTCTGGATCTCCCTTGTGGATGCAGGGGCCCAAGGACTTGAGCCATCCTCCTCTGGTTTCCCAGGCACATTAGTAGGGAGCTGGATCTAAAGTGGAGCAGCTGGGACTGACATCAGCACCCAGATGGGATGCCAGCACTGCAGGTGGTAGATTTTACTTACTATGCCACAGTGCCGGCTCTGCTCATTTTACTTTATAATGTCAGCATGATTTTTATAATAAAACAACATTACAGCAAGAAGGCATAGACCAATCTCACTAATGAATATGTGTGCAACATTCTGAGATCTCCGTTAGCCAAATTTAAGATTCTAAAGCAGCAAAACATTTTTACATCAAGACTTGTTAGTTAAGGACAGAAAAAAAATTATTGTCTAATCCAGCCCAAGACAAGACTGAAAACAAAGGGTTCCAATAGTGACTATTAATTTGTACCTTGGTGTTTCCAACTAAAGAAAATGATTTATAAAAATCGGCAAAAGTAAAAACAAAAATTAATATTAAAAAATGAAAAGTTAACACATACATCGACATTGTATTGATGTGACCCATTTTAAACATCATTTCTACTGCCCTCAGTGCCAAAAACTACTGAAAATCTGAAACATTCCAACCACTGTGATGGTGTTTCTGTACAGTGCAGATCAAACATAATTAGGCCAAATTACCTGTGAACCACTATGAGTACATTGTAGAAATAGTTTCAAACTTAAAATACCCATAACCGACTGTAACCTCATCTTCTCTATCAAACCTAGAACTCTTTGACTATCAATCAATTGTATATTGACTAGAAGTACACTAACAAATACCTAGCTCTTTCTTGTCTCAAGCGTCTCTTTAATGGTGTGGAATGAACAGCTGTTATCTATTGCTACAGGAATATGTTCAAATACCAGGGAGGGAAGCAGACAGCAGAGAAATGCCTGTGGGAAACTTTTCGTTTTCTTCTTCAAAAATAAAATCTGCAAATTACACTCTCCAATTAAGATCAAACTTGTAGCTACAACTTCTTTAGTCCCTTTCATGTGGTTTAGTGTTGGGGTATAGAAGAACAGGAGGGATGGCAATAAAAATGAGGATTTATTTTAATTCCTTCCTACCTCTGTAAAGAAGGAAAATGGACCAAACCTGTATTGGAATGGAGAGTCCTTTTATCAGTAAAGACCATGAGCAAAGCCAGGGCCTTAACTCTGTCTGATGTTCCACCTATCCACAGCACATGTGCTAGGCACTGGGAATGCAAACGTAAGATACAGGTCCACATGCAATTTATACATTTTGAATAGCACATTTGCACAGTGAGTTTCTCAGTCTAGTAAGGGAGATGGACATTTTAATAGAAGCGGTGCTTTTCCAGGTGCAGGAACTCAAAGTAACATGGGAAGACAAAGAGGGCTGTTTAGCTCCATGTTGGGAGGTGCAGAAAGACATGATTTCCTGAGGAGAACATGGTCGAGCTGGACCTGGAGTGCAGGGGACAACTTGGGCTTGTGGTGAGTTGGCTTACAACAGGGGCAAAGGCAGAAGTCCAAAGAGGCTGTGCCTGCCTTCCTGCTCTCTGCCTTGTGTTACCCATTAACGTGAGCATAGATGCCTTCCTTTGAAAGAATGTGGTTCTGCACTGTGTGGTTTTAGCCCATTGGTATAAAATGCAAGCCATGGTGGTGGCGTGTGTGTGTAGGGGGGGATTGTCCGTTCACTAGGAGATCCCTTCTGCTGTTAAAAGGATTTGGACATAGTCCAATTTTCTTCTGCTGGCTCTGTTGTCTGCACAGCGAATTAGGAAAGACAGTATTGGTCTTGCCTGATTTTATCTTAATCTTCAGATGGGTTCTTTTATTACTTAATGTTCTTCAGCAATGGACCAGAAGCGGATGGCAGAGTGTCTGGTTTTTTTTTTTTTCCTTTTTGTTTCTTTTTCTTTTGGGCTGCTCATATGTACCAGCACTTAGAAACAGCAGGTTTTAATCTATCTCTTTGAACGATGACCTTAAAAAGGAACTGTACTTTTAAATTAGATACACTACCTGTAAGAAGGGACTGATACTTGTGTTTGTACATTTATGAATTTCCACATATATGTGAATATTTGTATTTATATATATGTGTATGTACACATACATAATCTCTAACATGTACTAGTGAAATTTCAAAATTTTTCAAAAGTTTCTTAGCTTTGATAGAAGATTTCTGATTTTATAAAAGAGAGCAGTCCAAGAGAGTTATGTAAACATGAATTTACTGGCTAAATATGCATGTAACATGAGACTGATCAGAGGAGGAGGAGGACTTCGGGAGAACACTGCACAGCTTAACTTTAGGCTTGAAATACTGCTACAACATGAAGGCCTACCTGTAACAGGGCTTTTTTTTTTTTTTAAAGAAAGTCCTACTATAAAAATATCCTTGAAAAATCATTGCAACTAGAAACAGAACCATTTCTAAGGGGATTCGGATAATTTTCACCATTTACTTATGCAGAACATACTGAATTTCCCCTAAAACGATGGGTGATACTTTTGTCCTCCCGAGTGGAGTGTGTATGCCTATATAAATTTTCCTGATCTTAAAATATCAGCTCATCTCTAAAGGAGAGAGTGCGGCCTGCGGCTCTCGCGTGTTGCTCAGGGCCGATTCACTGCTCTCTTCCCTCCCCTTTTGTGCTGTGCATACTTAACACTCACATGCTAATATTAGCACTAATGCCTCAGGCCTAAATAGCAATAATTACTGGATGACATACTGGCTTCTATTTAAGTTGACAACTCAATAACTTGACACATGCATTACATCTCTATTACACTGGAATCTAAATGGCACTTTATAAGCATTCCTTTTATATTTAGTTCAACGCCTGATCAGAAGGGAGCATCTGCCCATCATGTGTCTATTAAAGATGAGTGAACGTGTCATTACTGCTGCGTCCTTGCCAGTGGGAGACAATGGAATCATGGAAAGCTGTATTTACAGAGAAATGTTGAGGTTTTGATAATACATGTTTCTTTGATGCCTAAGAGTCAAAGATATTTCCACAGATTTTAAAATATAAATAATATAAATAAGCTCTCCACATATAAAATGCCACAATGAGGAAAAGCAGCCTGAGACATAAACTATCTTTTGTAAGTGTATTGTGTATTTAAGACAACTATTGAAAAATGTTCAACAACAATTGCATTTTAGAAAATACTATCTGTAGGCCTTAAGAATTTTTGTTATAGCAGTATTTCAATCAGCAAAATGTAGAGTGCAATAATCATAACACATTTCTGTTACTGTTACTTGTACTTCACACAGTCTGGAATGTTTCAAACCACTCTAAAAATAAGCTTAAAATATGCACATTACTTCTTCCTTGTCACTTTCCATCCTGTCTCCTCTCTTCTCTTCCCATCTCAAGTCTCTCCCCTCCTGAACACAACTCCCTCTTTCCTCCTCCAAGAGATACGAGGCTGGGAGAATGATGGTGTCAAGCATGCGGCTTGTGTATGTGAGGCACTAAGTGTGGCCAGGCATGGTGGTTCATGCAAACATGCTTCAAAGGGCCGTGGTGAGTGTGGCCTGGCAGTCTTGGGAAATTAGCGACACACAGGGTATTTACCACATGTGTGAGCATATGAGGAATAACAGGAGCTGGGTTTCTCAAAGATGGAATCAAGGAACAAATGTGAAAGGGCTTTGTCATTAGAACACCCCATTAATAATAAGCATAGCTGTGTTCCCCTGATAGAACTTTCAAATACTGTTCTCCACTAAAGAGTATCAGAGACCTAAAGAAATAGCTGATTTCAGGGTGTGGGCAGAAAAAGTATTCTATATGCCAGGAATATTTTGTTATGTGGGTTAGGAAGCAGTCAAAGAAAAATGGGAGTATAAAGAAGGATCCTGTAGCCAATTTTAGGTTGCTCCCATTAGCTAAATAGATGATGATACGAACAGACTATATCCCTTTGAATAAAAGAGGAATTAGTCCAAAATTACATACATGAGCCAATAAATAAATAGGAAAGGATAAGGGTAGAAAGAATGAATATGATCACAATTTGATGCTATCGTAGGCATAATGAATTCAGACAAGACACACCCCATACTGCTCAAACCAGAGGCTAACAATGGAATAAGGAATTGCATATTTACATAGTTTCATATTGCCTCCACACATGATACTTACTAATTACAAAGGAAAAAGAAATCTGGCTGACACCATCATAATTATCTGAACAAGGTTTGTGTTACATTATCTGATAGGATACCATTAAAAGATGCAATCTGATTTCTGTGATATTTATACCAGTAACGTATATTCTGGATCTACTCATGAGAAAACATCAGACAAACCTAAACTGAAAAATAGTGTACATAGTGACAGCCCTATAATCGTCCCAGATATGAAGGTCATGAAATCAAAGAAATATTGGAGAAGGTTCCCAAATGAAGAAGACTAGACAAATTTGACAACTAGGTACAAATACAATCCTGGACTAGATACTCTTATTTATTTTTTAAATATTTATTTCATTTATTTGAAAGGCAGAGTTACAAAGAGACAAAGAGGGAGATACAGAGAGAGATCTTCCAACTCCTGATCCACTCCCCAAATGGACACAACAGTCAGGGTTGGTCCAGGCCGAAGCCAGGTGTCAGGAACTCCATCTGGGTCTCCCATGTGGTTAGCAGGGGTCCAATTACTTAGGCCATCTTCTGCTGCTTTCCCAGGTGCATTAGCAGGGAGCTGGATCAGAAACAGAGCAGCCAGGACTTGCGTTGGCAGTCTGATATGGAATGCCTGTCATAGGCAGTGATTTAACCTGCTGGGCCACAATGCCAGCCCCTGCACTGGATGGTGTGGGAGAAGGCGGGCCCTATGGTGCAACCAGTCAAGCCACATCTTGGGATACCTGCACCCATGTTGCCCATGGACCAGTCTGAGCACTGGCCACTCTGCTTCCTATCTAGTTCCCTGCTGATGTACCTGGGAAGCAGCAAATGATGGCTCAAGTACTTGAGTTCCTGCCACCCACATGGGAGACCCGTATGGAGTTCCTGGCTCATGACTTGGCCTGGCCTATTCCCTACTATTGTTAGCATTTGGGGAGTGAAAAAGCAGATGGAAGATCTCTCTCTGCCTATTTCTCTCTCTGTCACTCTGCCTTTCAAATAAATTAAGACAAACCTTAGAGAGTCCATGGGTGAATGGTACACATGAGTTCTTTGCATGGATCTTGACATGTTTCAGTCTGTTTGAAAATCTTGTGTAATGAGGCAAGTGCCATGGCTCAATATGCTAATCCTCCGCCTGCGGCGCTGGCACCCTGGGTTCTAGTCCCGGTCGGTCGGTGCGCCGGATTCTGTCCCGGTCGCTCCTCTTCCTGTCCAGCTCTCTGCTGTGGCCCAGGAGTGCAGTGGAGGATGGCCCAAATGCTTGGGCCCTGCACCCACATGGGAGACCAGGAGAAGCACCTGGCTCCTGCCTTCAGATCAGCGTGGTACGCCAGCCGCAGCAGCCATTGGAGGGTGAACCAACGGTAAAGGAAGACCTTTCTGTCTGTCTCTCTCTCTCTCTCACTGTCCACTCTGCCAGTCAAAAAAAAAAAAAAAAAAAAGAAAGAAAATCTTTTGTAATGAAATGAATACTTTGAATGTGAAAAGGCTATATTTATTTGTAATTCTGAATACTTTTTCAAAATGATAACTTTAAGGAGGTAAATTGATAAATAAAAATCCGCAGGTATTTAAAGAGCTGAGATACATACACACAACCGTGAAACCATTAACATGATCCAGGGACTCGATGCATCTAAAATCTTCCTCCTGTCCCCCTTTGTGATAAGAACACTTAACGTGGCATCTACTCTCTCAACAACTTTTTCAGTCCATAGTACGGTATTGCTGAATTCATATCCTTTGCATTCTTTGAGAAGAGTTTTCCTCTTTAATAACCTGTTTCACTTGCCTGATATGCAATTTTGGTTTTGCCTAATTTCCAGCATATGCTCACCCCAGACTTCCTATGACACACTAGCAGAGATACAAGATCAGCAGCTATGGGAGGAGTGATTGTCAGCTTCCCCTTTATTTCCTTTGACCTGGACACCTGCATCCGGGATGGTATCAGCCTAAATTCGTCATGACAGTTCAATAGGAAACGGGAATCTTATCAAATTTCCTGGAATGCCTTCTTTCCCAAGGAAAATAAAGGCAAACCCTCTTAAGCAAAGTTTCCCTTCACAGTGCATTTCTCCATGTCCTCCCACAATAAACTTGTTAACAGGTACCCTGAAGGGATGCTAATTTCATGGCAGAAGGCAACACTATTTTCATATTTATTTACTTCCTTCAAACAGGGTAGCAATTTCCCTTGAGATCGTGCCCTTGCAAACAACATAATACAACGTCTAATGTGTCACATAAGACATGTCATTAAATGCAGAACTATCTGTCATGTGGCTGGCCTCATTGCGCTCATTATTTTGTTGATGCCAAATGAACGCAGAATTTCCCAGAGGAAGTAAATGGGACACCACAAAGAATGCCTGCAGAAGGCAGTCCAAGAGGTCAAGGAGAAACACGAGACTGAGTATCGCCTAAGGTCTGCGGGGCATTTACAAGTGTACATGGATCCTCAAAGCAGATCAGTTCTGATGGTGTGAAATTGGCCCGCAAAGAAGCCGAGGAATAACTTGGAATGTCTAGAAACTGATCTGAATGACAAGTGTCAAAAGATCATCAGTTTCCCCAAAAGGTCTACAGAATGTTATCCCTTGAGGTTCACGTGCAATCCACATGCATCTAGTTGGATATCTACGATTTCCAAACCACGGCTGGATTCGCTAGAGGGCATCCTAGAATGGATGCAGTGCCATCTGTGGCACAGGGACACTGGAGGTCTCTGTGGGGGCACCAGCACAGTGCAGGAGACATCAGGATACACTCCCCCTGCGTTAGGGCTGTCTCCATGTGGAGGACACAGAAAGCCATTGTAAAACTTGGTCAATCTGCTCATGTTTGTAGAAAAAGAAGGGACTTAAAAGGTCCCAAGGATGTGACAGACAAGCTTCCGGTGCGACTCAGAGCACCCCCAGTTTAGAACGAAAGTGCTCTTCTCTCTACCCGGACAGTGCAGGATCATCTAGGTTGGACAGTACCAACGTACCCAAGAGGCTTCCTATGCAATGCAGAAGCACCTGTGGAGTCACAGGCTGCAAGGAGGGAAAGCGGATGGACTGAAGAGAGAGCAACCCAGCTGCTTCCACCATCGCCTGAGGCAGCCTCTCTCCTCTATCTGTCAGGCTCCACCCCAGCTAGCTCCTAATAGGAAGAGGGTTCCCCTCCCAGTCCTGCCTCACATTTGTCCTCATTCAATCCCAACGCATGCTTCATGCCGCTGCTAGTAAGCATTCTGAGGAAATCGCCATCCAAATTTTAAAGGAAAAGGTTTTGAATCTGTTTTCAAGGGCAGTAACGATATGATACACCCATAAGACATCAAATAACAGTTTTTATTAAAACCATGACTTCCACAGGGACTCATTAATTATATTCTGCAGTCTATCTGGGTGAAACATTTTCTTTCCCTCCCTGGATTTTCCTTGGTTTATACCGATCACTTGCTATGTGTCAGCCAAGATAAGTAGGCATTTGAATTTCAAGTGTTTTTTAGCAAGCACAAAGGAAGGGGGCCAGAACACCTTTCACACAGTCTCTGCAAAGAATCTCCCGGGCTCAGAGTTCCCGTCACTATGAGACACTTACACGACATTCAAACCTACATGATTTCCCGTGTTCTGCCTCACCTGGCCCGTGCCGGAACGGACAAAGAACAACACGCAGCAGGAAGTACATCTTTCCGTGTATTGGCAGTGATTTTTTTTATTTACTTGTTTATTTTTACAGTTCTGGATCATTTGGTTTATTAGCTATGACTTCTTAAAGCAGAGATAATTTCTGGGAAATATGAACCATGGATAATAAGCATGTAACAAAAACAAAATTAAGCAGGCCCTTGCAGTGCCCCTCACCAAACAACAACAACAACAACAACCACCTCAACAGGCCATTTTTAAAACTGTACAATATCCTGAACTCGGTCATAACTGAGAACCTGTGCTTTCCTCTTCCTGAGCAAGCCAAGACACACTTAAGTTTAAGAAATCTTTAGGGAAAAAACGAATTGTTTATTAAAGGAGTAGTCACGTTAATGTTTACTCCTTTTTCCTTCATCCAAAGTCATCAGTTTGTACACTGGTTTGAAGCAAGGTGCCAACTGTTAATAGTAATTATTGCTATGATCTAACCATCGTTACCAGTAATTACTCTGCTTGTCATCGTAGGAAGGAATTTACCACATGTGCATTACTGTGACAGACCTTCAGGCAGCTCAAATGCATCTTTGTCTACGTCTATGAGAAATGGTTTGTACAACTACAGAACAGGGGAAGACAGATTGGGAAAGTTTTTAAAAAACGTTTTAAGGAACTTGAACAAATTCTATTATTAACATTGCCAGTTTTAACCACTTTCCCAGATTTCTTTACTTGGTTGTCATGTTAGGATTACTCTAAGGTTTTAACACTATAATGATTTTCCATAGACTCTAGGTGTAATAACTTTCTGCAGAAAAAATATCAGTTTTTACTATATTTTCTATATTCTCCTCCTATATTCCAAACATTGGCATCATCTGAGAATAACAGCAATGAAAATAAATAGATATATATGTGTGTATATATATATACATATATATATATATAAAAGAGTTTGGGAACTTGCTTAATTATTTAGATACTTCTTTCTGTGTTCTCTGTTGGGTACTTGAGTAAATACAATGATAAATCCATCATTCTATTGTCTATTAGCTTTCAGTGTTGCTGTGGAGAAGTCAGAAGCCATGCTGATTCTTGATACTTTGCAAATGTGCCATTTTGTCCCTGTAGGGAGGCATGTAGAGTTGTCTCTTTCTTCCTAAATTTTCCAGAATTGTTCAGTGATGCCTGTGCCATAGTAGAAGTACATTTTTATGGACTGTGCTGGCATTACATGGGGCCATCAACCTGGAAACATGTCTTCCTATTACTGTAAATTATTGAAAGAGTTATTCAATGAGTTCTTTCTCCTCATTTTAATCTATTCTTTTGCTATGGAACTCCTATTATTCGCATGTTAAGCTTTTGGAATGGTCCTCATACTCTCCTCTGTTATCTGAATGTTCCTTTGAATGGTACTGTATGTCTATTCTTAAATATTCATAATATTTTATTCATATTTCATTCACAGTGCAGTCTAAGTCATGCAGTCTTTCAGCCCGCACTTGCGCACGTATGAATGGACTTTGGTCTGGAATGTTTCCTCTGTAGAGAGAGAGTGCTCACAGCCTGTGTTCAGCTTATTGCCTGTGTAGGATTATCACTTGTCTTGTTATACTCAATGTGTACTCTTTTGTACACCCTCAGTGCACACCCTGGTCTCACTAGATTCTGAAAAGACCCTCCTGTCTTCTGTCCAGAGTTAGTGTTCTGAGAGCCCAGGAAGGAAAGGACTGGGGAAAAGTGGTTTGTCAGCATGCTCAGAAGCATACATCAGGAGTACACGTGTCCTCCATACCGCATGCTCAGCTGCACCAGCTGCACCCAGCTTTATTCCCTCCAGCCTGCAAGCTTTCATTCATCTGCCTTGGCTACAGAAGGGTAAAGGATTTGAGGGTTATGTGTCTTCAAATAGACTTTTAAGTGACCCTTCCTCTCCCAACACCCTTTCCTCATTCACCCCATTTCCCGAGACACCCAGGGGCATTGCTTCCTAAGCTTTTGAGGATTCTGTGACATAAATGGGGTGGAATGTCTTCTAGCCCACTGTTAGTGTCTCGGCTTTCTTATGTACAGTATACCAGTTTCTGAAGTTTACTGTCACAAAGTTTCACACCATTTTGTGAATTTAAATACTACTTTCATGAGCATGGGGTGTTTGGGAGAATAAAATTGTTTTTAACCCACCACTATCTGAGATTTTATATGTATATATTTGGTATACCAATATTTCAGTGTTCTATTATATTCTGTCTATCCTGTCAAAGCACCATAATATATATGGACACTGCATGTATTAATGCCTGAATGAGATATCTTAGATCATCTTTCATGGGTATTTATCTTTCATGAGTATTTATATTCAAATCCAGCCTATGATTTTGCAGATATCAACACACAAACACCATGTACTGCGTAGAAGGACCTATATACTATAGAGTAGAAATGTGTATCAGTTTGAGTAGGAATGCCAGTAGGAATTGTATTAACTTGGGTTAAGTCAAGAACACAGAGCCAATTTAAGGATTTGGAATGGGAATCAGGCCTTAAAGGAATGCTAGAAGAACTGGGAGAACAAAGGAATTGCAGCTAGAAAGAGGATATTGAATATCCCAACTTGAAACATAAAAGTGAATAGCTCTTAAAACTTTAGGAAAAATACCTGAAAAACACTGGCTGTCTTATGTAGCAGTGAAATGGGCAGTTTACAAATTCAACCTTTCTTCGAAAACTTTATGGCAAATGTGTATCATGAAAAAAATATGCAAAAATCTCAAACATTTTTTGTGCAAAACAAGCTTATATTTTAACTCATTTTTGAAGTCCCCTCAAACTTGCTGAGGACACTCCGTAATGTGCCACCACGTCCAGAGTGTAAATCTCCAGTGTAGCCATCTCCCACCTTTCGGATCAGATCTGAGCTCCTTGGACTGTCAACACAACCAGGAATCACAGAGAGAAGGAGATCCTTGTCTGCACACAAGGGATCGTAGTCAAGCTGAGTTAGCAACAGACAACCCACATACAACATGCAATGTCATATTTGTTCTAGCAAGTTCTGTGGTTATATGCTTATTTGCAATGGTATTTGTGCAAATCCATAATGACAGGACACATACAAGAAAAGCAATAGACTGGGAAAAGCTGGGTAAGAGTTAGGATATAAAACCAAACTATTTCCCTCATTTCTTCATACAATATGAAACATTCCTACTTTTAATGTCAATTTTGAGAGTACAGCCAAGCAAATAATCCAAGACACAAAAACTTTCCCCATGCAATTCTAAGCAAAGACCAAAGAAAGACAAATTATTGTTGAGAAGGAACAAAAAGAAACCCTGTATCCAGAACCTGGCCTCTTATTCCCAAAATAATACTGTGTTATCCAATACTGTGTCACCCAATACCAACCACAGACAAGGTTATTCTGAATTCATGATAAAGTGAGACAAAACAATGTCAGCTCAGGATTTTGTCTATGAAAATGAATGACTGTTCATGCTTTTTAAATAATTTCCTTCATCATTATTCGAATCTCTTCTTCCTATAATAATACATGTTGGAACACCAGTCACAAAATTGTCCACTTTCTCACAGCCTCCAAGGTACATCAAACCTTGCCCTACTTGCTGCCTCCTTAACTTTTCCACAGAGCTCTCAGCCAAGCCCTCAAAATCCTATAATCGATTCTAACACCCTCTTACTGAGAACCCCATGATTACCCATTGTGATGGTTAATTTTATGTGTCAACTTGGCTTGATGCCCAGTTGTCCAATCAAACACCAGTCTAGATATTGCCCTGAAGTTATTTCTTTAGATATGATTAGCATTTAAATGAGCAGTCTTTGTATATAGCAGATTACCACCCAGAATCTGGGTGGGCCTCATCCCAAGGTATTTGTTCTCTGCTCTGTGGAGGAATAAGCCCAGTGTGTAGAGCTCTATGGTGTCCCCATGGTCTCTCCTGGAAGACTGGCACTGCCCTATTGGAGTTCTCTCCTGTAACCAAAAAGAAAGGAAGAGTACTTTGCATCCATATTTAATGAAAGAAACTAGGAAACTACATTTTTTAAAGAATTTTCTCTTCTATAAAAAGAGAATCCTGTATCTTTGAAAAATAATATGCCACTTAGATGTACACAATCAGTAAAGACTTCAAGTTTTCTAAAGGTAACAAATCAATTAAAAATCCCAGCTATTGTGCCCATTTGGGGAATGAACCAGAGGATGGAAGATCTCTAATTCTCTCACTATCTCTTCCTCTCTCTGTCACCCTGCCTTCCAAATTTAAAAAAAAAAAAAAATCTCTCTTAAAAAAATCTTAAGCAGATAATTAAAACACATGAGCAGTGGCTAAAGTATTTCCCACAGCAGTACAAATTTCTCTTCAAGACCTGTGCTTAAAACATCAGCAACATTACAGAGACAGCACCTCGTGCCCAGCCTGTTCAATGTACTTCCTGTGTCCTGGACATACTTTTCCCTCTTTATTTGCAATTCCTGTACACAGAATTTGTACAATTTGTAATTTTCCACTCTTTCACAGTGCATTAAAAAATTTATGAGGCTATTATATTAAGGCTTATGATGAAAATCAACGCTAATGGGAAATTGGTGAGTTCAATCACAAGCAGAAACTCTTCAGGAAAACCTACATTTCAAGAAATCCCATTTGGTCACATGTTATTGAACAGCCCAGGGATTCAATCAGCTTTAGGAAAGCCTCAGAAAAGAACTAGGAAAGACGGGCTTTCCTACGCTCATGGCCCACTGACACTGCAGCCTGGCTGTGATCTTATCAGCCCTGGCAAACAGATCAGGGTCAGAGAAGATCTACATTTGGGTGGAAACATTCCAAGAAAAACCCAGGTGCTGCAGGAAGTGACATGGGTGACGCAGTGGGTGGTGATCTTTCTCCTGACTCAGGCCTGGAGCAATTACCCAGCGTGGGGCCAGGGAGCCGTGCTGGGTGACAGCCTGTCACAAAACTCATTTCTCTGTGATGCACAGTCTCGTCCAGTAAGGTGACACATTATTACAAACTGCCAATTTATTATGTCTCCCAGGCAAATTTTTACATCAAATATCTAGCATCTTTGCTTATTATCTCGGTATCTAATAAGAATTATAAAACTGTTGTCAATGTAAAGAATTTCAGCTGCGAGGACAACAAAGGCTCTCAGCTCTCGGTGGACCCGTAAGTGTCCTTTGACCTGAGCTTAACTTTATAATTAAAAAGGAATTGGGGTGTAGATCAGGCTTTCTGGTATGTGTTCAGCTAGCTTGTTCTCACTGTTTCTCTTCTATTTTGTATTCACTCCTGTGATGTAGAAAATTTATTTCTTTTTCATTCAAAACAGGTTAACTCATAATCAAGTAATGAAAAGATGTATACTGTTATGTTCTTCAACCTAAAAAGTTTTTTTGGTTTATATTTTTTCTTTGCATTATAGCAAACCCATAGCAAATCTATCATAGATTATTTTGATGAACCTCAGATTTCTAATAGATTCATCAATTACTTCCATTCATTTATTAATTTTATAGGGAAAAAGATAATATTTTCCTTTTACTTTAGTAGCCTTATCTCTAGAATCATTGGATTCTCATTTTGAGGTAAGTCTATAGTAAGTCAGTTTAATCACTCATGCTTCTATAAAGACACACTAAAGAACACTAGGGAGAGATAAATAATGCATTACTTATCTCTTGCTGTTATATAGAACTGTGATATTACAATAAATATTAGAACAAGACAGAAAATCATGTTGCTGATTACTTGCTATTTATGGGAAAAAAATGCAAGGAACATCCTGAAGTCTCTTTAGCCATTGAAACTAGGGATAGACACTGTATTCAACCAAGGTTACAAATCCCTTCTGTCACTGTGGGTAAAATTTCTCAGGTAAAAGGGTGGAAGTGATGGGATCTCTGATCAACAAAGGCCGAGACGTGCTTCCATTGCAAAGTGATGGGAGTAATACGCGGCAGACTCATACGTGGCAGACTCCCTGCAGCTCATCTGCCCAGCCTTTGGAAGGCAGACGAGCCGTACACCCGATCCGTGAAGTCACACAGGATGACTGGCACTTGCAACAATTTCTTTATAAATTACCCTGCCTCCCGTGCTTCTGCCACTTCCTGACGTTCCGACTTGAATTCCGATCCTGCCTATTTCCAAACCCTGACAGTGATTTATGTCTCGAGGCCATGGGTTGGGTCTACGTTGACATGCTTTCCTGTGTGGATCAGGGATGTGCATCAGTCTCGGCTTTGATTCTCTGCATCCAGGAAACAGCAGCTGCGACAGCCGTGGCCCAGTGAGTCCCGGGCTCCCTGCCTGGGCAACTGCTCAGCACAGAGCCCACAGTGGATGTCACTGGAAGTGGATTCGTGTATTGGGCACTTCGGTAACCACTCTGCAAAACTGGCACAATTTTTACTGGCCAAACAAATGTATCGTGGGAAAGCAGAGGCAGGAAACTTTTAAAAGTCTTTTCAGATGATTTAAGTGGTTCACTTAACGATGGCTATCAATTAGGAAGAGAAAGCATCCACGGATTTCATTTGTGAACCTACACTACGTTAGGTGATAATTATTTTGAAATGATGATGCATTTCACATCACAGCAGAAACACTTTATTTATTTATTTATATAAAGATTTATTTATTTACTTGAAAGTCAGAGTTATACAGAGAGAGAAGGAGAGGCAGAGAGAGAGAGAGAGAGAGAGAGAGAGAGGTCTTCCATCCATTGGTTCACTCCCCAGTTGGCTGCAACAGCCTGAGCTGCGCTGATTCAAAGCCAGGAGCCAGGGTACAAGGGCCCAAGGACTTGGGCTGTGTTCTACTGTTTTCCCAGGCCTTAGCAGAGAGCTGGATAGAACTCGAACTGGCGGCCATATGGATGCCAACACTGCAGGTGGCGGCTTTACCCACTCTGCCACATGCCAGCCCCCAGAAACAGTTTAAACTGGGATATTCCATTCTACTGAAATAGAGTCTATTTTCTGTATATTTCTGCTGAAGACAGTATGACTCAATTTTAATAAAAATAACCTGGATATTACCTTATTATTTCTTGTAGTGTTCATAAGAATTGTATTCTTAAGAAGTATCCTATTTCTTAAAAATATTAAATAAAAGTTTAATAAATTGAACAGATTAGTAAAATGAGACCATATAAGGCATGATATATTGTAATAGTTCCTTATCTATATTAAATATCTTGAACAGTTAAAAATGAATTTACTTCATATGTGACATAAAAAATTTTGTTTATATATTTGAGCCAGCATTTAACCCAGTGAGGTAATCTGTATCTGGGATGCCAGCATCCCATATGAGCAGTGGTCCAAGTCCCAGCTGCTCTACTGCCAATCCAGCTCCTCACTACTGCAGCTGAGAAAGCAACAGCAGATGACCCGAATATCTGGGCCCCTGCCACCTTCGGAGGAGACCGGGATGGAGTCGCAGGCTCCTGGCTTCAGCCCGGCCCAGTCCTGGTCATTGCAGTCATTTGGGTAGTGAACCAATGGATGGAAGCTCTCTCTTTCTGTATCTCCCTCTCTCTCTCTAAAACCTGTCTTTCAAATAAATAAACGAAAGGAAGAGAGAGGGAGAGAGCAAGCGAGCTCCTATCCGCTGATTCGCTCCCCGAATCCCCACAATAGCCCTGGCACCCCTGTGGATGCCAGGGACCCAGTTACTTGAGGCATCACTGCGTTCTCTCTGTGACTGCACCGGAGGAAAGATGGAGTCAGAAGCCAGATCTGGGACTTGAACCAGACACTGTGATATGAGACTGGGGTGTCTAAACTGCTGGGCTAAACACTTACCCATCAGCTATCGTTTTAATTAAAGTCTGCTAATGCGGCCTACGCTTGCCCACATAGCTGTTGAGCAAATTCCGAGCATTCCCTGGGGATGCCTGTGCTTTCTGACTCCGCGGAAGCACTGCGTCAGACTCAGCTCACAATCCTTGCACCCTCACAAAGAACACACAGTATTAACAGCAGCGCCGGGAATTCTCTGGGCATCTCCCATTTGTGGCACAATGACTGTCGCTCCCCGTCTTCGTGGAGGAACGACACAAAACCCTGCCTAGGATTCATATCCGAGTCACGGCACCATTATGTCGCTCCCCGTCTTCGTGGAGGAACGACACAGGACCCTGCGCTGTTCTTTCGTCTGCTCGGCCCTCCCCGGGTTTGCTGCTGGTTCTTCCCGGGTTGGCTACTGTCCCTTCCACCTCCGTGGAAGGGCGGTTCCCCCTAGCCACATTCCCCACTTCTGCGGGGGAGCGGCACACCGCCGGCCGGCTCTCTCGGGGGCTGCACAGGTGTTCCTTCAGATAGATGTTCCTGGTGCATGTTGTCTCTCTCCTCCTTTATAGTCCTCTTCCACCAATCCCAACTCTGCTACCCACACGCCGAGTACGCTGCTCTCCTCCAATCAGGAGTAGCTCCTGCAGCTTGTCAAGTTGGTGAAAGGCAGCTGGGTAGAAGCTGTTTGCTCCTCTCCCAGCGCCATATTGTGGGAGAGCAGATGCATAGAATAAGTCTTAATTCCAGTAACTTAGTCTAGTCCGAGTTGCTCCCAGTTGCTCCCCACAAATGACAATCCATAAACTGGATTCGTGCTCAGTCTGAGGCTTCAGGAGGTGCTGATATTTCTTTTTTTTTTCTTTTTTTTGACAGGCAGAGTGGACAGTGAGAGAGACAGACAGAGAGAAAGGTCTTCCTTTACCGTTGGTTCACCCCCCCCAATGGCCGCCGCCGCCGGTGCATGGTGCTGATCCAAGGCCAGGAGCCAGGTGCTTCTCCTGGTCTCCCATGCAGGTGCAGGGCCCAAGCACTTGGGCCATCCTCCACTGCACTCCCTGGCCACAGCAGAGAACTGGCCTGAAAGAGGGGCAACCGGGACAGAATCTGGCACTCCGACTGGGACTAGAACCTTGGGTGTCTGCGCCGCAGGCAAAGGATTAGCCTAGTGAGCCGCGGCGCCAGCCAGGAGGTGCTGATATTTCATTTCAGCATTGTAGGCAGAGAAATCAGTGACAAAAAGCTTTTCCAGACAATGAAAAATTTATAGTTTAAGGACAAAAACAGAGGAAATTGGGTTGTTTTGGAGAACATTAGCAGTTAAATACCAATATGACCAATGTTTAAGGTAGATGAGATTCACAGGTCTGTACTGTAGAGTTTGGGGTGTGTGGTAGTTTTGTACTCTGTCAACTTAGCTAAGTAGGAACTTCACTTCCCACAATTCCTTTCCTGTATGGCAGAACCACACTTTGTGTGGCATAGTCTGCAGGGCTAAGCCTAGTGATTTAAGTAACTTATGACTTAAAACTACTTTACATTTTTAAATGTCTCCATATATTACTGTTTATAAAAATTAAATATCCTAATTATGATGTGAAATATTTCACTATTATGTGTGTATATTTACTATAAACACAAAAACATACACACCAGCATACTTCGAAAAGTTCATGGAACATGGACTTAAAAGTCAAGTTTATTTTGGAGCACAAATTCTGAAATCCAGGTATTATTTTTCCTTGATGCAAATACTTCATGAACTGTTTGAAGAACCATTTGTGTGTACATCGGTGTGTGTGTACTTTGTATGCATGTTTATAATTTGTCTAACAGCTCCTATTTTTAAGTGTCTAGGGAATATTCCTTTTCTACATAATTATTTTTAAAATATATAAGATTTAAATATTTTGTGTCTGATATATTTTCTATTATAATGAAGCCAAAGGGACGGGTATTTGGCAAAGAGGTTAAGCCATTGCTTAGGATGTCTGCCATGCCTGCCTGGGTCTCAGTCTTGACTCTGCTTCCAATTCCAGCTTCCTTCCAATGCACACCCCGGGAAACAGCAGGTGATGGATAATGCACTTGGGTTCCTGCCACCTGTTTGGAGTCCCAGTGTAAGTTCTGGGCTCCTAGCTTCATTCTGGTCCAGCCCCAGCTGTTGTGAGCATCTGAGAGGTCAACCAGCAGATGGAGGGTCTCTGTGTGACCCTGCCTTTCAAATAAATATAAATAAATAAGTCAATAAATAAAAAATTAGAAAAGAAAGGAAAATTAGCCATAATCAAAATTCGTCAAGTTCTTGATAAATATTTTGCCCTGATATATAGAAGTGAAAACCCTTGGCCATGACTCAGCGGCATTTGGAATCCCTCTTTTACGACTGCATCTGTAGCAGATCATGAATAAAAGTTGCAGAGACCTTTGTTCTCTAGATGAGCAGTTATATTTCCAGTGAAAAGAACAGAAGTGCATTTGTAAATCCTCTTCTCCTTACTAGATTTCAGGGCCAAAGAGCTAGATGTGTCTTGGTGATACAGCTCCACAGAGGAGAAAAAAAATGAGACCGTATTTGGAAATTGTCTGATTCCAAGAAATTCATTTGCTTTATAGTTTGATAAAAGTGCAAAAGTTGAGAGTGTGTTCACAGAACTCCTTGCTTCTAAAATAGATCAAGATGCATGCATAAGTTCCCATGGAAAAAAAATGTATTGTACTCATTTTTTAACCAAATAGCTTTACTTTGTACTGTATTTACTTTCAGAAGAAGGAAGCACTCTTAAGAAACTAAAGATTAGTGCTAATTCTCATTTAAAATAAAGTGATTAGTCCTGTGTGTTCAGAATACAAGGGGTCTTTAAAAGGCTCATGGAAAATGTGTGCTATGAAAAAACCATGAATTTCAAAAATTTTTGCATCAAAATAAACTAAGCTCTTAATTCCATTTTCCACCAATTGTTAAAATGCGCTCACAGTAGGAAATTTACTTTCCTTTAGACATATTTTACATATTATCAATAAGCATTTGCATTACTTCCTTATACATTTTGTCTGAGCTCAGAGAATTACACTGGTGTGACAGGGTTTCTTTCCCTTCAATAAGCATCATTTAACCTGAAATTCAGAACTTTATACAGATCTGCTGAGACTCAGAAAAGTGAAGTGATTGGCCACGATGACAAAGTGGCAGAGTCGAAGACCAATAACCAAATCTTTCTTTTTTTTTTTTTAATTTTTTGACAGGCAGAGTGGACAGGGAGAGAGAGAGAGAGAGACAGAGAGAAAGGTCTTCCTTTGCCCTTGGTTCACTCTCCAATGGCCACTGTGGCCGGCGCACTGCGGCCAGCGCACCACGCTGATCGGAAGCCAGGAGCCAGGTGCTTCTCCTGGTCTCCCATGGGGTGCAGGGCCCAAGCACTTGGGCCATCCTCCACTGCACTCCCGGGCCACAGCAGAGAGCTGGCCTGGAAGAGGGGCAACCGGGACAGAATCCGGCGCCCCGACCGGGACTAGAACCTGGTGTGCTGGCACCGCAAGGTGGAGAATTAGCCTAGTGAGCCGCGGCGCCGGCTAATAACCAAATCTTAATAGTTATTCATTAGCTTGACAACTTGGGAAACCAACCCCAGATATGAGCTTTATCTGATCTCTAAATACTGTGGTGAAATCAACTTAAATTACTTCTCCTACCAGAAGCAGCAGTGAAGTTGGCGATCTCAGCCAGACCCCAACACTGCTCGGTGATAAACCTCTGGGCCACTGATCCGCACTTTTCTCCCATTTTAAGAGGTTTTTTTTTTTTTTTCTTTAAATAAGTTCAAGAGGAGGCAGAACAAGATGGAGGCTAAGATGCTCCCACAGAGTCAACAATTTGAACAGCAGCTTGTGTGCCAAGGCACCTTCTCTCTCTCTCTCTTTTTTTTTTTAAAGATTTATTTATTTGAAAGTCAGAGTTATACAGAAAGAGGAGAAGCAGAGAGAGAGAGAGAGAGAGAGGTCTCCCATCTGCCGGTTCACTCCCCAATTGGCTGCAATGGCCAGAGCTGAGCTTATTCCAGGTCTCCCAAGCAGGTGCACGGGCCCAAGCACTTGGGCCATCTTCTACTGCTTTCCCAGGCCATAGCAGAGAGCTGGATCGGAAGAGGAGCAGCCGGGACTAGAACTGGTGCCCATAAGCGATGCTGGTGCTTCAGGCCAGGGCGTTAACCAGCTGCACCACAGCGCTGGCCCTCCAAGGTACCTCCCCAAGAGCCAAGAGAGCCAGGTGAGGGCAACCATGCCTGCTTTTGGTGCAAAAGTAAGAGAAGATATACTGAAGACAGCAGGAAGGAAAGAGTTGTTGCAACACCTCCTTCAGCTCCAAGGAGCCCAGCTTGGAGAAAGATAAACCCTGCCTGAAGGAGAGGGAACTGAGTCCAGACCTTGGACTTGACACCCAGTGCCAGGCCTGCTGTGGTCAAATGTAAAGTGGGACAGGGCCAAGGCCCCTGCTCCCAGACTAGCACTTGCTGAACAAAACTTTAGTCCCTACTTGGCCACGTGGCAAAGAGACTGAACCCACCATCCCTACCCCAACCTCCAGCAGACCAAAAGGAACTTAGGACATTTCCCTAAAGCTCGGTATCAGAGCTGCCATAGAGAGAGCCAGAAACTGATAAAGCCCAAGGTCTCTGTCCTGGGCCAGTGCTCACACACACACACACAGCCTCTAGATCTGTGTGCCAGAACCAGCAGGGAGCTATGGGTTGGTGGGTTAGGCCCATTTTGGCCTGTTTCACATCCAGCATCAGGTGGGCCTGGCACACATGCTGCGACTGCATAGGTCCCTATGACTTTGAGATGGAAGTGCAACCTAGCTTACTGCAGGCCTGAGCAGACAAGGATCTACCTGTCTCCACTACACACCCTCCGATCCCTGGCAAGGAGCAAGACTCCAACCAGAGGGGAGGGCAGGAAAATGAGTTCAGAGCTGTATCTTGAAGCTCCCTGCTATTCCCACTTCAAAGAGACCTAGCAACAGTTAGAGACCACAGCCCCTATCCCCAGACCAGTTGTTACAGATAGAGTTTCTAGAACTGCCCTGGACGAGGGTGGAGACATAGACCCTGATGGGACTGATGACTGTTTCAGCCTGGATCACCCCAGGCCTCTGTATGCTTGCTGAGTATCTACAAGACAATGGAGGGCCCTGAAGTTAGAGTATTCTAACTCAGCTCAGTGTTACCCTGGGTAGCCAAGGGACTGCCTGTATGATTGCTCCCCCAACTGTGGGCAGAGAGCAGGGAACAAGGAGAAGGGCAGGAAAATGAGCACGGAACTGTCTTGGATCTGGTAAAACCATTACTAGGAAGATGCTAACAGTCCTAACCCCCACACCAGTGCCCAAGGACATAAGCCCTGGTCCTGCCTGGTGCCAAACGGAGACCTGTGGCCCTAGTCAATTGAACTTGTACCATGGCCAGAATCCCCTGTGGTTGGTTACAGCAAACAGCAGTAGGCAGCCCATAGCAAAGTGGGCCTTGGTGCTATACCATACTGCACCTGTTTTTGCAGGCTTTGGATTCTTGGTGGGATCCAGGATTGTGGCATAGGTGGCCACAGGACTGCTCATTCCATTGTTCCTCCTTCCACAGGTGCAAAATGGAGAGATGGTCTACTTTGGAGAAGACAGGTAACTAGGTGTGAAGACGTTGCATAGAAACCTAGTGCTGGCACTGTGGGGGCTCAAGTGCCCCTACCAAACCTTGGGTCAGCACTAATGCAACTCCAACCATATCCCTTCCAGTACAGGTACCAGAGCAAGACTTCCAGGTATCCAGACCAGCACTCAGAGACCCCAGCCACAATGGGCCCAGGGCCGGTGCCCCTGCAATCCTGGTTCCTGCCATAAAAGCTGCTACTAGGTCCATGCACCTCTTCTGGGACTGAGGATAAGGCCCATACCCCCACTGCTACTGCCATCAGTTACTGAGGAAGAGGACCTAGGAAGAATGTACCACAACACCCAACCAAAAATGAAGCCAAACAGCCTCCCAAAGTGATACCTGAAGACCTGTTTCCAAGAAAAAGCCCTTTCCCGTGAAAGACACTTATTTCAGACGATAGAAACAACTAATCCACCAGATACACAAGCATAAACATAGGGAAGTAGGACATATGAAAAAGCAAGGCAAGATGTTGTCCCCAAAGGAACACAGTATGCTTTAGTGACAGACTCCAAAGAAAAGGGAGATTGACAAAGAATTCAAAAGAATAATTATAAATATGCTCAAAGAGATACAAGAGAATACACACAGACGGTTGAGCGAAGTCAGGAAAACAATGCATGATATGAATAAGGAATGCAGCAAGGAGACAGAAATGTTGAAAAAGAATCAAATAGAGATCTTGGAAATGAAGAACTCAATAAGTCAAATTTAAAAGGTATTTGAAAGCCTCAACAACAGACTGGATCAAGCAGAAGAAAGAATACTGAACCTGAAGACAGGCCTTTGAGACACCATTAAATGAACAGATGTATGAATTAGGGGGGCTACTGGGGTAGGGGGAGAGAAGAATAGAGGCTTAGAAAACGCATTCAATGACACAAAAGCTGGAACCTGGAGCAGGCACTGAGGCACAGTGGGTTAAGCTACCTCTTGTGATGCTTACAACCCACGTCTGAGAGCCTGGGATCTGCTCACACCTCTGCTTTTGACCCAACTTTTTGCTGTTGCGCACCCTGGAAGGCAGCAGATTGCGGCCCAAGTAGTTGGGTTCCTGCCATCCACATGGGAGAATGAGATTGAGTCCCTGGGTCCCGACTTTGGCCCGGAATGACCCTGGCTATTGTGTACATTTGGGGAACAAACTAGCAGATGGAAGTTGGATCTCTCTCTCTCTCTTTCACTGTCTTCCCCACTCTGACATTCCATACTTCACATCAATCAATCAATCAATAAAGCAAATTTTGGGGGAAAAAGAATTAGCAAGCTTAGGTTTGCCTAGTTGTATAAACAGCTACAAGAGAGAAGCTGGTGGGTTCTAAAGATAAAGAAAAGACAGGGAAATGAAAGGTTAGTTGTTTGGTTTATCTTGCACGTATTTGCACTGCATTGCACTGCATCTCATACAATTATTAACAATTATCATGTATTAATAGAATTTTTAAATAGTTTGGGAAAAAAATAAAAATCCAGTTTAAAAAACAGTTAAGGGCCCAGTGCTGTGGCATAGCAGGTTAAGCCATCATCTGCAGTGCCAGCATCCCACAGAGTGACAGTTCAAGTCCTGGCTGCTCCACTTATGATCCAGATCCCTGCTAATGTGCCTGGGAAAGCAGCAGAAGATGGCCAAAGTACTTGGGCTCCTACACCCTGTGGAAGAACTGGATGAAGCTCTTGGCTTTGGCTTGGCCCAACTCTGGTCCTTCTGGTCATTTGGGGAATGAACCAGTGGATGGAAGATCTCTCTCTCTCCTTCTCTCTCCCTCTCTCTCTCCCTCCCTCCCTCCTTCCCTCTCTGTATCTGCCTTTTAAATAAATAAATAAATAAATAAATCTTCTTTAAAAAGCCAAATAATCAACCAAATAAACAATGGCATTCATGTTAAAAAAAAACAGGTAGAAGCATGAAGAAACTCTGAAGGCAACCAAAACCACCTCTAGCTCTACATTTTCCTGTAGCCAATGCCCTATTTTCTCCTTTTTATACCTGCCTTTAAAATCTACACATCCATTCTTTGTCTTCCTTGCACTCTCCTATTCTGGAAGAGAAGTGCTCCCTACTCCTACCATTGTACTTAATTTTTTCTTTTTTAAAAAAACAAGATTGTTCTGGCCATGCCCATTGGCTTAAAAGAATATGTTCTTATAAGTTGAGTCCACATCATTTGCCACATTTGGTCACATCTGATCTCTCTCACTTAACTTATATTATAGTAAATGCTACTGATCCTCCTTTGGTAACTACTATGATTTGAATACAATTAAATTTTGGGTGTCTCCATTGGCCATGTGATTAGAGTCTTGGTCCCCAGGGCAGCAGTACTGGGAGGTTATAGAAGCCTCTAACAGTTGCAGCCTAGTGGGAGATACTAGGTCACTGGGTACCTACTCTCTGAAGGTCATCCTTGTAAGCCTCTGGAGTTCTCATCAGAGGCTTGTAATAAAAGGAGCAAGCGTGGCTCCACCCAGCTCCTCTGCTTCTGGGTCAAGATGTAATCCACTGTTTCTGTTCTCACTCCCACCATGGTTACCTGCAGTAAGAAGGCAATGCCACCAAGGGAGTGCCCTCCCTGAGCCTGAACTACACCATGCCGACTTGCAGTCTCCAAAACTGGAAACTAAATGATTTTTCTCATAAAGTCAGCTGTGTCTGGTACGTTGTGTAATGCAGAGCTTGCTGCTTTGTCTTGCAATGTTGGTCCACTTCAGTGTCATGTTCAGGCCCTCTTCCTTTCATCCTATGTTCACTGACTAAACAATCTCACAAATAGAAAAATTTTAATTTTCAACTATATTTAAACAGATGTTTCAAGTCCAGCAAAACTTGAAACCCACCATACTCCTCCTAGCTGTCTTCCGTAAATTGTCATTTCTAAATCAGAACATCTTGTCTTAAGTCATGGAGCTGTTCTTCCTATGACTTGTTCCCTCCATGACTGTCCCCACCCATCCAATGTTCAAGCTGACCTCTTTCTTTATAATCACGACATACATGCATCTACCTCCCCACAATGTCTCTGCAACGTGCCCCCCCATTGCCAGAAACCTATGTCATATACTGTCTTTCACATAGATTGTTCCCAAATCCCTCAAATTGTTTCTTTTATTCTCACAACATTCCACACATCACAATATGTTGTCTTTTGACAACCCCAAATTTAATTTTATATATAATTCCTCTTCTTAAAATCCTCCATTTGTTCTTATTCAATACATAAGATATGAATTCTCCAATAGGAGATACTTGACAGTTGACACTGCTGATCTGGGAACCCTTAAGGTTTCTACCTTCATCTACTTCAACCTATCCTGCAACCCAACCTGCTACTTTAAGATTTATCCACTTACAATCTTGAAAGAATTCTACAGTGCTTGTAAACATCTTTCATCAGTGATTCTCTAAGTCATTTTAAAATTTTGATATAGTAAACTTTTAAAGAATATTTGGGTTCTCTTATTTATTTAAATGCACATCTGTACTTGATAACTCCATCAGCTCAATTTTGAAAGGATGGTTTTGGCTCTTGTAGCAGTAGATATATTGTCAAATATCAAATTTACAATTTGTTTTGCATATCATTTAATATATTCTCGAGTAACTCAATCCAAAATAAACATTAGGCATACAAATTTTAAAGATTTAGGATTTCTGTTACTAACAGTAAGATTCAAAGTCAGGAGGAAATTTTGCCCATAGATATTAGCTCATCTACTATGGATTATTTACATTTTATCAAGGGAAATGAACATTCATTCCACAGATACCTATAGAAATAAAAAGATTCTGAATGAAGCAATGAATATAGGGAATAAAACACTGTGGATAAAGATGAGGGATAATATGAAAACATTATCTTACTAAAACAGTATATTGGTATTTGTTGACTAATATGCTTCTTAATCAGAAGCTGAGATTATTGAACATTCAATTTAAAAAGTAATCAATTTTGTCAAATCCACACTTATATTCAGGAATGGCGATTATATCATCCACAGAACTAAGAAAGATCTAGAGAGAAGTGCAGAAGCAATGGCACGTTCAGTACAAATCCTTTTTCTTAGGTTTAAATCACTTTAGATTACTAGGGTCAACTTTATCATGTGCAAACCTTAATCTTCTAAAGAACTGGAACAAATTATAACAATCTTAGAACACAAAGAATTTACAAAGGGCACACTGGAAAATGTTCACAGGTATTGACAGCATATTCAAAATGCATTTTAAATTGCAAAATTTGTTTAAAACTATAAGGGAAACTGGAAGAATGAGCAGGAATAAAAATACTAACAGTTTCTGGACATCTTATCCATTAAATAAATACTCATTGAACACTTGAGAGTCAAGTATTTTTCTCAGATCAGAAGATACTAAGATACGTAACAAAGAGCTCAAAACCTAGCTGGAGTCAGGGTATATCAAACAGGTTGGAAACCTAATGTTTGTACTCATGCTTCCATGTTTTTGTGGAACCCATATCTTCATAGTGTGAATAGATTTTAGCAAATATCCTTAGGAAAATGGAAAGAGTCATAGGAGCTTACTGTAAGATGCATTTTGAGGATAATGGTTAAAACATTGAAACTTTTTCAGTCACTGCAATTTTGTACATTGATTGGGTAATAAGAAAGCTGATACAGGATCCTATTTCCTATATATATTATCATCATTAAAACAAGCTTAAATGGGTTAGGAAATAAATCCAGCTCAATATGTTTATAGAAGCTTAGAAATTACTTTGAGCTGGTATGCAAGGTTAGAAAACTTTTGTGGGGCTCATTTGCCCTAGAGAAGGGTTTCTTACTCATAGTTCCCGAACACTGGAAGCAAGTATTTATCCAGAACTCTCCTCATCTCAAACTCTGAACGTACATGGGATTGGTGATTAGTGCAGACAAGACTATCTATCCAAATGTAAGAATATGGATTAGGACTCCAGAGAGAGTGGTGGGTGGTGGCTGCATGTAGAAGTTTAATTTTGAATGAAATAATAATCATGATATTGTTTTGTTCATATACTCCAACTCATATGTATTATTTAATTATTTTGTCATATCTTAACATATCCTTAAGGTGGAAAATCAAGCTTTTGTTCCTCTTATGTTATAGCTGGAAGAAGAAAATATTCAGTTTAAAGGTTTTGACCAAAGTCATGGTGAATCTTTGGAAGAGAAGTTAGTAAAATGACTGTGGATGGGCGATTTGCATTTCTGAGTTCTACTGCATATGCAGTAAGTGACCTTGCAGTTGAAATCACTCTTGGTAAAGATTTTGTAGACATTTTCCCATTGTTTCCTGGTTTCTCAATTTATTGCTTTATCACCTTCAACTACTTTATCTCCCTTCTACCCCACTCTTTATTTTATTTTATTTTTTGACAGGCAGAGTGGACAGTGAGAGAGGGAGACAGAGAGAAAGGTCTTCCTTTTCTGTTGGTTCACCCCACAATGGCCGCTGCAGCCGGCGCATTGCACTGATCCGAAGCCAGGAGCCAGGTGCTTCTTCCTAGTCTCCCATGGGGTGCAGGGCCCAAGCACATGGGCCATCCTCCACTGCAGTCTCGGGCCACAGCAGAGAGCTGGCCTGGAAGAGGGGCAACCGGGACAGAATCCGGCGCCCCGACCGGGACTAGAACCTGGGGTGCCGGCGCCACAGGTGGAGGATTAGCGCTGGCCAACCCCACTCTTTATTCTCTCCTTTTAGATTCTTTCTTGTCTGTCTCATTGTTCCTGGGGGTTGGAATTTCTATTATGTCTTTGAGTGAAATGCTTTCCATTGCTTTACTGATATCCAGTGAGACTCTCCGGTGTAACATGGCCTCAGTTCTGAGTTTTCCTTATCTCCGTTTAGCCACTGTGCTTCCTCTGTGCGTCGTGTATTAGTGGACATGTGATGCACCCACTTTTATCACTTCTGTTTCAACTTTCTGGGATATTTGTTAAACTGATTTTTTTTTCTCTTGCCTTCTTACTATAGTTTTTAATTTTCAAGACATCATTTTTATTCCTTGGATACGTGACTTCTCTATTGTAATGTTTTTAGTTTGTATCTTTCTGAGAATATTCTGGAGGCTCTTTTCTTCCTTGAAATGCTTTTTGTTTTCTTTGACTTCCTTTTTTTGAAAAATGGTTTAGTATTTTCTCTTATTTTAATCTTAAAGTCATATATTAGCCTTCCTTTGATCTGCAGCTGTCTTTCGTGAGGCATTAAAAATGAGTTGGTCACTTATTTGCCTGGACAATATCCACAAATATCCATATTTCTGCATTTCTGACTGTTTAAAATTAATTTTAATTTTTATTTGAAAGGGAGAGAGAGAGAGGAGAGAGACTTCTATCCACAGGTTCACTCCCCAAATACCCACAACAGCTGAGGCTGGGCCAGGTTGAAGCCAGGAGCCAGAAACTTAATTCAGGTAAGAAACACTAAGTTCTGGATTAAAAAGTGGATCATATGCAGGCACAAAGGAAAGACGCTTTGCCTTGACTTAGGATGGTGAAGCACTCTGACTAAATTTGGGCTTAATAACGTAGCTCTGACCAGGCTCCAGGATCCCATGCAGCAGATGCCAGCTTGGGCCCATCCGTCTCCCTTTCTTCTCAGGGTGCAACCTCACAGTTGGAGTTGTTAAAGTTTTATTTCTTTATTTTTACTTATTGGAAAGGCAGAGAGAGTGAGCACACACACCTATCTTCCATCCACTACCTCACTCCCCAAATACCCACAGCAGCCAGGGCTGGGCCAGGCTGCACTCAGCAGCCAGCAACTTCATCCGAGTCTCCCTTTTGGGTGGCAAGAACCTAAGTACATGAGCCATCATCCACGGCCTCACAGTATGTGCACTAGCAGAATCAGAAGTGAAGCTGGGGCTCGAACCCAGGAGCTCAGACATGGGACGCAGATACCCAAGTGAAGACTTAACCTGTTAAGCCACACTGTGTGCCCCCTGGTTGGACTTTAACCCAGATACCTTGCCATTCTCCACCCAAGGAGCAGGCCAACCAAACTATTTCCTTGGATTTTGTATCTTTTGAAAGCTCAATGAAAGAAGAAGATTTGGTGAAGTATTGTTCTCTGCAGCTGCTACCCTGGTTCCTTTACCAACTCTGCCCCAGTTCTAGCTCTTTCCACATTTGCGTCTTCATTATTCCCTTTAAGTTTCTAAGCTATTTCATGGATGTGCAATGAATTTTCATTTTTCTAAAACCATCCAGAGACCGTTTCTTTTGATTACAACCAAAGTAACTCAGCAGATGTTCACTAAGTATCCGGGAGACTAAACGCGAGGACCTCCGGCAAGAAATGTCATCACTCTCCAATAGCACAGTGGTTCTCAACCTGATGTGAAAGGACAAGGGCCATGCATCTTTTTCCTATAAAAATTAATGTATGCACAAACACATGATAGCCTGCATGCGGCTTCAGAGAGTTCATGAACCCCTAGAATCCCTTCCCTGGAACCTCTAGGTGTCAATGGAGACCAAATCAAGAACACTTGTCTAAATACATATTTTTTCCTCCACGTTGTAAAAGATTGAGATATGCTTCACATTTACTTTAATCCTGAACTCCCCTTCAAAAGGAAGGTGATATAGAATATGAAAGAAGTCATAAGACAATTGACCTAAAACACAATAGTTTTAGCAGCGCTTCTCACGTCAAAGGAAACAGCTTTTAAAAGATTTAAAGTAACTTATTTGCTGCTTCTGCTTAGGAAATATTGTAAGTACTTGGTTTCACTTTATGTAATGCACATTAAATTTCTAGATTTTCCAGGTTGATTATGATTATCTCACGGCTTTAACAACATGATATTTGAATCTACTTGGAAAACAGGTGAATAATAGTGCTTGTAGGGATCTCTCTCTATTTCCTTATTCTATGAACTGGGGATTTTAAGTATAAATGTATTATTTGTGACACTGAAAATATCAAATCATAAAGAAAATAATTTTTATTTTGATTTTTCTAAATAGCCTATTTTCTGCTCAAAATTGGTGCTCAACAATTCATTAGTCATCAATTAGGGCATTTTCTGATTGCTTGGTGTAGAAATAATACCATTTATATGACATTGTATGTAGGGATACTATTATCACTTATGCTTCATAAACCTTCCTGAAAGATGGGAAGTTGGAAAGTTTACCAAATGAAACAAGAGTCATTCGTCCAGAGAATCTGATTAAAACAAAGTGAGGGCTTTCATTTTGGGGAAAAAAAATTGGAGAAATAATTGACTGTGGTAACATGTATGTGGCAATCATTGTTTTCCTGATTTAATTTAGAGAAAGCTTTCTCAAGAAGTATCTTTCACAGACAAATCCAAAGTGCTAACCACCAACTGTAGAATTTCAACATTCTCGTATTGAAAGTATTTATCAAAATTGCTTTCAGCAAAATGAAAAAAATTCAAAATGTCTTAAAGCTATACTTGTTTTATATTTGATATTTATCCAAAAGTGCAGATATACAAATGAAATATACATTTAACATCATTCATATATATTTATATATATATATGAATATATTTAAATTAAATACATTTTATTTAAGCATTTCTATGAGAGAACTAGGTACCACCATATGTTTAAAATGCATCACATTTTTTGAAGACCATGTAAGTTGTCAATGTTGTAATTCTATCACATGCTTAAAATAAATATATGAAATGCATTTCATTAGACAGACAACATATGCAGCCAATGGAAAATAAAGATTGTTTCCGTATGCGACTTTTATTCTGACTGCCTTCAAAAAGATAACTCAAACGTAGAAGATTAGGATCATTTTACAGCCTGGCTGGTAGCATTTGGATTGGGAACAGGAGGAAAAAAGTGCTTATTATAGTGACTGCACCATGGTCACTGTAATCTGCACAAGGGTTCCTCAACCTTTGATGCCCAAGGCTCTGTACTTTCTGAAAGATCTAAGTGAGATTCTGGGTGTTGACCCCTTGGTCTGTGCAGTGCAAACGCGCCTGGGATTCTACAAAAGAGATGTTGCTCATCAGGGTGATGATCTGCAGCTTATCAGAAAACATCTAAGATTCATTTTTTTTTATAGTTAAACCAAACTGTTTTCCAGAGACTCATGATCTTGCAAATTAGCCCCTCCAGACTCTGGGAAAAGCTTGTAAAGATTTTTTTTTTCTCTTCACCTGTTTGAATTGAAAATGAGAAACAAGTGTGAAAGCACTTTAATATTTCAAATGTGAAAATCAGGACTTTGATCAAAAAGAAAATCTAATCAAGATACACAGAACTGGAACACAGTGAAAGGTATAATATTTTATTTGGAGCAGATCTTGGATCGAATATATAAAGTCTTACATACAGCCTAAAATATGAAAAGCTATGAAAGAAAAGATATATAATCTCCAGGCAATAGGCAGTTATTCTTACATTTAATAGATCTCCTCGATGTTCTTTCTTCTGTTGTTCTAAAGGAAAAGCCCTAGATAGCAATAGATACATATTCCATACTTCATGAAGCCCTGCGTTTCCATTGTGCTGGCTTTAATCACGGGCATGGTTTCAGCTCCAGTCTGGGATTTCAGGAAATTGCACTAGTAATTGTCATCACAGACACAGCTTAATTTCCAGTGCAGTGATGACATAACAATTTGCCCAAGGCCAAAGTGAAACAGAAAAAGTCTTTTATAAAATGATAGGTGGCTTATCCCATAGCTTCATAACTCACTATAATAATATTGGGGAATGTGTATGAAATCGGAAATTTAGTTTCCGTTGAACTTCAAAACCCTAATACAATTGATTGCTTGGGAATTAGCTAACATGTATGATAAAAATTGTATTATATCCTCCTATACACACTTTAGATTTACTTATGCTTTTTAAATAAAGCATATATTATGTGGCCAAAATTAATGAGCCACTAGTGATAAAACTCAGAAAATGAAAATATCTAGATACTCAAATTAGTAGCTGACATTCACATTTGGAAATCAAGGAGACGTGTCTCAAGTACTGTTCTGTTGCTCCTTAGTTGTAAAATCTGGATACTTTTACTAACTTTGTGATTTCGACAATATTGACATTGTAGATTATCATACAAATGGAAATTAATAGAGAAAATCGGGTTTGTAAGATATTTAGTACAGTGCCTGAACATCTACTGGAAGCACAGTAAGTGACCGCTATTATGTTTTTCTAGAACTGTATCATGCAGATCTTTGAGACATGTTTATATTTGGCAGAACTTAGAGCCCTAAGACCAATGAAACAGGAAGCAAACAAGATCCAACATACAACTTTTGAGAAATAAAGACTTGTAACATATAAAACAATCTGTGTTAGACACACTGAGAAAATTGTGTTCTTTGAACTAAAGCTAATGATGATTTTTATCATATTCCACCCTTTTCCTTCTCTTCTGAATTTCATTTTGGTGTACCTTTGAGCACATTAGTAATAGCTGACCTATTTTAAACTAAATTCCACAGATTAAAACACACAGGTGCCAGTGCTGTGGTGTAGCGGGTAAATCTGCCGCCTGCAGTGCCAGCATCCCATACAGGTGCTGGTTCCAGTCCGGCTGCTCCACTTCTGATCCAACTCTCTGCTTTGAACTGGGAAAGCGGTAGAAGATGGTGCAAGTCCTTGGGCCCCTGCACGGGTGTGGGAGACCCGGAAGATGCTCCTGGCCTCTAGCTTTGGACTGGAGCAACTCTGGCCCTTGTGGCCAATTGGGGAGTGAACCAGCGGATGAAGGACCCCTCTCTCTCTCTCTCTCTCTCTCTCTCTCTCTCTGCCTCTCCTGCTTTTTCTGTGTAACTCTGGCTTTCAAATAAATACATCTTTAAACACACACACACATACAAGCACAAAAAGCAATTGGGGAGAATGCTCATCAAAGTTTTATGTTAATTGAAAAGTATCATGCACATCAGAAATATATAGGGAAGAAATTTTTGAAAGTTATAACTTATAAAAATCAGGTTCATTAAGAATTCTTAAAATTTGAACAGTCATAGATTTCAAAAGGAGTCTGGGGGCCAGCGCCGCGGCTCAACAGGCTAATCCTCTGCCTGCGGCACCGGCACCCCGGGTTCTAGTCCCAGTCGGGGCACCGGATTCTGTCCCAGTTGCCCCTCTTCCAGGCCAGCTCTCTGCTGTGGCCCAGGAAGGCAGTGGAGGATGGCCCAAGTGCTTGGGCCCTGCACCCCATGGGAGACTAGGAAGAAGCACCTGGCTCCTGGCTTCGGATCAGCGTGGTGCGCCAGCTGTAGCGGCCATTGAGGGGGTGAACCAACGGCAAAGGAAGACCTTTCTCTCTGTCTCTCTCTCTCACTGTCCACTCTGCCTGTCAAAAAAAAAAAAAAAAAAAAAAAGAGTCTGGGAAGGAATTAATGTCACCTTCTTGCCTGAAAATAAGTCCAGATAAGGGGCCCTATTCCCTGTTTGTTTGTTTGTTTGTTTTGACAGGTAGAGTGGACAGTGAGAGAGACAGAGAGAAAGGTCTTCCTTTTCTGTCAGTTCACCCCCCAATGGCCGCTGTGGCTGGTGTGCTGCGTCTGGCACACCATGCTGATCTGAAGCCAGGAGCCAGGTGCTTCTCCTGGTCTCCCATGGGGTGCAGGGCCCAAGCACTTGGGCCATCCTCCACTGCACTCCCGGGCCACAGCAGAGAGCTGGACGGGAAGAGGAGCAACTGGAACAGGATCCGGCACCCCAACCGTGACTAGAACCCTGGGTGCCGGCGCCACAGGCAGAGGATTAGCCTAGTGAGCTGTGGCGCCGGCCTATTCCCTGTTTTAAGAGTGTTCCAAGTAAAAAATTCCACTGACTCTCTAGGTAGTTAACTAAAACATGGTAAATTTCAACTTGTTTGATAAATGCTCATGTTTAAGGGACATTCCTCTTTCTTCTTAGATATCTCAGTAATCTGATAAAATATTGAAGCTTACATAGTTACCATGATTTGATATAGACTTGCAGAAAATTAGAAGTATCAAATAATTCAATTATGAATCATGGTACTTCATCTACTTAAAAAGAACGTGTTCGTTGTCTGCATTGAAGGCAGGTGCAAAGATGGAAAGTTTTTGCTATAACTTTAGAGGAGCAAGTTAGGATGGTTAAATCATGAGTTCAGTCTTGAACACACTGATAGCAAGATGCCATCCACCTGGAAATATCCCCTAATGGTTGTATGAGGGGACTTTAGCAAGTCTGTGGGCAGGTGGAATTAAAAGAGAAGTGTAGGGGTAGGCATTTGGTACAGTGGTTAAGACACCAGCGGGGACACTGGCATCCCATCGTGGAAGTAATCCAGTTCAAGTCCCAGTTCTGCTTTTAATTGCAGCTTCCTGCTAATATGCAGCCTAGGTGGCAGCAGTGGATGGCTCAAGTCCTTTCACCGACGCGGGAGACCTGGACTGAGTTCTGGGCTTCTGGGTTTGACTTAACCCAACCATGGCTGTTGCAGACATTTGGGGAATGAACTAGCAGATGAAGGGTCTTTCTCTGTCTTGGGTCTCTTCATTTCAAATTAAAAAAAAGTAAATAAATCAAATTTATTTAAAATATGTTTAAAATGTCTATATTGATGCAAAAACATTTGAAACCCATGTATGTTTTCATAGTATGTCTTTTCCAAGAACTTCATGAAGACCCCTGATACACAGAGTCTGAAATTTAGAAGACAAGACTGGACTAATAATAGAAACTTGGGAGTGGTCAGCACACAGAGGGCATCTAAAGCCAGTGAAATCAGTTAAGTCACACAAGGAGAGAGTGTCCGTGATCAACAGAGAGTGTGAGCTCTGAGTGAACAGATTCTTGAAAGTAAAGGAGAATAAGGAACAGATGAAACCCACAGAGCTTAGCAGGTGGAAGTGCGAGGAGGAGAACTGAGGGAATAGTCACTGGCAGTGGAGGCAGCTCAGAAGCAGGAAAGACGACAGGGAAGTGTTTCCACTGGAAATGACTGGCACACATATCAAGACCAGCTTTACACTGAAGTCTGGGTTTCATGCAGCGATGGCTGGAACAGGCTGAGAAGTGACGAGGAGGTGAATGGAAGAGAATTAATCTAACAGTACAGGAAGGGTTTCAGTAGTGAGGAAGAAGTACAAGATTATTATGAGAAAAAACAGGACAAAAGATAGAGTGAGAAACTGGGAGGGGCCGTGTTCTCTCGTGAACTTGGAGGAACAATGTTTCTTCTGTGATTCAAGACAGAGAAGGGAAGATGCGTCATCTCAGAAAGTAAGAGAAAAAATGGGTAGGGAAATTTTGAAATGTCCTGTACCTGCTAGGGACCCTGTGTTTATATTGATGCTATTATGACGTCTAGTCAATTTCCCCAGCTGTATTCGGATGGCATGCACAAAGAAAATGTCTAGATTTCAGTTTGGGGAGCTATGATTTAGTGTCACATAATTAGATTCTTGCATGCTGTGAATACAAGTTTGACAGTGAAGTGCACGGAGCAAGAAACTGACGGATAGGGGTAAAATGGACAGACCAAGTGATGGTCATGACCAGCGAGGTGGAAACGTAAGCAGTGGGAGAGGCTGTACAAGCAAGCTGAAGTCTGTGGTCGGTGTGGGTTTATGCGTGCATATATAGTTACATAATTGGAATCATGCTCAACACAGGGTTTGTAACTTGTCACTGAATATTCTGTGAATATGTGGTAATGGCTGAAGGACTCGACCATGTGGATGCACTTAGCTATTCCCACTTTGTGTTTGTTCCCAGTTTTTGTAATTCTGAATAATTCTGTGATAAACATTCTTGTACATAAATTTAAGAGTCAGTAAGAAACAAAAAAGATGATTGTTTTTGCTCTCAGTATCCCAGTGCTTTACTTTCCAATATTTAAACATCTAGGCCCAGGAACATAATATTATCCAGTGGAATTAACATCAAATTCCGGCAGTTACCACCTTAATTCTAATTTTGCAAAACTGAGATCACTCTTGCTGCAGGAATACATGAGATTTTCAAATATCTCTTGAAAAGAAGTTTTTAAATACATAAAATGCATAAATTCATAAAAGTATACTTTGAATGTTGCCTATAATACATAGACCTATTTCTAGCCTCTTAACAATACCAATTAAGGGGCCGGCGCTATGGCGCAGCAGGTTAAAACCGCGGCCCGCAGCACCAGCATCACATATGGGCACCGGTTCGAGTCCTGGTTGCTCCGCTTCTGATCCAACTCTCTGTTATAGCCTGGGAAAGAAGTAGAAGATGGCCAAGTCCTTGGGCTCCTGCACCCACATGGGAAGACCCAGAAGAAGCTCCTGGCTCCTGGCGCAACTCCGGCCATTGCGGTGATTTGGGGAGTGAACCAGAAGATAGAAGACCTCTCTCTGTCTCTCTCTCTGCCTCTCCTTCTCTCTGTAACTCTTTCAAATAAATAAAATAAATCTTTAAAAAAAAAACAATACCAATTAAAACAGATGGAGTACTTTAACTTAAAGCTATAAAGTCGTTGCTTGAGAAAACAATCATTTTCCCTAGTTCCAAAGACTGTTTCATAAAGAGACTAATTTAAAGGGTAATATTTTTAAAGGTACAATCAGGACCATCATAAAAATATACAATGAAATATGTCAAAGATGTCACTTAAGTCACTGATGAAGGAAATGGAGCCCACAGTTTTCCTTAGGTACCTGGGCCCTCTCCATCTGAAACAGAACAATTTTCCCAGAAGAACTGTGAAGGCTTTGGCTCCAGGAGTAAAACTATCCTTTGCTCCATACATGCAGCCTGTCAGAATGTTTTGTTATTTTATGTTGTATTTGTATTTTATGGCAAGTAAAAATTGTATATATTTATGATTTACAGATGATGTTTTGATATATATATGACTAAATCAAGATATTTAATATTAATACATACATTACATCATATATTTATCATATATTTGGATGACAACACTTAAAATCTACATTCTTAGCCATTTAAAAATATACTGTATTTTGTTATTAATTTGTATTCAACATGATGTATGATAGATCTGTTGAATTTACTTCCCCTATCTAACTGAAGTTTTGTGTCTTTGACCAACAACTCTCCAATCCTCCTACTTCCCAGACAGTGGTAATCACCACCTTAGTCTCTTTTCTATAACTTCAAGTATTTTCAATTCCACATACAGTGAGATCATGAAGTATTTTTCTTTCTATGCCTGGTTTCTTCATTTAACATAATATTCTCCAGGTTTTTGTCACAATGATAGGATTTCCTTGTTTGTCTTTTTTTATAGTTGCATTCCATATCAGAGGGCGACATTTGAGTCCTGGCTCCTGTACTTCTGATCCAGATTCCTGCTCATGTGAACCCTGGGAGGCGGCAGGTGATGGTCAAAGACAAAGGGCCTTTCTCCCCATATGGGAGATCCAGATGGCGTTCTGGACTCCTAGCTTCAGCCTGACCCATCCCCGGCTGCTCTGGGTATTTTGAGTATGAACTAACAGATGGAAGACCTCTCTCTTTCTCTCTTCCATTCTCTCCCTCTTTAAAATAAAATAAAAACAAATAAATAAAATTAAAAACCATCTTGATAGAGTGGAAGACAAATTCTTATTAACCTATGCAAATGACACTATGTTGTCACTAAAAATCACAATATTGAATAAGATTTTCTGAATTCTGGGGAACCAGAGAGAATCTGATATCATCTAAAATGTTTTATCTCACTTTGTAAAAGTACAATATCAACTGATTAAAAGTGTAATAAGAGAGAAGAATCATCTTCATATAATCAGAAAATGATAATTAAAAAGTCAACATTGTTCCAAGCCAATAGGCATAATGAAAGTCCCTTTATGTGTGAATTCATACTTGGTAATTAATTTGAATTTGGGCTCATCTTGTTCCAGCAGATTCCTTTCTTGACAATATCTGCTCTACACAAAAAGCACCCTGGATATGACAATTAGGTCCGCTGCTTTGTCCAGGAGATGCCCACACCAGGAAGTTCCAGGACAGCCTGTACCACAAAGCTATTCCTAGGAATTGCCAGTGTTTTAAAGTACTGAGCCCTGTCCTGTTGCTTGAGGTTCTGAGCCTGGTCAAAGGACGTGCAGTTTCAGCCGGAATGCCATTACTTACAGAAGACACACACGGTCACGTAGCATACACCAGAGCCTTCAGGCAAGCGTCAGAGTAAAAGCAAAACTATCTGCAGATGACAAGGATTTAACGGCTGCTGCTAGCTTACTGCTGATAGTATTCCAACAGAAGGTCTGATGAAAGATCATAAGAATAATGCAACTAACAAGGGGATCTGGTTGTTTTCTTGGCATGCATGACCAAGGAGAGAAAACCATCCATCCCTCAATTCTGACAACATGTCTTTAAGGGTTAGGATTAAGTACGTTTTCAAAGATGTCCTTGGATTTCATATCTGATTTATGAAAATGGATGGATATAATTTTGATGAAGGAAAATACATTGAGACATTACATAGAAAAATCCCCAAACACTACTTTTTAAATTATTGTGTATCAGAGAGAAATCCAGTAAGATTAGAGTGAGCCTAGACATATATACTTTTATGAAACTTCATGAATAAATTTGATCTACAACCCCAAATGAAAACCAGTGGCCTAGAAGATGCCAAATTCAAATTGAAGAGATCAGATTGTAGACAAGTAAATATTTTATATGATAGCTGACACTTTGATTGATAATACTATACCATTATATATTATATCATCAAAGATACTGTCAGAACTCAGACGAACATAGAAACACAATGGAATGCAGATCTGATGTGGTTTTGGTCACTACATTCTGCAATGGTTAAAACACGGGACTGTGTGTACGCTTGCGTACCTCCAGAACTTTCTCATAAAGTTTTCACTTGACTAATAATTTACCTACACAAATGTAGCCTAGAACGGACTGACTCTCTTCATACTTGAAAACTCTTTGCCTACAATTCTTAAAATGAAAATATATAAAACAGACCTCACTATTTCTAACATATCACTTTCTGCATGATGAAAGAAGAAAGCATTTTATAATTCTCCTGTTTGAGGCATAAAACATATTTTGAAAATATCATTATAATTTTTCTTTATTTAGTTTCCAGTGTTTGGAAAGGCATTATTAAAAACTATTAGAGAATATTTGAACTCAAGATCTCAAGAGTCTGAGAAAATGCTTTGTTACCTATTTAATCAGAGGACAATAAAATATTCAAAAACAAACATAGAGGTAACAGGATTGAAAAGAAAGTCATTTCATAAATGAGGAACATTTGTTCTTTTTAAAAAGAACATAAAATCAATATAAATGAGACCAAATTATTCTGACAAAACATAAAACGTTTGCTATTTAGGCAGGTTATAAAGGAACTAAAGAATATCTTGTTATTACTCAGTAAACTAAGAAAAGAAGCCCATAAACTTAACAAATTTTCTTAGGATTTTAATATATTTTATGTATTCCTTTAAGACTTACATCTTATAAAAAGCTCAATCAACTTTATTTTACTAACAAAATCATTTAAAATAAATTATGTATTATTTAACAGAAGAGACCTGAACCTGACAAATATATGTACTTTCTTTTTTCAGAACTTTCTTTCTTTCTTTTTTTCTTTTGACAGGCAGAGTTAGACAGTATGAGAGAGACAGAGAAAAAGGTCTTCCTTCCATTGGTTCACCCCCCAAAATGGCCGCTACCACTGGCGTGCTGCGCCAATCTGAAGCCAGGAGCCAGGTGCTTCCTCCTGGTCTCCCATGCAGGTGCAGGGCCCAAGGACTTGGGCCATCCTTCACTGTCTTCCTGTGCCACAGCAGAGAGCTGGACTGGAAGAGGAGCCACCGGGACAGCATCCGGTGCCCCAACTGGGACTAGAACCTGGGGTGCCGGCGCCACAGGTGGAGGATTAGCCTAGTGAGCCATGGCGCCGGCTTCAGAATTTTCTTATAAGGAAATTATACATATCCTGGAGATCAGAAACATATGTAAAAATTAAATATCATCAGACCTCAAAATCAATGCATGAGTGAATAATTATTTTTATAATTAATAATGATTGAATAGCATGAATACTTGTGTAGCTATTGTTTAATTTTATTTATTTCAGTATGTGCTTATTTATTGAATGATAACTGATACCTATGCCAAAGAATAGAATGAGTGAAAGTTTGACTTTTGGTAGCAAACCATTTTTGATGCCACACCTATAAGGTGTCAGTTACCATGTTAACAAACACTGTGTCACCATTTTCTAAGAGGTACACTAAAATTTGGATGGTTTTAAAATTCAGTTTATTAATGTAAAATAGATGTAGTTTACCTGTAGTTTCTACCTTCTCTGAGCCTGCCCAACTTAACTTAGATCATAATAACTGAGACATACCTATGCTCTTAAAATGTATGGAAAAAGAAAAATATGGATGATAACATTACCCCATTTTCACTAGTCATTGTATGATTTCTACAAACTTTAGTATAAAACTTGAAACATTTTAAAATTGGATGTTTGTTTTTATTCCTTGTTTCTTTTTCCTTTCATTTACCAAAGACAGAATCAAAACATAAATGGATAATCCTCTAAACACAATGAATTCACTCATTCTAAAAGAGCAGATTTTGCACAAATGCAATAGCTATTTAATCAGTATGCTGAAAAACTCAGAATTTAAGAGACCATGTGATTATTAGATTCACTGCATCTCAGTTATACGTAGAGCATGGGCGAATGAGGAGCAGACGACCATTCTAGTCAAGATGCTGCGGATGTCAGCAATTGCTGAGTTCACTGGGCAGAGGTGTGCAGCACCATGTGGTTTTCTCCCAGCTTCACTAGAGTATATCTGATCAACTGAAAACATACATATTGAAGAAGCACTGTGTAATGCTTTGATATTTTTATGCATTGTGCAATTATGACCAAAATCAAACCAATTAATATTCTTAAGACCTCATCTAGTTTCCCTTGTTAGTGGGACTATTTACACTCTACTTAGTTAGTGAACTTCAGGTGTACAACACAGATGAACTACACTCATAAGTACTGTACATTAGACCCCCATAATTTATCCATCCCACAGAATTGATGGTTTGTTCCATGTGACATGTATCATACTTTTTTTTTTTTATTAAATAAAAGGCAATATGTGATCTATAGCTAAAACTGGAGAGTTAAGAAACTCCTTATCTTTCTTGAAACATGACTCTGGACAAAGCCTGAAGTTAAAAGTAATTGTGCTTTTGATTTTGTTAAATTCATACCTTTCTCTAAGATAACTTGCTGATTTCTGGTTTTAATGTTTACAGTTCAGAAAAATAATGTGCACATAGACTCCATGACTCGGGCATCGGAATCAAGGTGCACCTGTGTAAAGACAGAGCCATAAGCACAGGTGTCAGACTGCATAGAATGGGAAACACCGGATTCTTGGATTTGACCATCACAAGATTTAGACAGAAACCATTAAACAAGAAACATTTTAAACTTTGATTAAAATGTTAAGTCCAGCAGTGTTTATCAATGCCTCAGTCTATGTTCACAGTGTACAGGAATATTAGCCATGGTTAATAAAGCACAGAACTAGAAAACGGGATCACCATTGCATCAGTCCATTTTTCTGTTACTATAGCAATGTGTCTAAGGGCTGAATAACTTAAAGGAAAAGAGGGTGATTAAGCTCACAGTTCTAGAAGTTCAAAGGCAACATAAGTTCAGCTCTGGTGAGGACCTCACTGTAGTGGGGAAGCATGCACTTAAGAGAGGTGTCCTCACCATTGAGGAAACCAGAATGGGGACAGGAGCAAAGGTGGCTCTTTCTAGAACAACCCTCATCAGAACTGGGGTCCTATAAGAACCACCTAATCTCTTCTGCAGGTGGTGACTACTATGACATAATGACCCCCATGAAGCCTCACTACTAGAAGTTCTGCCATCTTTTAACATCATCACATTAGGGTCCAAGCTTCCAACACCTGCATTCTTAGGGGACAGACTTTATCCAGCCCACAGCAATCACCGATCCACTGCTCCCAAGACAAAGCCCATGCTCCAGTGCCTTGCTAAGCTGAACTTAAGAACTAATGGTGATATTACAATTACTCCCTCCAATTAAGATCCAAAAACTGTCTAGATATTTGAATCCTATATAGACAAAAGATGGGAAACTTACGAGAGCAACGATTCAGTGTTGAATTTGGGTGTCTCTTTTCACACACAAAATAATTATCAAAGAGCATCACTCGTAATATACTAATTATATATATAGAATATAAAGCAGATTGTTTTAAAAAGCTGTCTTTTAGTATATCTGATAGAACATGTTCAAGTAATTTGGGAAAACACTGCTGATATCTAAAAGTAGCATTTTGTGAAATAGGAACAAAAAAATATAAATTGTGAGACCAAAGAAAAATGCATCTTTTCTTCACAAATGCTAGCAACAGTGTCCATGTTTAAGCACAGACCCTTCTGTGGTCCTATGTTGTGCCAGATTCTTCAAACATCAAAATTTAGGTAGATTTGATAAATATTTACTTATTACAATATGCCACAGATTAGCAAAATCCAAATGATTGACTATATAATTGTATAAAGTACTTTTAATGGCAACAATTCATTCCTTCCAAATTACAATTTTTTATCCTCTTGAAGAAATATCAACATTTACCTGTTTTGTTAAAATAGTTCTCTATATTCCAAATGTTATTATAAAACATTATTTTAGACAAAACTCAGTAACCATTTTTTTAAAGACTTTTATTTATTTATTTTTATTTGAAAGAGATAGGGGGAGAGAGGTCTTCCATCTGCTGGTTCACTCCCCAGATGGCCACAATGGCCGGAGCTGCACCAATCTGAAGCCAGGAGCCAGGAGCTTCTTCTAGGTCTCCCATGCAGGTGCAGGGGCCCAAGCACTCGGGCCATCCTCCACTGCTATCTCAGGCCACAGCAGAGAGCCGGACTGGAAGAGGAGTACCCGGGACTAGAACCGGCGCCCATATGGGATACCGGTGCCGCAGGCGGAGGATTAACCTAGTGTGTGCCATGGCCCCAGCCCCCAAACTCAGTAACTATTAAAGCAAATGTTCCACACACAATCAAGAAAATGTAATGAATGTTTATTCCAATATCTTTTATGTATTTATAATCAAGCATTGGTGGCCATTTAAAAATATATCCATGCAGAAGAAATTAAGAATTTCCTTTTACTGGGGCCAGTGTTGTGGCTCAGTGGGTTAAGCCTCCACTTAAGATGACAACATCCTATATGGGGGCCAGTTCCAGTCCCAGCTGCTCCACTTCCTATCCAGGTCCTGCTAAGTATGGCACAAGTGCTTGGCTTCTTCATCCCCATGGGGGCCCTGGATGGAGTCCCTGCCTCCCTGCTTCCAACTGGCCCAGCCTGGACTTTTGTGGCCATTTGGAGATGAACCAGTTCATTCTCTCTCTCTCTCACTCTCTCTCCCTCTCTCACTCTCTTTTTGTAACTCTGCCTTTCAAATAAACACATAAATCTTTTTCCAAAAAAGGAATTTGCCTTTAGTGGTTCTACTAACATCCACAAGATGTTTGCACCACATTCAAAGCAATTCTGGAAAGAAAAACCAGCCCAGTTCATTGAAAATGAGTAATTCCAGTGATTTTCAAGTGATTAGTTTATGGAAAACCCAAAGTACATTTAGCCAAGTATTTAGTTTCCTCTTCTATTTATAACTATAAATATTTTAAGGCGAGGTAATCCATATGTTTCCGATTAATTTTCACTTAACTCATCAAGATGGTCTTTTCAAGGATACAAAATCAAGCAAGCTTTTTAAAGTATTTTCATCTATTTTTGAGAACTAGGAAGCCAGATTTTGCTAGATATAAATTAATTCAAGAAAAATTAGATATTTCAGACCTGGCACAGGCTTTTCTTTCCTTTCAATAATTAGTTTGCTTTACTCCTGTCCCTGAAAACTAATCTACTGAGTTCTGTCTGAAGATTGGATTTGGATCCACACCTCAGCAGACATCATCAACCTAGAAGGCCTTAGTGCCACCCTAAAGTAGGTATAAATTAGGAAATGAAAGTATTACTTCTTAAGAGGAAAGTAGGAATGCACTACTACTTATTATTACTTAGTTTTAAATTACCTTTACTTAGAAAATGACAGGAGAATAAAAGTACTGGCACGTGTTTGTAGGGCTGGCCTAACATAAATTTCATTCTCCATGTTCTAACACTTAGCAGTTTAGCTTCTCCATATCTGCTTTTAAAATTTCATGCAGGAACATGTGAATACCAATTGAAATTTTAAAAAGAAAATATTTTTCCTGTTTAAATAACTAATTTTATGGGTTTTTTTTACAATTTTTAGTGGCTTTAAAATGGCTTGGTTATCAACTAAAAGTGTTCCATCGCTGTACAAGATTCAAATAAAAAAAATTCCTAAAGAAGTTTCGATGTAGGATATAATGAAGTTAAAAATGTGTTGAGCACTGAGAACATTTAATAAATATCATTAATAGCATTAACATAATCATAACTGTGCCTTATACTTTTGATGGTCTTAATATTCAATATATATTTTATCACACTGTATCCCATTACTGTTATAAATATCAGTTGCTATTAATGTCTGTTTAATAGAGAACAGTAATCATCGTATTTATTTTCAATCAGTAGATATCCTGTTTGTCATAGAATTTGGATGATCTATTATATCATTAATATTCTAGTCAACTTCATTTGGCCCCCGTCACTTCCTAAATTAGTTTCCTTGGGCTGCCGTGATGAATTACTACGAACTTGATGGCTTAAAACAACAGATTTATCATCTTGCAATTGAGGAGGCCTGCAGTCTGCAGCCAAGGTGTGGGCAGGGCTGTGCTCCCTTCAAAGGACCCAGGGGAGAAACTTCCCTGCTTCCTCCAGCTTCTGGTTTCTCCACACATTCCTTGGCTCAGGCTGCATGGCCCAGATCCACACCGCTGCCTTCATGGAACATTCCCCAGGGTTTCCTCCTGTCTGTCTGTCTAGTGGCTCTGTCCCCCAGTGGTGTAGGAATTCTTGTCGTTGACGGTAGGACACACATCCAGGTCTTCCAGGATGATTTCACTGAGTTAATTACATCTACAAACACTTTTTCCTCAAAGTCATACCCACAAGTACTAAGAGTTAGCACATGGACACATCTCGGCGGGGGGGAGCTACTATCCAACTCAGTGAATATCAGTGGATGAATGCAATCTATGAACAGTTTTCTGGCTGGTTGTCAAACCAGAGAATCACAGGGTAGCAACTGCTTGGCTTTTTATTAGCAACACCCACTGGATAACTCAGAATCCCAGGAAGAGAGAGAAACCACACTGTCATCTGAACATGACAAAGTTGGTATACTCCAGCAGAAGATATGAGCAATGGCAGATTAACTCGTAAGAATTAAAGGGAACTAGAGTAAGTATAGGAATAGCAGCCATAAAGGAGCAACTGTTCCTCCCAGGGTTGAGATAGAACATGCAAGAGAGATCCTTGTCCCCACAAGGGCTGAGATGTGGAATTTCTTGAGGAGGGTACAGCAGCGATCACTAACTGGCAGAGAAGTAGCTGTGGTACCCTGTGAGATGACAGAACTTGCCAGAGAGCTGTCAGCAGAAGCCACTCACGGGGAGAGGTCTCACTGTAAGAAGCTGCTGCTGACCGCTGGACGCTGCTGCTCCACCCTCTGCAGGAGCTGGGCATTGGAGAAGCCTTGTGCACTGTAGGAGCTGGAAGCTGGGGCAGTTGTGTTTAGAACCATCCAACAACGCATTAAAGCACCAGAAAGAAAAACAGCTCCAATGGCTTTGTCTCCTCCGTACTCTCCACTGACAAAGCTGACCCTAGTGCCAGCAGGCACAGGAAACCACACCTACAGGAAGCACCTCGCTCTTCACAGAGCAACCAGTAATCAGGTTTAGAGCTGAGAGGCCACAAAACTTAAGTGGCCAATTCTTGCAGAATGAAACTTCTCAATCAGTCCTGGAAAGCCAGTTTTACATGGCGATGCTTCACACACAGGTAAAGAACTGATGGTGCGGATGGCGTTTTTGCAATCAAATCCACTTGGTGAAATCCATGAAAAATGTCCTCTGTTTCTTATAAGCCCTCTTATCATACAAGACTTTCTGACTCACGAATTATTCCTCTTACAGTCCCAATTTTTTATTTTAGACCTCCAGATATATTCTGTACTTTTTCAATATGAATAAACATTTGGATTTGTAATCTTAATCTTATCTGCCCATTTCCCCTACATCTTTTGATGCCAAAAACGACGAAGAAATAGGGGAACGCTCTTGCAAAATGTGGTTAAAAACAGTCTCCAAGAAGGAACTACAATTGAAGAGACACCTGCCTGCAAACTGTCGAATTAACCAGGTTGTATAAAATATTATGCTGTGTAGGGGAAAAGTATTCACAGAAAACAGGGAGTATATGCTAATTATTACTTTGTTGTGATTATGTAAAACCTAAAAAAATTAGAGCCATAAGCCTTAATTCACTTATTCATATTTTCATTAAATGTATGCTATAATATCCCTGTTAAGTCACAAACACTTATTCACCAAAAAATGAATGGAACAGTCTGTGTCTCTAATGGATATGTGTTTTAGAAGACAAAGAACACTCCATTTTTTTTACATTTCTCAGTGTACATCAAAAACCAGTAATAACAAGTAACATTCTAGCAGCTGACGTTAACTCATTTAAAGGAGTAATTTTCTTTGAAAGATTTCTCTGATTTTCCAAAATTCATGACAATTGATGCTTTAAATGTGAACTAAACTTTAGGTATAAGCATCTATCTGTTAGGAAATAGTGCTTCAGTGGTTTTCAAAGTAGCCTTCCATGACTCCATCAGCCAGATGGAACTGAGCACCAAGATGTTTTCCATTTTGTGGAATAATAAGCAGTTAGTTAAATGAGCTATAAAATGCATAGTTATTGTGCCAGAACAAATTTTATTCTTTAATGATTTTGATATGGCAAAATAATTAATCATTTGTCTTTTCACCCCATCCAATCTAAGGCTTCCATTGTTAATTCATGAAGAAATTTAACACTCATGTGAGCAAAAACAAATTATTTCTTCATTTTGTATTCAATCGATAAACATTGCTGTGCTGGATCCATTTGAAACCCCAAAGAGCAAATATTCCAAGGTGTGCTCACGGCCCTATAACTCATCAAAAGCTGATAGAACTATGATACCCAGAATTGTACCACCAGTTGTCTGTGGCTATTTTAATTTAAATTAAATGAAACATAAAATATGATATTCAATTATTCAAACATGCTGGATGCATTTCAATTACTTAATAGATATATCTGGCTAACAGCTGTAGTATTTAATAATCTAGCTATACAGAAAATTTCCATTGTCATGAAATATTCTATTGGAAAAATGTGCCATCTGCTTCTTAGTTTTTCTGTCGTTGAGCTGACCAGAATTATTTTCTAAAACAACAGGTTGGCCAAAAACTTAAATTTGTGTGGAATCCTTTACCATGCAAATTCTTACATCGTTATGAGTATATTAATGCAATGTTTTCCAAACAACATGACAGTAATACTTTGTTGTAATATCATTCTATGCATATTTGAAAGAGAACATTAAGACAGAAATGCTAATAACAAAGAATATAATGAGTAGAAGTAGAAGGGAGATTTTTATGTGATTATTTACATAATGTATGGGGATAAAATATATAGAGATATCCAATCATTTTTTATTTTAGTCTCTCCTTCGACACTAAATTATCTACATTTTGAGACTAAGAAAAGATGAAACCTAGAAAGCCAGAACACAGGATTATACAAACTTCTGATTCCATCACTGTCATCTCTAATGTTGTATAAAAGAGACATGTATGAGAAGGTAAAGAGCACACAGAGCTCCTTCTGTCACTCCAGGTCAGGACCAGAGTGTGGAAACAGAATAAGCTGGCCCCAGACCAGGTGAAGAACTTGTTCGCCCCTAGAGAAAGATCTGAGTTCAAGGATTAGAATTACCTGATGGCCAGCATTGCTGATTCCACCTAAAAACACACTCAAAGCTTTGATCTGATAACTTCATTATGGCCTGAATTATGACCCTTCAAAAGATGTACTGAAGTCCTGTGACGGTGATTTTATATGGAAATAGGCTGTTTGAGACAGAATCAAATTAAGACATGATCATAACGGATCAGGTCAGGTCCTAAATCCAATGTCTGTTGTCTTCTTTATGAAAAGCGGGAACACTGGACTGAGGCCAACCAGACACAGATGACCATGTGAACAAAGACACTGCAGTTCATGTTGTCACAAGCCGGGAAGCCTCAAGGATGGCTCACAACCATCAGACCCGGAAGAAACCAGCTTGGATACCCGCATAGAGACTTTGGCGGGAACATGGCCTGGCCAGAACCTTGAATTCAGACATCCGTCCTCTAGAATGGACAGCAAATAGATGTCTATTGTTTGAAGTCACCCAGCTTGTGGCAATGTGTCAGGTATTTTCCAAGGACTAATCCATTAAAAGTCAAATGTGGAAGACTAAAAGACACAAGATTTACCCCAGGAAGGCTTGCTGTCTACGGAAGAAGCATAGTGAGTGCTATTTCTTGTTCAGAACTAGGAGCCCTCCTTGTCCTTGGAGTTAATATAAAAAGGAAGGTACATGGGCTGCCTTCTGATATGATCATCATCTTTACACTACTGCTGTGTTATAAATTCTGTGCATATTAAACAATCTGAATTAAAGGAACTGAATTGACTTGACTTTACTATGACGATGATATCGTTTTCCTTTCCATTTCTAGAGGACATCATAGATTTTGTACCATCTTGGTATTTCTTTTTAACTGATCTTCACGAAAACCATGTGATGCTGGTTAGTCTGTGCATTCCTTGAGGACAGAACTGCTGTTTTATACTTCGCATTTTCCATGATGTTGCTACTCTCTAAAAGCGTGTTTTCTTTTGTTTTGATTGAATTTCCATTTCCCAAAAAGAAAAGACATAGAGAAGACGCTACGTCCAGAATACGAGACATGCATTTAGAACACTCTGTTTACCTGATTCTACCTCAGTTTCATTGTCCTGTACTGCAGCTGGGAGCAAAGCTGGTCACATTTGCTAAGAATAGACTGTTTCTTCATGAGCTCATGAGTGCCAGAGGCATCTTCACCTTATCCTGAATTATTTCCAAATTTCTTGTAGGTTTACAGATTCATTCTAAAGTAACAAGTTCCACTGATTTCAGAAGTTAAGAAAACAGTCCAACCACAATATCTCCAACTTTCTTTTCAAAGAATCCATCAATGCAAAGAAGAGGGAAGGGGCTCACTTTTCGCTTTGGTTTGTCTACAAAGCTCTGGAGTAAGGATTACCAGCTTTGGTACACTTTACAGAAGTAAATCCAAACGCTGAAAAATGAGATTGTCTTGAATGAGGAAGACACCAGCTTGCAGTGGTGCAAGAAAGTCAACAAATGATTTTCCAAGAAGGGAAAGGATGAGCAGTATAGGCGTCTGTGTGTTCACATTACTGCTCAGGATCTGATCAAATAATCCGTGTCTTCCTTTATGGGCCAGAATGAATTTACCTACCCCAACAGTGATCTTAAAAAGGCTTCAATACACGCCCTCTACATGATGTAACTTCACACAAAACTGAAGAACAGTGATCTCATTACAACACTGAATGGCAAATGGCAGGTTTTCCCCAGCTATAAATGAATAGAAACAGAACTAGATGAAAAACAGCTGGAGTCCAGAATTAGTGTGACATTATTTTGACAAAAAGTTTGTATTCTCCAGGAATGTTCAGGTGCTTTGGCTAATAGGTCAATCTGGTACCATCATAGGACGATGCACTGAGGATGAATGTGTTCAAAGCCCAAAACCAAGGGCTCCGAATTCAAGCAGTTTATGATGCCCAGAATGACTTACAAATAAAACATAAGTTCAGTTTTATAAGGCGACATAAAAGATTGTTACTTAAGAGGAAAACTGGTCTAGAAAGCTTTATTGCCCCCATAATTTATTATGAAATTAATCCATCGTGTGTTTGCACCAGGTCAGTTTGCTGAAGGGAAATGGTGTCTTATCGAAATCAGATTGGGAAGTACAAATTGAGAATCCCTAATGGAGTACTAAGCAGACTTCAAAAAGCCAAGCATATGGAGTGTGTTATGGTTTCTGAATGGTTTCATTTGAGTCATAAAACCACCCCACCCCCACAAGCCCCCTAAACCATGAGGGCTGGTTTTCCTACCAGTCTGTGAATAATCTAGAAAGGAAAAAAAATGTACTTTTTTTCTTAAAATCAAAAACAAGTTCCTTGATTTCAAAATACAAACTCCTCAGGAAGAACTCATGCTTTTTCTCTCCCTTGCTTTCTCATTCTTAAAATTACATAAAACACATTTTGACATCTTGAATGGAAAATTAAGTATGTGGTGATATTTATTAACTCAATTTCGCTATTCCACAAAGTGTTCATATTTCAAAATGTCATGTTGTACATGACAAATATATACAATTTGCATTTGTGAATTAAAATATAAATTTAAATACAGGAGGCATTGATTATTAGATACTTGGAAAGATAAAAGTTAATTCTTAAGATATGCCAGTTTCATTTATCAAGACTCAATGACTATAAGCCTTTATTTACAATTTTATTTTTATGAGAAATGTATCACTAAAAAGTGGAAAAAGAACAGGAAAGGGAATCAGAAAAACCGGATATGGATGCCTTTCCTACCCTCACTAATCACTCCACAGAATTCACTTTCTTCAACTCTCAATTTGAAAAATGATAGCCACAGGCTTTCAAAGGCTAAATGTTGGAGATATCATATGAGAATATATGAAAATTTTGACATTTCTGAATTATATTAAGATATAAACCATTTTCCTTAGTAAATCTATTTACTCTCTGAAAAAAATGATTCAGGCAACAAAGTATAATAGCGTTTTGAACTTTTTGGCAAAATACAAATCCCTAATTAAAAGTATTTCTCTTGTGCTTCAATAACACCTAAACTATGCAATTAATATAATATCTAATATTGTCTCTTTCCATACATGTGTATGTATATATAGGATACATAGATATACCCACACATGAATGTAAACACATTAATTTATATGTTCATTGTATGTTAACAGACACAAGTGGATCTAGGAGCTATATCTGCATAAAAATAAAATTTAAAAGAAATATATGTATATAATAACCAGATCTGTCCTATATATTTTTGACCTAAAAGTGAGTTTCAAATAAGTGCATTTCTTCCTCCAGTGTTTCTCTTAGTGTTTCAGTTCATTGTGGATCTTCATATAAGAGGGCAGGGGGACAGACTTTAGATAAGTCCCCCCCGTCCAGGACACTGGATAAGATAACAGGAAGGCATGTTTGCAGCCTGCTTTCTTTACCTTTGATTCCCACCTTTCCATTATTCTCTTCTGCCAGTTGTACTGATGGTAGATTTCAGAAGCTTTAGTTCCTTTCCCACTACTTTTTACTTATGTTGACTTTTAAAATGGAGCTTAGCCTTCAATCACACCCTGAGGTATTTTATGTCCATAGACACTTGAAAGCCCAGTAATTTATTTTTCTCTGTCGCTGATGTGCTACCACAAGCCTGGAATTTGACCCGTAGCTTCAACTAAAGACCCCACTCACCTATCACTTTTCAAAACGTTTAACCAAACACTGTCTACTAGTCAAAAGTCAGCGATAGGAGGGCCTCCTACTGTGCTTCTTCAGTGTTGCGTGGCTCATTGACAGCTGGAGAGAAGGCTCTTGTTAACCAGAGTTGATGGCCCTGCTTTATGTCTCCTCTGTTTTACTGGTGAACCTTCAGCAGGTCACTGCTAGGCCTTCACAGCTGAGCACTAAGGATGGGGAGTGTAAACGATGATTAAGTGCCTGCACAATTCTCAGATTTCCAGAGTGCAGCTCTGCAGGTGTTCATGCTGCAGATGGAAGGAAGGTCTCCTTTTATCAGAAGTGAGGTGTCCCCTGTAACTGCGGGAAACGCAAGGCACTGCCTGAAATGTTGTGGGTCTATCGATTAGTGCTAATACAGGAAAGGCTGGTAAGTTGACCAAATGTTTTAAGGGTATCTTCTGGAGCCAGGTGAGCTGCAAAGGGAAATGATGATCTGTTGTTTGAAAGGAATAACGCGAGTTTGTCTACAGTACGCTGAGCAGCCTAAAGAACATGCTATGATGATGAGGATGTGAACACATTGTTGGATGGTTTCGAGGATGGAGCGCTCCACTTGAATGAACTTGGACTTGCGATGGCTGTTTGCAAACACTCTACAGGGGTAGCCTGTGAAAGAGGCACATGATTGTGTGTGTGTGTGTGAGTGTGTGTGTGTGTGTGGCCAGAAGGGACAATCGGGACTACAGAGTAAAGGTTAAGAACACCAGGTTTTAATTACAAATAAGGAAGAACTTCCTAGCCCCTGGGCCACACAAAAATGTAAGTTAAAGACAAAAAAAACCATTACTGTAAACATTATAAATGAGAGATGAGAAAATCTCCGTGACTCAGAAGTGTTCTCGCAGAAACAGCCCATTTCTACAGTGGCTGCAGTGGCAGTTCCTACAGTGAATAGAATATGACATTGAGGGAGATTTATTATGCTTTGGATGCTAAGATTTAATGATTCTAATCTCAAATGAAATGGGAGCATGCAATGGGAATGCATTTTAGGCTAAAATTTAGTGCCTTTACTTTATTGGCATAAACTACAGACAGGCATAGTTTTTGGAGTCCAAAACCAGGACAAATCCTGGTATCTATTTTCTGGTTACTTGGATAAATCAGTTGAATGCTATACAGTTTCCATGTATATAAGGGAAGGTTAAGATTAAGGCGTTGCAGTGGGAATGAAATTATTTAAAAGCCCCAAGGATAGTATCTGACTTAAAACAAACATTCAATAGAAGGTACCTAGTATTCTTACCACGTATGTTTAGAGAGTTCATAAGCTTTCAGCCCACCACTCTCCATGACACGAGCCCAGGAAACTGTGCACTGTGTGCATCACACTAACCGAAGCAGTCTATCTTTCTCCTGTCTTCCCGTTACATTCAAGCTGTGGTTTCTCCTGTGCTGGGAACACTAAAGCCATCTCTGAGATTGCCTTCGTCTTTCTCCCGAGTTTGTTTTGAACTTTTCCCCTCAAATTGCATATTTGGCTTCAGAATGTAGTGCCATTTGCAAATGTCCCTGAAAAGCTGACTCACGCTTTGAATATGGAATCTCACTACATAATATATTAGATAACTGAATCATCTTGGAGATTAAGCCCCATTATTTAATCACAGAGATACAGAGCCTTCTGGTATGTTTCCTGACTCTATTTTGTAGGGACACTAGCTGGTTCTTTCCATTCCCACCACTGGTCCTGTTTGTTGCTCGTCTACTTCTTCTCTTATGAGGCCCTGAAAAGTCCTTGCACATACCGGTGACTATGAGGGCTACATTCCTTCATTTACCCAGCCCAATTCTATCACTCTAATATTTCCTGCAAAACACTGTTTCTATGAACACTAAACCCTCAGACCACCCTGTTCTTGAGTTGATGCATATTTTATTTTATTGAATTTATGTCTGCTATTTGAGTATCTGCATAGTTTTCCACAGGAACTTTCAATGTATACTCTATAGTACCTACAATTCCAATTAACATATTAGGTATGCAATAAACACTGAGCATATACCTGATACCAAGTCTTTTAAATGCCCACTAACCTGTTATTTGTGAGAAGCACTGAGTTTTATGGTTTTACAAAAGGATTAGAAAGTTTGAATCCATAAAAGCAAGGTAATTACGAGTAAATGTAGTAGGTAAGAAAAATTGAGAATGAGAGTGTAGTAAAATCTGGACTTATAAAAGGTGTGTCTGTAAAAAACCAGAGAATGGCTCATGCATACTGTATGGAAATAACATGTGCTGCATAAACATTAGCTTTTGGGTCTTGGGTAGATAACAAATAAAAAGTCATTTCACACATGTTACAAATGGTTTTGGTGGTAAAATGATACTCTTGCCTAAAGAAAATAATAAGGTGCCTTTCTTATTTTAAACTAAATCTTGGCATAGCTCCTGGCATCTGGTTGACTCAAAGTCCAGGAAAAATGGATTATTTAGCTGATTTTTAAGTCGGGGAGTTTTGAAATTAAAAACGCTCCGTGAAGAATTACAACATTAGTAAAACAGTATGTGTACAGGAAGAAGTCCTGTGATAGGCTGGTATCACCCCCAAGATGCCCACATCTTAATCTTTTGGGTCTCTGCATATATCATCCTACATGGCAGAGCCTGTAGACTTGACTACGTCAAGGACTTGAGATAGGTTAGTTTGCGTCATCTGGGGGACCAGCAGGATCACAGTTTTGTGAAATGTGAGAGAAGTGTTAAGGAGAACAGAGTGGCAGAGGATGTGACGTAGACCTTAGGGTGCTATTCTGCTGGCTTGGAAGACGGAGAGAGAGTTCAAGGCCCACTGTGTAGACAGCCTCTAGAAGCTCAATACGGCAGGGGCAGCAATTCAGTTCCTTCTAGAAGCTCCCAGGGACACAGCCCCGCTCACACCTGGGTTTCAGCAGGAAAATTAACGCTTGCCCTGCAGAAGAGTAGGATGACAACGCGCTGCAGCTGCAGGCCACTCCATTTGTGCTATTTCTTGCAGCAGCAGGGGGAGACTTACGTAACTAAAGGTTTTTCTGTGATCAATAGTGCCAGCCTTTAAGACTAGAGGCACCTTACGTTTCTGTGTTAAAATACTCCTTCCCAGAAACTTTTTGGGAGAGGTGGCCATTTGGCCTGTGTGCCTGAGTCTCATATTGGAGCACCAGGGTTCAACGCCCAGCTCTGCTCCTGGTTGCCACCACCTGCGAACATGCACCCTGGGAGGCAGCAGGCCGCGGGTCAAGCAGTTGACACCCATGTAGTTCCTGGCTCCTGCCTCAGTCCAAGCCAGCCATGGCTACTGTGGGCACTGAAGGAGTGAAACAGTAGGTGGTAAATCTCTCTGAGTCTGTTTCTCTGTCTCTCCTTTTCTCTCTCTCTAATTCTGTCTCTCTACCATTCAAATAAGCAAATAAATAAATTCTTTTAACTTATCAGTATTTCAGAAAAAAAAGGATGAAGTAGGAAATTCATCTCTCCCCAGATCACATAAATCTGCCTCTGAAAGCTGCAGCCAGGGCTGGTCTCATGGATAAGTGTGCTGGGTCCCATGCTTAGAAAAGACACATTTATTTCCGTGCTCTGCTGTCAAGTTTAAAATTCTAAACAATGGCGCTGGGGCTGTGCACAGCGGGTTTATGCCCTGGCCTGAAGTGCCAGCATCCCATATGGGTGCCGGTTCGAGACCCAGCTACTCTTCTTCTGATCTAGCCCTCTGCTATGGCCTGGGAAAGCAGCAGAAGATGGCCCAAGTCGTTGGGCCCCTGCACCCACGTGGGAGACCCAGAAGAAGCTCCTGGCTCCTGGATTTGGGTCAGCACAGCTCTGACCATGGTGGCCACTTGGGGAGTGAACCAGCGGATGGAAGACCTTTCTCTCTCTCTCTGCCTCTCCTCTCTCTGTAACTATGACTTTCAAATAAATAAATAAATCTTCAAAAAATGTCTCAACAATTTTTTAAAATAAATCACCTTGCATTTTCATTTTGCAATGAGCCTTACAAATTGTATCGCCAATCCTGGCTGTAGCTTTACTAATTTACAATTATTTAGTATATGAGTCAGCAAGAAAGACAATGACAATTTATGACAACAAATAGAAAGAAAAAATAGAGGAGAAAAAGACAAAAAGCAAAGCTCTACAAAAGTTTCTGTGTTGTAAAATCCCCAGACTCTTTCAAATATTTGCATCAAATTTATGTAACTAATCATTATGATATCTTGGTATGCTCATTTGAATCTAATGAAGTTAAGAAAGTAAAATGCATTTCATGACTATCAGTCCATTGGACTATATGATATTACAATACAGCTAAAATGTTCCCCAAATAAAACCTGGACAATGCTTATGCAGCAAATAGAATTATATACTTAACACTACAATATATCATACTAAAGAATAATCCAAAATTTTGAATCAATGAAAAAAATCTATTAAAATCAATGAAATGAAACAAAAGCAGTGGAGGAAGTTAACCTGCTAATATTTGTCCAAGTAATTATACATTACAAAAACACACATCATATTCAAAAACTTTCATGCTAACTCCACCCTATTTTACTTCTGAAATCCCAAGAATAAAATCTTCTCTTAACAACAAAACTCTAGTCCTCATTAGCTTTCTATTCATAGGGTCTACTATAATTCAAATGAAATATGTAAATTAACTGGTCAAAGTTTCCAAATATGGTGTGTGTGTGTTTGTGTGTATGTGGTTTATAAAATCATATATCAAACCATTGTTATTTAAATTGGAGTTCCTGGTTCCTGGCTTTGACCTATGACCTAGCGCAGCCCTGGCTTTTGTGGGAATTTGGGGAATGAGTCAGCAGGCAGATGATCTGTCTCTGTCTCTTTCTGCCATTATGCTTACATACTAATGCTTACATACATCCATATATAAGCCTTTAAAAAGAAAGTTAAAGGAAAATGTTGTATTTGGACCTAATATAAACCTGATACTTAAAATAATATTGCCTAAAATATTTGAAAACTGACTTTTTAATTGAAAAAGCATTGAATTAAGTAAAAAAGATTGGGTTTTATGGTCAGGATTCTACTGATGTGGACTTAGGCAAGTCATTTTCTATCTCCAGCTTCAAGTTTTCTTCATTTACTAACAAGAAGTCTGGGCCAAAGAGAATTCCCAGAGAGGAAGCTGCTGTTACTATGACCAATGGGAGCAAATGAAGCGTGAAAGTAAGGACCTTGCTTTCTCTATTCTAGTACATGTGGACTGAGAATCAATGCTAACATTTCTTAAGACCACAAATAAAGGAAGGAAATGCTCCAGTTTAAGTTCCATAAGGATATCTCCGGTATCAATATTTAGACTCATGCACAAATCTGAATTTTTTTCAAAGTACAGTAATAAGCAAAAAGTTCCTATTCAGTTAAAAATAATTTTCTGTGAAACATTAACAATAGCTCAGTTGTTTGTCTTTTCATACTAAGGTAGGCTTAGCTTAAAAATCATTACATATTTTTGGAAGTCAAGTGTCCAATGGGCAGGCAAATTATTTATTTTTCTAACCACAGAAAGGAAGGACATTTCTAAATGAATTATATATAACCTCTTCTCAAATAAAATGTCTTTTTTTTGATTATTTGAGACAACTGATACAAAAACGTTTATTTGACTTTAAGAAGTAGTTCACAATTTCCAGGAAACAAGCTCACATTTTAACCTGTCACTTAAGACCTACGCAACCTGGCGCCAAGCTATCTTTAGGGCTTTATCTCCTCCTACCTAGTTTGACACAAGCTTAACTCCCAAACCATTTACTTTCTTAAATGCATCTTGCGTTTTCTGCTTACCTATCTTTGTTCCAGCTATTACCCCTGCTGTGAACACCTTCCAAGATGTCTTTGCATTTCCAAATCTAATCCACACCCAGGCTTAGATCTAATGCTGGATGATTAGCAAAAGCATCCCAGATACTGAACTCATCTCACCCCCATCTTCCCTTGCCGTATCAGTGTCAGAAATTATCTTGCCTTCTGTAATCCTCAATCTTTTACCAAAAACATCCCGAACATGGCTTAGATATTCAACCTTCTACTCAGAAAATTTGTATACATTTACTTCCCTGATGGGCTCAAAAGCTTCTTGAAACAAGAAATCACATTTTTAGCTGTTTCTACTCCCATACCATCAAGTGTTTCTTAGTTTGAGAATGTGCATGCATACAGAAGAAAACATGAGAGGCTGCCCTGTTGGTTTGGTTGTACTAATCTTTCAGGCAAAACTAGACAGCCTTTTAACATCATGGTTCAATTATAACTGCTTATGGAGTGCTAAATTATCCAATATAATTGTTTTTAAGTTGTCCCTAGAAGACTTCATATCAAAGTAAGAAATAACTACTTTTGGAAAACCCTACATTTGAAACTTTTACAATCCTAGAAGACAAGTCATTACCCTTTCACCTCCTCTTCCTCAAACCTATCCCAAGGCTATCATAAGGTTTTATTATTTATGTAGAGATTTATATTTTCAAAGCACTTCAGAGCCATTAATTTGTTAAGCCAGACAACATACAGTAGAACAAGGTGAGTGTGATTAAATGCATCTGACAGAGAAGAAAATAGGAGTTATGCCAATGTGGTCTGTTCACAGCCAGAGGCAAGGTGGGGTTGCTTTGAGTGCTAGAAAAACAGCCAAACAGCGGCTCCCAATAACTTTATTTTAATTTTGCTTTATTTCTATAATCAAATGCATTTAGAAGAAAAACCTGTGTTAATGATTTTTAGTTCAAATATATACTTAATTATAAAATTTAAAGAGTTTGCTCTCATCATTTTTGATAAGGGTACTATGCCCTGTGTTTAGTTTAAATGTGTGGAAATGTCTGTCACTCGTCAAATAATTGAATTAAACACCATTGAAAATGGTAATAGTACCTAGGTAGATTTTCTCCTTCTACGTTCAAGGCTGTGATTTGGGACAATGTGACAGTAAATTATTTAAAGTTATATTCTCTCTACTCGTGGACCAAACAAATCTCCAAGAAGTTGTCTGTCCCTAGTTAGTGTCTCAGGAATGTAATGTTGTTTTATCCCGGTGGGGATGAGGGTTTTTCACCTTTATTTATAGCTGGCATTTTTATGCTTTTGACTTACACAACCACTCTCTCACCATGAAACCATTCACTTTTCCTGAGAGGTTAAAGATAATTTACTATTCTTGGACATATTGTTCACTCACAGTGACGCAAAATATCAAGACATGGGACTACTGCTGGTCCATTCTAGTGACCCATAATGTAAAAATCAGAGCTTCGCCCAACAAGCAGCTGATTCCTTTGATTCAAAACCTTAAAAGTGTTTGCATGCCCCCGTATACTCAGGTGCTAGTTCACAGGAACAACACACGTGGGACTTGAGAAATCTGGGCAGCAGATTGAACCAACCCATATAATTCTGACAACAAAAAGTCATCTGCATCAAGAAGGCACTGATTCAGTTGTTTAACCCACGGGTATTAAAGTCTTAATTCTTCCTATGAATTTACTGTCCAGATCTAACAAAGACACTGATGGTTTACAACAAGCCAGCTATTCTACTCCACAGGTTTGTCTAAATGTCTCAAAATGCTATTCAAGCCAATTCTTCTCTTGCAATTCCCCACCTATTTTTAAGTGTCACCTCAGTCACTGTCACATATCCAGAAAAGAAGCTACCAATGTCTACAATGCCAAGTCTGACCTGGGGTTCCTGCGACATGACCGATGCAGGCATTTCTGTGTAAAAGTGCAGGACGCACCCTCCAAAGCAATCACACAGCTTCGCCTTCTGATGTCTGCACTGCACTCTCCTTTCAAGTACCTGGAGGGAAGTGAGAGTCTAAGGGTCAGCTCTGCATCTGAGATTGATTACAGGACACTGTACGGGGAGACCTCGGAGACCTTTTTTCCTTCAAGTTGCAGCACGTGTTATGCTTAAAGGTGGAAAGGCTATTTTCTTCCTCCACAGCACTGGAAAGCCGGCCTCTTGCTGCATTAGGTACTTTGATGTTTTCACAGGGGTTAGGGCTACTAGCCAAACCGATTTAAGCGAGACTTCTGTTTGAACATCGTGATTTCTGTGAATGGCAAAATAACTGCTAAATGGCTGGCTCGCATGCAGTCTTCTAAACAAACACCAAGGGATGCTAGTTTTTCCATTCTTTAAAGTAGTAGTTTATTCTTTCACAGTCCAGTCTCAAAAATGCTAGAGAAAATGAAGTCATATTAATGGACACATTGAAATCCACTCTCCGCAGGATGCAACGCCCATGTACCCATGTATGCATGCTGTGGATACAGGATCCAGGTTTTTTCCCTTGAAATTCTGTGTACCACTTAATGACTTCAGTGTGTAACAGCTGCTTTCAGTGTATAACAAAATACCCAAGCTACTAACACTGACGGTGATCTCTCTGTAAAGTAATAGTAACTCCTTGGTCTATGTAGTCAGCTTTCCCACTAGCTTGTATCATCCGATGATTTGTGTTACAACGAAAGGTGGAAGTGAAACTGAACATCTGGAGAACTTGCTACCCTATCCCCACAATACCCCATCTACACCCTCTACACAGCAAAGCACCCGGCTGAGGATTAAATACACCCCTTAGCCTTTGCCATTGACCATCAATGTGGGGAGGTTTAAAGTAAAGGTCATTCTCAAATAATTTCTGCAATATATGATATGGGCTGTAAATAAAATAACCTACTAAAATTGAAGTTCTTTCCCACTCTCTCCCTGCAATGCCCAGACAGGTTTTATCACTTAATCTCAGGGAAAACTACATCAGAAACAACAACCCTGAAATTCACATGGAATCCCAAAAGACCCAGAAAAGCCAAAGGGATCTTAGCAAAGCCTTCCAGCTGGAGGCATCACAATACCTGACTTCAAAGCATCCTACAATGCTACAGTAATTAAAACAGCATGATACTGGCATCAAAACCAATACATAGATCAATGGAACAGCATAGAGAGTCCAGAAATTAATCCACGTGCATACAGCCAAATGATTTCTAACAAAAGTGCCCAGACCATACATTGAAGAAAGAATAATCTTTTCAATAAATGGTGCTGACAAAACAGTATGTACATATGCAGAAGAATGAAATTAGATCCCTACCTCTCACCATATATAAAAAATAAAAACAAGACCTCAATTTAAAACCTGTGACTATGAAGTTGCTGGAAGAAAATGTAGGCAAAACATTTGTGTAGGTGGTAACTTCTTGGTTAAGATCTCCAAAGCATAGGTAACCATAGAAAAACTAGATAAATGAGATTATCTCAAATGCAGACACTTCTGAACAGCAAAGGAAAGAATAGAGTGAAGAGGCATACAATAGAATGTGAAAAAGTATTTGCAAGCCACCTATCCAATGAAGGATTAATATCAAGAATGTATTAGCAACTCAAACAACTCAACCACAACAAAACAGCCCAGTGAAGAAATAGACAAAGGATCTCAATAGACAGTTCTCAAAAAATAAATACAAATGACCAACAAATATATTCAAAAGTGCTCAGCATCATTAGCCATTAGGAAAATGTAAATCAAAACCACAATGAGCTATCTCCTCACCCCTGTCAGGATGGCTAAAAACACACAGAGCAACAAATGTTGGTGGGTATGTGGAGAAAGAAGAACTCTTAGACATTGTTGGCAGGAATGTACATTAGTTCAGCCACTGAGGAAAATAGTATGGTGATAAAAAAAAAACTCTAAAAATAAACACACCATATGATTCAGCAATCCTATTACTGTGTCCACCAGACATGGACACATTACATCAGAGATACCTGCACCATGTTTATAGCAGCACTGTTCATAATAGTCAAAACACAGAATCAACCAAGGTGTCCATCACAGATGAACAGGTAAAGAAAGCATATATATATACATATATATACACACATATAGATATATATACATACACATATATATACACACACACACATGCAATGGAATATTTTTCAGCTATAAAAGGAACTCTGTTCTAACATTTGCATCAAAATGGATGCAACTGGAGAACAGCATATTGAGTGAAATAAGCTGGACAGAAAGACTAATACTTCATGTTCTCCCTCACATGTGGGAGCTAAAACTAAGAAGGAAAAAAATTTTAAAAACAACAAGAGAAATGCCTGAGGGTATCAGTGTTGCTGCAAGAGCAGCTTTGTCAGACTTTGTTTTATACCTTTATGAGACCAATGGTTAAGACTGATATATTACTGTAATGTTAATGATCTGTGATTATTTTAAAATTTAGTGTATATGAGTGAAATGGACATTGTTTCATTTGATTATTGATTTTAGCCTTGCCTACATTCTCACCAAACTATAGTCCCTTTACTTTTTACTTGTTGAACTTTTTATTTGGTGGAATATTAAGCCTTTGACTATAATATAATGTAAATTAAAAGTATATTATCTTAAAAAGGAAAGAAAGAGAGATAAAGAGGGAGGGAGGGGGGAAGGTGGTATCATTAGATTTTTAGAATTGTATCTATGAAATACTTGGACTCTGTTCTGTCTGTATTAATATCACATTAACATGAGAATTGATGAGAATTGAGTTGTAGTAATTATCATGTGCATACTGTGAACCTGATAATCTAATGTTTTAACAAATTGCTTAAAAAAAGAATAGAAAAATACATAAAAATATAGTCAAGTGTGTGTAAGCAGCATTTGATATAATGTACTGGATTCTTTTCAATTAATTTTCTTTAATAAACCTTTAATTTTGGAGTGGTTTTCAATTTGGGGAAAGATTGCAATGTTAATTATTATGGAGAGTTCCCAAGTATTCCTATTTTATATTTTGAATGAAAATAGGATATTTGTGACAATTAATGAACCAATACTGACACACTATTTTTAAATAAAGCTCAAATACTGTTTAGATCCTTCATTTTATTTTTTTAAAGATTCCTTTATTTATTTATTTATTTGAAAGTCATAGTTACAGAGAGAGGAGAGGCAGAGAGAGAAAGAGAAAGGTCTTCCATCCGCTGGTTCACTCCCCAAGCGGCCACAATGGCCAGAGCTGCGCCGATCCGAAGGTCAGGAGCCTGGAGCTTCTTCCAGGTCTCCCACACAGGTGCAGGGGCCCAAGAACTTGGGCCATCTTCCACTGCTTTCCCAGGCTACAGTAGAGAGCGGGATCAGAAGTGGAGCAGCCAGGACTCGAACTAGTGCCAATATGGGATGCCAGCACTGCAGCGGAGACTTTACCTGCTACACCACAGTGCAGGTCCCTAGATCCTTCATTTTAAAGCTAGTGTCCCTGCTCCAGAATTTCACCCAGGACGCCATATTGGATTTAGTCATATGTTCATTTTTTAGACTCCTTCACGGTGACCATTTTCCAGACTGAATTTGTTTTTGACTTCCATTGTTTTGAGTACTGATTTGATATTTTGTATCACGTGCCATGCCTCTATTTGCATTTTTCTGTTTTTTTTTTTTTTTTTTTCTCATGATTACTCAGGGATTGTGGTTTGGGGGAAATTGCCATTCTCATCTAATCTTATTAAGGGTTGTACCATCAATCAATGTCACTTATCACTGTTCATCTAGACCTTTCTTGCCTAGGTAAGGCAGTGCTGGTCAGGTTTCTTTTCCACATGTTTCAGTCTGTGCTCTTTAGTGGAAATCATCATGTACAACCAGCCCTTAATGGGTAAAGAGTTGCTGGTTCCTGAGCTGGAATATCTACATACATTATCTGAAACTCTTCCACATGAAAAATTATTTTTATCTTCATAGCTTGACTGATGAATTTATATCCATATGGTGACACAGATTATTCTCACACTTTAAATTACAATCAGACAATATTTTACTCATTTTGTTTTCCAAATTCTCGCAACTGTGGCCATTGGTAGTTCTTTTAGCTAGCTTCTCTTTCCCCGGTCATTTTATGTGTGTCACTTTCATTCATTTTATTTAAAAGGCAGAGAGACAGACACTTCTCATCTGCTGGCTTACTCCCCTAATGCCTGCAACACTCAGGGATGGCCCAGGTCAAACCTAGGATCCTGACACTCAATCCAGGTGTTCCATGTCGGTAGCAGGGACCCAAGTGCTTGAGCCAACATCTCTTGCCTCTCGAGTTCCCAAGAGTAAGAAACTATATTGGAAATGGAAAAGCCAGGATTCACTCTAGGCACTCCGATATGGGATGCAGGTGTGGATATTAAGTGGTGACTTAACAACGGCACCAAACACCCAACTCCATATATTGTCATTTCCTTTCTTCCTGACACTAAAATATATTCGAACAGACTCATCTTGTACACTTTCCTTCCCTTGAAATCACACAATATCCAGGAATCCTTGGCTTCTTTTCTTGGAGGATAGTATTAAAAACCAAGATTGGCTATGACCTGAGGATTTGGTTTTGGTCAAGAAATATAGGTACCTATATAATGAAATCTTGAGTAGAACACACATTAGTTTTCCATCATTATGTTGAAAGAAACTATTCTAATTTAAAGCAATGAAGTCATTTTGAAACTTCACAACACAGAAATGACATTTTCTGTTGCCTTAAACATATTTGATATTCACAGGATAAAGGTGGAGAACATTTTCTGAAATCACATTCATGCAAATTAACTTGCTCTTTTGACCATTTTAATCTTTAATCATCATTTTTTTCTTAGTTTCTTGTCATCATGGAAATGAAACTCCTTGATGGCACTTCCTGATTTATGCAAGGAAAAGCAAAGATTAATTTTAAGAATGTTTCATGAGTGATGATCCTATACTTAAAATGCATCAAAATTTTGAATAATCAGACAGTCACTAAAGAATTGCAAATCATTTCAGGGTACATCATAAATATTTCATAATTTAAAGTTGCCTTTCCATATCTATATTTTTGGAGTGATAAGTCATCACCAATATCACCATCATAAAGAATTCAACAGAGACATTGAACTATTTTGCAAAACATCTCAAGTACAACAGGAGGACAGAGATGAACTCAACTTTTTGGTCTAAATGTCTGTGTTGCCCCTAAATTCATATATTGAAAAGATTAGGAATCCCAGATGTGATGATAGTAGGAGGTAGGGCCATTGAGAGGTTACCAGAGAGTGCAGACTTCACCATTGTGGTTGGTACCTGTATAACAGAGACCCCAGAGAGCTCTCTGGGTCTTCTTCTGTCATGTAAGTACACAAGCAGCAGCCAACTGTCTGCAAGCCAGAAGAAGGTCCTCAACGGAACCCAATCGTGCTCACACCCAAATCCCAAATTTATAGCTTCCAGGACTGTGAGAACTTTCTGCTGTTGAGGAGCCATCCAGTTTATACTATGTCGTTACAGCAGCCGAACAAACCGAGGCACCGTCCTTTACCACAACACTTGCTCGGGTGGCATCCTGTTTGCCTGCTACAGGCAGGCCAACAGGCAAGTTGTATGCTGACCTAATCCTGTAAATCCTGCTGAAGTGCGATTTGCATTGCAGTAGAAAGTCTTCTGAGGAGATAAGCATAGCTTGCTTTCCCAGTCTGCTGTGGTTTGGATATTAGTCTGGGTGTCCCCAGAGGCCCATGTGTTAGGGCTTGATCCCTAGGGTGGTAGGTGGTAGGTCACAGGTGGTAGAACTTTAGGAGGTGGACTCTAGTAAAAGATGTGGGTCATTAGGGGCATGCCTTCAGAGGGCAGACTCATGAGAGGGTTGTTAGATAAGCCAGAGTTGGGGCCCAGACACTCAGCTACCTGACTGCATGTGACTCCTGTATACTTGTGCTCTGCCATCCACCGTGCGGCCTTCACCAAAGCCTGTACCATGCTGTTTGTACCTTCAGACTCCAAAACCATGAGCTGAACAAACCTCTCTTTCATTCATAAGTAGAGTATCTTGGAATTCTTTTGTAATAACAAAAAGCTGAATAACGCACATCACTAATTTTGTGACTAAGGAGTTGAACGTTTTAAAATAACTCCAACATTTTTATTTTGCTTAGTTCTTCTCTATTATTATCCAATACTAATTCTATGTGATCATTTGTCAATTTTGTAGAGAACTTTAATCCAAGTGAAGAAACAAAGGTTCAAGATTACTAAATAATTTCCTTAAGATTTTACGTAATTCTAGAGATAACTTTAAAAGGGAAAAGGGGGCATATCTAAGATAGGAAATACAGAAGTCTTCGGATTTGATAAATTTCTTCTGTTCTCAGAATTGAAGGTGGAAAACTGAAGAGGTTCCCAATTCTAGCCGAGCACAAATCTGAGACTAGAAAACACTCAAGATTTGTCCAGACTCATTTGAGGAAGGGAGGTGTGATTAGAGGTGGTGAGGCAGGCAAGATAGGTTGATACTATGGAGGAAAATGCTCTGTGGACATATACTGGAAAGAGTGTCCTAAGAGACATTTTAGCATGGAATCCTGGGACATTGGTAAATGAAGCATGAATATTAGCATGCAATGCTTTCCTACCCCCTGCACTCCACTTCATGGAGAAATCACAGCCTCATCAATGACAACAGTGACCGTATTCAGTAGACAGAGCCACCGAGCTCCAGATCCAGCCATCAGTGATGGCTCATGTCTGTGATCCCAGGACATGGCAAGATGCACACAGTCAGAGCTAGATCATCTGTGTTACGACTGATGCCCAAGTTACAACAGAAATGTGAGCTATCCATTGTTAATATAAAATTTCAGATGCTTAAAGAATGACTCTGAAATTGAATTAATGTGTCAGTTTATAAATCAAAATCATAAGAGAATCCCCTGCATGAACATTATTATTAAGATAAAATGCTATTCATCAAGTCAATACTCTTTAAAGAATAAATAAAACAGAATTGGAGAGTAAAAATTTCTGTGACTCAGAGCAGACCACAGTCTGTGTGGACAGACAGAAACAGATTCTAAGATTGATATTGCCTTTTTGAATCACAGATATCTTACCTACAAAGAGCTGTGCATTGACAAGTTTAAATATCTCAGCATCATATAAGTAACTATCTCATATTTCAAATGTTACTATCTTTAAAGATTCATGACAAAGGGCAACATTAAATGTGTTTAACCTAAGAGGAAGCCACATGAGACGTTTAGTTAAAGAGACAGCAATTAATTTTTTGTCTCCTTAACATGAAAAGTGTGGTAACAGTGCCATTTTTTACTGGCTGATTCCAAATTGAATCTAGTAAAATATTTGACTTTTGGCAGAATTGTTTTCCCATTCTCTCAACAAAAGAATAAAAAATATACATATATTGAGCATTGTGTTAAGCATGGATTAGAAAAGAGGGGAAGGAAGCACTCTATTTACTTACACAGAGATTATAAACTCATAGGAGTGGGTACTGTGAAGAACCCAAACCACAAGGTGAACGCGCGTGTTGCAGAGGACAGAGGCACCCTGGGTTTGGAGCCAGACTAGGTGAAATGCTTGCTACCCCTACTCAATAGGGTTTTGATCATACAACATAATCACACAGAGTCTGGATTTTAGGTAACTTATCTGTACAATGGTGCTTTCTTATGTGGAAAGAAGGGAAATGCTTTTTGAATAGGCTCACATGAACTGCAAAATCAGGTTTCTAGGGTTTCATGCATGGATAGAGTAACTGTTAATTTGTTATGATTCACAGGTGTGCACCAGTTTGCTGCGTGCAATCAAGGAGGTTGGATAAAATATGCCTATAGAAGACAAGAAAGAAGGCATTTCCAGAAAAGAAAACAGTAAGGAGAAATGCCTGGAATTACATGCACACTGTCTGGAAAACACAGACTGATTGCATTTAGCTAGAGAATGTGGACCACAAATATGGGATTAGTGGGAAATCACATAGATAAGATAGGCTAAGGTCGTGATGCAAGGACTTCACATTAATGTCAATGCAATTTTAAGTACAAAAGGTCATGGAGAAATGGCTCAGGATGTAATGATGCAATCTGTCTGAACACCAGGGAGCACAGCTGATAACAACCCTGAGGCTGGTTTGGAGTTCGTGGCAAACAGAGGGTGGAGGTGGACTGGAACGTTCTGAGTTTCAACAAAAGCAGAAATCTGAACAGAGCAGAGTGAGAGACTCCAGTGACGCTCAATCTACACTCTTCATTAAGGCCTCATGCCTGACCTCTATCTAGACCTCTGTGTTTAGCTACAAATATGAATTTCCAATTTCTGATCTTAAAGGTACCTTAGATACTGTTCATTGCATGGTGAGGCCACTACTTTCTGTTTTGACTGAGGCATCTGCGAACCTCCCAGCTTCCTGAGTCAGAACTATTGAATGAGATTTCTTGCATCTTCTGTCTGGTAATTCACCATCTAGTCAACACCTCCGTGTAATTTCCTTTATCAACTGAACACTGATCTCCCCCGGGAGCCACAAACTTGCATCTTAATCAGCTATGTTTTATTTTCTTACCTTTAATCTTACATCTTTCCCTCTCTGAGTTTTTTTTGGCTATTTTTTTTAATTAAAAACAGTAAAACTTTTGTTCCCACCTCTCTTACTTCTGGACTCCAGCTTTGCTCCTGTCACATCTCTTAATATTGTCTCATCCTTCGAGGAGGGCTCTTTTTGTTCCCTCTTTCCTCCTCACCTCCCCAAGGCTTTGTTTGGTTCTGGTAGCTTTTATTTCTCTTCCATAGAGTTCACAAGTCTTCTGTTGTAGTGCATTACCTGTTTAAAATTCCAAGCAGTTTTTCCTTTTTTATTATTTTTTGCACTTTTTCAAGATATTTAAGTTTTTCAAAAATAAAGTTTAAGATTATTTATTCATTTGAGATGCAGAGTCACAGACAGAGAGATGGGCATAGATAGAGAAACAGAATGCAGAACTGCTGTTTCAGTCCCCAGATGCCTTCAATGGCCAGGGCTGGGATGGGGCCAGAGCCCTGAGGCTGGAACTCAATGCAGGTCTCCCCATGCAGGTGCATTAGCAGGAAGCTGGAGTCCGCAGAGTCAGGATTCAAACTCAGGCACCCCTAGAAGGGACAGGAGTGTCCCAAACCCTAAGCTAATTGCCTGCTCCAAGATACTACAGCTTTAGGATCTAGAAGGTCGATTTGATTCTTTTTCTATAGTTTCGATTTCTCTTTCATTGCATTTATATTAAAACTTTCGATGTTTTTACAGTAGTGTCGTGCCTTTGTCTAATTTCACCATTTCTGTCATTTAATGCTCTATTTGTATTTTTTAAAGAGATATTTGAAAGTCAGAGTTACACAGAGAGAAGAGGCAGAGAGAGAGAGGTCTTCCAACCACCGGTTCACTCCCCAGCTGGTTGCAATGGCCAGAGCTGTGCCAATCTGGAGCCAGGAGCTTCTTTGAAGTCTCCCATGTAGGTGCAGAGGTCCAAAGACTTGGGCCATCTTCTACTGCTTTCCCAGGCCATAGCAGGGAGCTGGATTGGAAGTGGAGCAGCAGGGACTCAAGCTGGCACCCATTTGGGATGCCGGCACTGCAAGCGGTGGCTTTACCTGCTATGGCACAGCGCCGGCCCTGTATTGTTTTTTCTTCTTTTAGTTATAAGGGAAAGTTTTTTGGCTCTTTGCATATCACATAACTCTTCATTATAGGATGGGTATTGTAAAGGTTAAGTTGTTGAGAGTCTGAATGTTGTAGTTTCCCTTAGGAGTTAATAAATCTTCCAATAAGCCACTAACTTATTTGGATATCAACTTAGTAATTTTATGGTTTGATTTTTATAGTTCTAGATTATGAGTGTATTTTAAAACTTTGTGGAAAGATAAAATTAAAAGATAAGTTTATTTGGTGCAAAAAATGAAATTCATGCATAGTTTCTTCATTACACATATTTTCCATGGCCTTTCTGAAAGCCCTCTTGTATGCTGCCCCTAGACTTTACAAGAAGTTTAACCCAGCCAGTACTGTAGAATACATGATGAACGCCTGGAGATCAAAGAGGTCATTCTCCTTTTTTTAAAAAAAAAGATGTATTTATTTCATTTGAACAACAGAGTAACAGAGAGAGGGGGAAAGACAGAAAGAGATAGAGATCTTCCACCCACTGATTCACTCCCCAGATGGCTGCAAATGTTGGGGCTGGGCCAGGCCAAATCCAGGACTCCAGAACTCTGTCTAGGTCTCCCATATGGGTGCAGAGGCCCAGGAATTTAGGCCATTTTCTCCTGACTTTCCAGGTGCATTAGCAGGGAGATGGCTTGGAAGTGGAGCAACCAAGATCCAAGCCTATGCTCATATAGGATGCTGGCATTGTAGGCAGTGACTTAATCTGCTGTACCACCATGCTGGCTCCAGGTCTTTCTCCTTGAGACACGTACTCCAACACCCCTAGCTCTGTGTAAACCCTCATCATTGTTCAGACTACAACTCCTAGAGGTTCACTCCCCAGTTGGCCGCAATGGCTGGAGCTGTGCCAATCTGAAGCCAGGAGCCAGGAGCTTCTTCCAGGTCTTCCTCTCAGGTGCAGGAGCCCAAGCATTCGGGCCATCCTCCACTGCTTTCCCAGGCCACAGCAGAGAGCTGGATTGGAAGTAGAGCAGCTGGGTCTCGAACTGGCACCCAGATGGGATGCCGGCACTTCAGGCCAGGGTGTTAACCCACTGTGCCTCAGCACTGACCCCTCCTATAGTCTTAACCTATAGGTACATAACTTAGTAGTTAGCCAGAAATTCAAGGTGATCATATAATTTCTCCAAGATAATTCTCTGAAAATGCTCCCTTCTTACTGGTACTCAAATTGGATTTCCAATAGTCTAAGTTTCCATTTATGTTTCTTCCTGTCTCCTCTCTTTAGAAATTCATTTGTTCTTTTCATTGAAGTACAACTTCTGGATTATAGTGGCTTTTCCCCCCATAACATCCCTCCCACCCGCAACCATCCCATCTCCTACTCCCTCTCCCATTCCATTCTTCATCAAGATTTATTTTTAAATATCTTTATATACAGAAGATCAATTTGGTATATACTAAGTAAAGATTTCAACAGTTTGCATCCACACAGATACACAAAGTATAAAATACTGTTTGAGTAGTAGTTTTACTGTTAATTTGCATAACACAACACATTAAGAACAGAGATCCTACATGGGGAACAAGTGTACAGTGACTCCTGTTGTTGATTTAACAATTGACACTCTTATTTATGACGTCAGTAAACACCTGAGGCGCTTGTCATGAGCTGCCAAGGACAAACTCCCTCAGTATTTAGACAGGGCCATAATCAAAGTGGAAGTTCTCTCTTCCCTTCAGAGAAAGATACCTCCTTCTTGAATGGCCCCTTCTTTCTGCTGGGATCTCACTCACCAAGGTCTTTCATTTAGGTCATTTTTATTTTTGCCACAGTGTCTTGGCTTTCCATGCCTGCATAACTTTCATGGGCTTTTTAGCCAGATCCGCATGCCTTAAGGGCTGATTCTGAGGCCAGAGTGCTGTTATGTCATCTGCCATTCTATGAGTCTGCTGTGTATCCTGCTTCCCATGTTTGATAGTTCTCTCCTTTTTAATTCTATCAGTTATTATTAGCAGACAATAGTCTTGCTTATGTGATCCCTTTGACACTTAATCCTATCATTATGATCAATTATGAATTGAAACTGATCAATTTCTGTATTACTACTAGAATCATATTGGGGCCAGCATTACGGCAAAGTGCACCTTTTTTTTTTTTTTTTTAAGGGAAAGGGTTTATTGGGGAAAACCCAGCAGACTGGAGGGAAGGGGCAGAGAAGGAAAAAGAAAGAGTAAGAGAGAGAGAGAGGAGACAGGAGAGAGGAGAGGAGCCGAGAAAGAGCAGAGAGCAGAGAGAGAGCAGCACACCTTGTTGTGTATTGTCTTTTCAATGAAAAGAGCAGAAATGACTCTTACTTAGAGTTTACTTCTGCTACCTACCATGCTTTGTGTTTCAACTCTTATATCTAAACAGAGAGTAAGCATTGAAGAAATCTGTGGGTGGATGGGAAGAGGTGGAAACCTTGGGGCTGATTTTGCAAGATGTGTACACATTACTCTGATATGCCCAATCTATGACATCCTTCCTTGTTTCATTCTTGAAACAGCTGGCTATAGTTGAGCTCCTTCTAATTTCCAAATGTTTTCTGACTACATGGGCTCTGGGGAGAAGCTGGGATGGAAACTGAACCGAAAACATATCTGCTTTAGCAGTGGCAGTCACGCAAGGTCAGAACAGGAGAAGGGAGGCGCAGCTCTGCGTGTGCGCGTCAGCAGCTGTGAAGCAGCGGCAGCAGTGAGGAGGCAGAGGCCGCACTTCATGGGACAATGTTAACACTGGGATTCCAGCGTAGCTTAGGCAGCGGGATGTCGTGGTTACAGGATACGACAATCCCTTTCCAGTGATTGCCAGCAAAAGAATATTTAATAGGCTCATGACATACATCAGAGGATTCTCTGTGGGGAGCCATTGCACGGCGCCCTAAAGATGGCGCCGGCTCCTTTCTCCCGGAAGGACTGGCGAGAAACAAACAACTCCTAATAAGGAGATGGCTGAGCTCCCTTCCGGCTTCCGCATTGCTGTACCTATCAATCCTTGCCACTTGGCTGCTTTTGATTGGTGTGCTGATGGCTATAAGAGGGATGGGAGAGGGAAGGAGGCGGAAGAAGAAGCTTGTTCAAGGTTCCTGAATAAACTGCTTGAAGAAGAGTTCGGGTCGTGTCTTCCTTGCTGGTCGAGGGACGCGACAACTGGTGGCCCGTACGGGGAACCATCTCAAACGCGAACTCAGAACTTCCTGCAGTCAGGGCAGCGCTGGTAAGTCCCCCAGGAAAATAAGGTGGGGATCCGCGATAACAGCGGGCAGTCCTGCGACAATAGCGGGAGGATAGCTCTGCGATTAAAGCAGAGGAAGTTCTGCGACAAAAGCAGAAGGAGCTCTGACCCGTGGCCAGGGAAAGAGTACAATATTTGACGGTGGGTAATTCACAGTCCCATCCAATTTTTCTGGCGCTGAATGCGCTGCTTTGAGAAAACAGTTTGAAACTTAAGCCTAGTACATTGCATAGGTTTTTACGTAACTGCGATACCATTGCACCCTGGTATGGGGTTTCGGGAAGCCTTACTATCCCTTCATGGGACAAACTAGGCAGGGATTTGGATTTTGCATTTGAACAGGGTAATCTCGAAAGGGGAGTGAGACCAATATGGAAGTTAGTGCGAGCATGCCTTGAGGATGAGCAGTGTAGTGAAACTATTCTGAGCGGTCAAGCTGCCTTGGAGGAGCTTCAGGAAGAGCGCTCCGAGAGAGCTGCCAGTGAAAAAGGGAAAACTTTGAAGGAGAGTCAGAAAAGAACTAGGAAAAAACTGTACCCCGATCTTTCCGAGTTGCGCAGCCCCTCCTTAGTAAGTAGTACTAGTGCAGAAAGTAGCTCAGAAAGCAGCAGTGAGTCTGAAGAGTGTGGTGATAACAAAGAGTCTGGTATAAAGCAAGTACGGGAATTGAATCGGCAAATGAGGATTTCCAAGAATTACAGCTGCTGAGCCATTACCAGTTGTTGTCAGATTCCTTATATGTGGTGAACGCATTAAAGATATTGGAAACCGCAGGACCGATTAAACCTTCTAGCCCAATTGCATCCCTAACGTCAGGTGATTGCTCATTGTCTGGATGCATGGGCCGCCTGGGGGAGACCCCAGGTGCTAAAAACTGATAATGGCCTGGCCTATACATCTCAAACCTTTACCACCTTTTGCCAAAAAATGGAGGTTCAACTTGTCCATGAATTGCCGTACAATCCTCAGGGCCAGGGCATAATTGAGCGAGCACACCGCACACTGAAAGAATATCTTTTAAAACAAAAAGGGGGGCACGACAGGCCAGGAGAAAGAGAGAGGAAAAATTCCACAGGTATCTTGACCTAGAGAAAAGTCTTAATTCGATAACCCTTTCCAACTTGATGGGTTTTTCTCTTTACAGTTAATAAAAACTTAAGCAATGGGCTCATACGCTGATAATCAATTCTTTTCTGTGCTGCTGTAGCTAACTTATCTAATGAGAGTTTTCATGTGTCTTGAAGGTTTCACATTTTTCTATTGCCAGTATGACTCTTGATTGGAAAAACTGCACCATGAAGCTGTTTACGTTATATCTTTAATGTTTGAGTGAGTACCTAACTCTGATTAGATCTAGTCCACAGCCTTGGTTAAACGTACTAATTTTTGACTAAAATGGTTTGACTCTCTGATAGTTTAAATTCTAAACCGAGTCTTTCAACTTTGGGGCTTCCAGTTGGATCCCTGGAACTCTCAAAGGATGGGACTCTAAATTTGTTAAAGTAACAGCTGTTTGAGTCAATTCAAATTATACAAAGTGTATTAAAATGTAGTAAATGATGTCAAATCTATGTTGTATTCATGTTTTTGCTTTTCAGCTAAAGTAGTCTTATAAAAATGAGAGTAAATTCTGTGTATACAAGCCTTTGTGGTGTTAACTCAAGTAAGCCAATACAGATTGGTTCAGAAAATTGGGTTAATGCAAACGCCCTTTGGTTCACTTGCTCAGTTTTACATTTACATGTCTTTGATATGCTTTAAACTTGTTTCTCTTAAGGATGAAGATCTTTTCAAAGTTGTAAATATGCACTAGTGACTGTTGCTGCCCAAGTGGTGTTATCCTTATGTTACTTAAAAGCATGGAAATGTAATTTTGACTTTTAATTCAGATAATGGTGTGGTATTCATTAATAGCTCAGTGTTTTAAGTTATCCAGGCATCGGTGCTAAGTAAAATATGGAAAATGTATTATGTGTACTTTTAACATCTTAAATTTGATAAGACTTTTAAGTTTGCCAGCATGTATTCTCATAGGTTGTCCATACATGATAATTCAAGACTGTAAAAGTAACTACAGGTATAAAGTTTCAGAAGGTGTGAGCAAGTCATGAAAAGTTGTAAAAAGTTTACGATTTTAAAACATTGTTTACAGAGTTTTCTATAAGTTAAATGTTAATGCCAAAATTACACTAACCTAAAGTTGAAGTCTGATCTTCTAACAATGGGATTTTTTAAAATGTGTACTAATGTTATTAATTATCTGGAAATGGTCTCAATTGTAAATCTTAAAATCTGTTGTTGCAAAAACTGTAACGTCTCTTTTTAACAGTGTCTGCTTAATCAGTTACTCTGCCATTTCTAAAGTTAGGTCGTGTAAGCTCTTTTTAACTCTGTTAAATAGTTCTGAGTTATGTGATAATTTCATGTGCTAACTCTTATGTTCAAGGTTTTTGTATTTCTGGTTTACCTAAAAATTCATGTTCTGCCAAGTAAATGTGTACTCTACTGACATACATGTCTCTTTAGATACATGTTCAGGTTTTGTTTTTGCCACCCCGCAATGCGGCAAGGCTGCCAAACATCTCTCATTGCCTTCAGGCCTTTGCTGTTCTAGGAACCCCTATACAGATAAAAACTAATAATGGCCCAGCGTATACTTCCAACTCTTTTAAGCACTTCTGTACTAACTTCCACATCTCTCATCACCGGGATTCCTTATAATCCCCAGGGACAAGGTATTGTGGAACGAGCACATGCCACATTAAAAAATTATTTACAAAAAATAAAAAAGGGGGAATATGGGACCATGGCATATTCCCCACAAAAATGGCTATCACATGCTCTTTTCATTTTAAATTTTCTAATACTGGATAATCAAGGGAAAACTGCAGCTGATCGTCACTGGCATCCTGAAACCAAAAGACAACAAGTCTATGTGAAGTAGAAAGACCCTCTAACTGCTCAATGGTATGGACCTGACCCTGTTTTAATATGGGGACGTGGACATGTTTCTATATTCTCGATGGTTACCTGAGCGACTGGTGCGGCAAACAGACAATGTCACAAAGCAGCCCCTCGATCTTCATTATAACATTGCTGATTGGGATCGTTACTGCAGCCGTTATAACCGCCATTTCCATTGCAGCTGTGGGCGCTACAACACCTGCTATAGCGCTCACAGGGACAGTTCAAACTGCTAATACCCTGAATAATTTGACGGCCTCCTTGGCTGCTGCTTTGGATACTCAGACATCCTTAAATGTACATATAAAGGGAGGTTTGATGATTGTTAATCAGCGTGTGGATTTGGTACAGGAGCAGGTGGATACTCTCTGGCAGCTTGCTCAGCTAGGATGTGAGTGGAAATTTTCAGGGTTGTGTGTGACCTCTGTTCAGTACGATAACATGACTCAGGCAGCAAATTACTCTAAACAGTTGTCTCAGATGCTCTTGCAGAATTGGTCCACAGAATTTGACTACACCTTGAAGCAACTGTGCCTTGCCGTGGTCACCATGAACTCCACATGTGTGGATGTCTCCTTCGCATCTGGATTGTCATCCTGGATCTGCACAGCCGTCTCCAACCTGAAGGAGTGGGTGGGACTTGGAGCTTTGACGGGTTGTTGTTACTTGTGTTATTTTGCCTGTGGTGTTTGTGCAGGATGAGGACAGCTCATTGGCGGGAATTGGCCATGATAGCTCAAGCCTTTTATGCCCTTGAGGCTGGACAATCACTGCAAGCATGGCTGGCCTTCCTTGAATGCTAGGCATGGGTGCAGGGTGCGAGGCAAAGCACTGCAGAGAGAACGAGCCATTACGTTCTCTGGAAGGCAAGTCTGTCTGCATGTGGGTTGGCATCCCAGATCCCACCCCCGCGAAAAGGATGCTGTTCCAGGTGGATGCCTGGCAGTGGGGGACAGACCCCTACCTTCTCCTGTAATCCTTAGATGCCTGGTTCTAAAACAAAAAGGGGGAACTGTGGGGAGCCATTGCACGGCGCCCTAAAGATGGCGCCGGCTCCTTTCTCCCGGAAGGACTGGCGAGAAACAAACAACTCCTAATAAGGAGATGGCTGAGCTCCCTTCCGGCTTCCGCATTGCTGTACCTATCAATCCTTGCCACTTGGCTGCTTTTGATTGGTGTGCTGATGGCTATAAGAGGGATGGGAGAGGGAAGGAGGCGGAAGAAGAAGCTTGTTCAAGGTTCCTGAATAAACTGCTTGAAGAAGAGTTCGGGTCGTGTCTTCCTTGCTGGTCGAGGGACGCGACAATTCTCTGTTTCAGAATTGCATTTTTTCTTACATAAAAGGTGGTATAAGGTTATGCAACTGTACTTTGGTTCTATGTATGTATTTCTGGCCTGCTTTTGTAAACATACCAAATGCATTGCATTATGGCAAGTGCGTACGTCTAATAATGGAAAACCCTCAGGCACTCTTTCAAAGATTTCAGTCTGATTGTGAAGAGTGTTGTTCAGCATCTTTAGGCCTTAATGCATATGTATATAGTGAGGATACAGAATTCATCTAAATCACACCGCAGCACACGTCTACATCAATTTTAGTTCTGTTCTTAATGGATTTCCAGACGTGCTAACAGACCTTAACAAAATTATGCCCCAACAAATAAATATACCTTCTCTCTCCAATTATAGCCTTAAAACTTACATCTTCTCTAAATAAAGTTTTCTCATGTCAAACTTGCATGGATCCAAATTAAATAGAATTTTTAAGCATATATATGTTCAAAATTACCCAACTTTATTAAATCCCTATGTTCAAGAAAGCAACGTATATTATAGACAAACATATGTTTAGGCATTTGGATTTCAGATTCTTGAACGTGAGTTAATTGCACTGAAACATGAAATCATATTGAAAGCTTTCCATGAGCCCAGCACGATCATTTTACACCTTAGCTTGGCCTCTTGCTTGGAAGGACCCTTAGTAAACAGCTGCTCATTTGCCTGGGTTGTGTCTGGTTCCACATTAAAGCTCCATTCTCATTTTCTTAAGCATTTCTATAAAATTATGTTTAAGTAAATAGTGTGATTTAACACTGTGATGGCCGCTGGGGGCTATTGTAACCATATTCTTTAAAATATACAAACAATTCATGTCATTAGATCAGAACCCTTAAGTCAGAAAAGAATGGCTATTCATATGTTGAAGTTCTAGTTAAAGCCCCTGAAATTATTATATAAATGCCCTAGTGTTGGTTTTCACAGTCACTACTGTTCTTTCACAAGGGTGATGGGTAAGATGGCAGACAAGGATGTCCATCACTCAATGCCCATGCACACAGCAATGCATGTACGAAAATCCCTCAAAAGAGCGAAGGAAAGCAGGTGAGTGATAACAGCGTCTGGATGTAACAGACACCTGAGATGAGATTAATGAACAAGTGTGGGAGGACAACTCACTTTCCCCGACACCCCTACTCCAACCCTAAGCAGCACGGTGCTGAGAGAGACCCAACAACCACACGGGGGAAGGAGAGGCAAGTGAGACTTTCACTTGGTCACAGACCCCAACCCTGGGGCCACCCCAGCGAAGCCCAGTGTCCGACAGGTCCTCAGGGCCCAGACTCCATTTTGGTGTCTATGGATTAAGACTCCAAGCCTACCCTGGTACCAGGGAGGCTCCCATAGTGCCACACCACACCTCACCCTGGATGTGGTCTCCAGGCCTGCCCTAGGGCTTGGCTGGCTGCAACAGATCCAGATTTGGAGACTGCCCCATTGTGACGTGAATACCCACAGACTCTGACGCAGGGCTAGGCTGGCCCCAGAGGTGCTGGGCTCTGGACCACACCCAGTACCAAGCAGCCTTTTCTGCCCCAGGCCACCCTCCCAACATTTTGTTCATCAGGCCAACATCCTTGAGCCCAGCTTCCAGGCTGACCCCTGAAGATGGAGATGCCTGTCCCATGTAATAGTAAAAAATGATGGCAAAGGTCAGGGCTATTGATGGTTTTTCTGGGAATTGGAGAGGATTTCCCAGAATCTAGCTGCTGCCCCCTCTCACTCCTTATAGGATCTGATTCCTGTTATGCTGGCTGGTTTGTGTGTCATTTAGCATGCTAATGTTTTTACAATGAGCATATAATGAGCTGTAGGTCAGTCCAGGTCAGCCTTGATTTCCCCAAACTGGCATGAAGCAGATCCACATAGGGGATCTGTTTATCTTCAAGCACAAGGAACCAAACCCATAATCTGTAGGCCTTAAAATTCTAGAACTAAACCTGGGTGGCCCACCTGCTTCTCTCCATCTCTTTGAGAAATATTATAATAAAACAGCTTTGTTCTGACTTAAAACTAGACACAAAAATGGAACCCAGTAGAGGGTCCAAAATTAATGTATTAATAACCAACTGCTTTTTGACAATATTGCTGGAAATCCCTAATGGGGAATGGGCAAACTCTTCAATAAATGGTGTTGGGAGGATGGAAATTCACAAGCAAAGAATGAACCGGGACCCATACACATATGTAAAAATCAATTTAAATTTGATTAAAGACTTACATAAGACTGAGACTGTAAAACAATAGCAACAATCTTGGGGAAAAATTTTGGGGAAATCTTCATGACATAGATATGAACAAAGATTTTTTTGATATAATCCCCAAAGCACAGGCAACAACAGCAAAAATAAATAAAGAAATTGCATCTAACTAAAAAGCTGCTGCAGAGTAAAAATAAATAAATAAATAAATAAAAACAGCCCATAGACTGGGAAATCCATTTGCAAACCATAAATCAGATAAGAGGCTAATACTCAAAGCATACAAGGAACTCAAACAACTCATGAGTCAGAAAACAAGTAACTTAAGAAATAGGCAAAGAACATGAGTAGACATTTCTCCATGGAAGACACACAAATGGCCAACAAGTATATGAAAAAAATGTTCAACATCGTTAACCATCAGGCAAATGCAATTAAAACCACAATGAGTATCCCCATGTCTTTTAGAATAATTACCAAATGACAGAAAGAAAAGAAGTGTAATGAGGATTTAGGGAAAAGGGAATGTTTGCATACCGTTGATGGGAATGTAAATTAGTACAGCCATTATGGAAACAGTAGGGGTGTTCCTCAGAGAATTAGAATTAGAACTACCATGTGATCCAACAACCCCACTGTTGGGGTTGAAATCAGTATATCAAAAAAGATATCTGTAATCCCATATTTACTGCAGCATTATTCTTAATTTCCAAGATATGGAATCAACCTAAGTGTCCAACAATGGATGACTAAAGAACAGATGATATACATACCCAATGGAATACTACTCAGCCTGATAAAAGCAGGGGTTACTGTCATTTGCAACTACATATATGTACCTGGAAGATACCATGTTAAATGAAATAAGCCAGGGATTGAAACACAAGCACCATATAATCTTTCTTACATATAGAATCTAAAACATTGAACTAATGGAAGTAGAGAGTAGGATGGTGGATCCAAGGAGTAGAGGATGTGGTTGGAAAATATTCAAAGGGTAAAATGTTTCAGATAGAAAGGAGGAATGAGTTGAAGAGATCTCTTTTAAACATGTTAATTTACATGATGAACAATGTCTTGTACACTTGAGAATGGCTAAGGGAGTAAATTTTAAGTGTTCCAACCAAAAAATAAAAATAACAAGTAGATAAAGAGATGATGTAATACCATTCTGCAATACACACATATTTCAAATCATGTTGTACAAGATATATAGATAGATATGCATGCATAATTTTATTTGATTTAAAAGTAAATTAGGAAAATACAAATAAAACATTAAAATAATTTTCAAACTTTTCACAATTATATCAAATAACAATTAAGTAATATTGTGATGAGAATTTTAAAATATGGCTCTTATACATTTAAAAATCAAAAGTAAACAATGGAAAGATTTTTCTAGTAAACAAATAAAAGCACAAATAACAAAATATATTCCAGGATTTACTCTTTAAAAAAAATCTTATTTGCCCATCACATGTAAAAATTACTGTTGTAAGGAATTTGAACAATAAAGTTTAATAATGAACAATATCCCAGATTTAACATTTTCTATAAAGTCATAACACTTTAATAGTTATGAAATGTCAGTGCAGAAAAATCATTTGGAAAACCTGCTCAGCATATAATTTTTGAAGCAAGTTAAAATTAGAACAGGTCAAATTGTTGCTACTTTTAGCTTCAAATGGAAAAGAGAAATGTGAGATATATTTTAGTATTGCTTGTATCTAATTATTTAAAAAATTAAGCTCACAAGAATTATTTTTACATAAACCCTGGTTACAAAATCAAAATAGAATATTTTTAAGAAAAGATTAAGCTTATTTTCATTCTTATGAAATCTTACTCTGTAGGGATGATTTCACAGGTTAGTCACCTCTTCCCAGAAAAGGGAGCCCTGTCGGGGTGAAGTTCATCCCACCTCAGGGAAGGCTGGGTCACATACAGAAAGGGGCTCCACAAAGCCCAAGTAAAATGTGTATGATGAAAACACTATCCCAGAGTCAAAGTTCTTACACCAAAGTAAACATCTAACTCCACTGTCCATGAATTTGTCAGGTGCCTCAACCAGGCCAGCTCCGTCAAATGCGGAGTAAGTACCAAAGAGAACTTTCAGAGGGTTTAAGAGAAATGACTTCTCCAATTCGTAGTCAGCAAGCTTTCCCTTGAGAAATCTAATCTCTATTTGATGAATTGTTTCAAGATATACAAATACAACAAACTCATTTTTCATTGAAAGGTATGGATGTCCTCTTCCTATCCCGATGCATCCTGGTCCCAGATCCTGACCCCACTCCCTTTAAGCTTCTTCTCTTACTCTCATGGCAACACATCAAGTTTTAAAAATGTATTCACACAGCAGCACAAAACCATTAACAAGACAAAGTATTTTTAAAAGAAAATACAGAGGGGCCAGTGTTGTGGTATAGCAGCTAAAGCCGCTGTCTGCAGTGCTGGCATCCCATATGGGCACCAGTTCAAGATGCGGCTGCTCCTCTTCCGGTCCAGCTCTCTGCTACGCCCTGGGAAAGCAGTAGAAGATGGCCCAGGTCCTTGGGCCCCTGCACCTATGTGGGAAACCAGGAAGAAGCTCTTGGCTCCTGGCTCTGGATCAGCCCAGCTCCGGCTGTTGGGGCCAACTGGGGGGTGAACCAGCAGATGGAAGACCTCTCTCTCTCTGCCTCTCTTCCTCTCTTCCTCTCTGTGTCTAACTCTGACTTGCAAATAAATGAAAAAATCTTAAAAAAAAAAAAGTGGAAGGTGTCCCAAAATGCAGCTCTGTGTAGGTTTTCTAACTTAATCAAAGTATGATCAACCTATACACTTTGTGATCCATAAATCACAATGTTCTGAGTGCTCTTGAAATACATTTCCTGATTCTTTTGGCTGGAGATCAGGCTAACTGATATATGAGCTTACAGCAGTCACCATAAAGCGATTTAGAATTACTAAATGAAAAACACGAACTACTGAAGGGAAGTGGACTTTTTAAACACAAAGGAATGCTTCATTCGAATCCTTAGCTCTAAGTAAAATCATTCTGAAGGGCATACAGGAGCTGAATAAATTAACCCCTTCCCGCGATGTCAGCAGGTGCAAGCACACGGTGGGTGCAGAACACCACACCTTGACCTCAGCCCATATTTAGCATATGTGCCAGCAGGAGTCTGCGGCACAGCCTGAGAGACCACAGCAGATGCAGCTATGGCAAGGACTCAGTTATGGAGGAAAAGAGGATCAATCAGTAGAAGCCCTCAGATGCTAGCAAGTACAAGTGCTGCTTTTAACTTCTGCAAGGCAATTGAATTCAGTCTCCACTATAGAGCATTCAAGAAGGTCTATGTTGAAATCATCACACCAAGGGGAAAATGTTAATTTAAATATTTTTTAAATTATGGAAGTGAAAGAAAAAAACACTGGTAGGCTGCCCTGTGACTGCCACTACTGTAAATTGCTAAGCTGCATCAAGCACACATGCTGTTCTCCAAGAGACAAAGTTTTATGTTTGTCTAAATGGTTATTTCCCCCAGATTCGGCAAACAAACAGTGCCAAGTTTTTCTCAACTCAACCCTGGTTCTCAGTGGATTCTGGACAGCTGTCATAAACAATCTAGCATCCTAGTGAGACTAAACACACAGACATGTTCTGTATCAATATTTCTGCGTTGGAAGACCATGCAACTTTCATTAAAGTCTCTGGCTCCCCTTCCAGGAACACATGTAATTTTGCCAGGTAGAACTGCTGCTCATGTCGCCAGGGGCTCGTCCCTCAGCTCCGCGGGCGGAGGAGCCAATGCCCTGATGTGAGTCTGATTAAATCTGCAGCTCTTAAGAGATCTGGAGTCGAACAAACACAATGACTGATTTCCTGAAGGAATTACCCTTGCTTGAGTTAGACATAGCCCAGGATGCTGCTAAAGGAATCCCAATGTCTACTGAACGAAGCTCAGATGAGTGATCACACTGGGCATGGGCATGGGCATGGCATGGGCTGCACTAAGTCCTCCAACAGTTCTTGGGCTGAAGTCTTCACTCCTAATATCTCTGAGAGTGATGACTTGTGAATAGGGTCTTTGTAGCTGAGATTAAGTCACAATGAGACCATTCCCTCTGGCCCTAATCCAATAGGACTGGGGTCTTCGGAAGAAGAGAAAACTCAGACACAGACATGCACAGGTGGAACACAACATGAAGAGCAGCTACAAGCAAGCGGATGTGCTTCGAAGGAAGCAGCCTGCCAACACCTTCATTCAGGCTTCCACACCCGCAGAGGTGAGAAGACACATTTGTGCTGCTTGAGTCCCCCAGGCTGTGGTGCCTGTGTACAGAGCCCAGCAAACCCATGCACTGCCACTGGGCTTGGTTCTTTACAGTGGAGCAAATCCATCAAACACTGTGCAAAGTACATTTTTGTCTCCGTTGTCCTCCTTTCTACCTAGCCCGGGATAGGTGGGGATTAGGTGTTGGTCCTCTCGGTAGGCTCCAACCTCCCCTCTGATGGGTTGTTTCATGGTGCAATAGCTTGGGCTGCCATATTACCATGATCCAGATGGGCAGACCCAAAGAACATGGATGGATTGTCTGACAGGTCTGCAGGCTAGAAGTTCAAGGCCTGGGTGAGCACAGTTGGGTTCAGTGAGGACCCTCTTTCTGTCTTGCGTGTCCTCACCTGACAGAACGTAAACTTTGGTGAGGGCACTGATCCCTACATAAGGGCCCTATCCTCATGTAATCTAACCTTGACTATCCCCCAAAGGCCTCATCTCCAAACACCATCCTCAGGGCTTTCTTTATCCTAGGATTTTGGAGTGATGCAATTCTGTGCACGCACGGCGTACGGCATCCACAGAAGGTACCTGTTTTTCTCTGATTCCCAGATGTGTCCTCCAAGCAACAGCACTGTCCTATAGATCTGCTGGCTCTTGACTCTTTTGTTACTTTCTCAATCATTTCAGAAATCTTAAAAGGAACCAGCGTTGGGGCATAGCAGGTTAAGTCACTGCCTGAGATGCAGGCATCTCATATGGGTGACAGTTCGTGTCCTGGCTGCTCCACTTTTGGTCCAGCTCCTGCTAATGGCCTGGGAAAGCAGCAAAAGACGGTCCAAGTGCTTGGGCCCCTGCCACCCACGTGGGAGACCTGCAAGAGGCTCCTGGCTTCTGGTGTCAGCCTAGCCCAGCCCCTGGCCATTGTAGCCATTTTGGGAGTGAACCAGCAGATGGAAGATCTCTCTCTCTCTCTCTCTATCACTCTGTAACTCTCTAAATAAATAAATCTTTTTTTAAGCAAAGTAATCAGTTAGGAAAGAGGGGAGCTATTGATTGCCCCCTCCCCAAGACTGGAAGAAACAAGCTAATTGTGGGTTGGATTGATGGAAAGGGGACTGAACTCCGCTTGGATGTTAGTAAAAGTTTGTGTGATGATCACAACTTGGTTTCCTTTTTTCAAACTGCCAGAACCAATTCTCTTCCCACCTTGTCCACTTCCTTAAGATACTGCCCAGTTCTCAGAGATGCTGAGAAGGCTATGATAAACATCAGATTAAGGATATCTCTCTGATTAGCTATGCCCTAGAGTTGTTTTTACTTCAAAGATTTTCTTTTGATGTGTATTGTACCAGGAAAAAATGATCAAACCACATTTGGAATTCTTAAGCTATTTCTCAAAATATTTTTCAAATTTTTAAAAACCAAACTACATTCTCATAAACACTTTTCCCATTAAAGCAGTGTGTGTTGTAAGGAAAACTCTTTCCATATGGTTCTGATTCATTTACACGTAACTCATCAAAAAGTTGTTTCGGAAAAAAAAAAAAATACTTGATTGCCCAGGAAATTGTTTTGATCTTTCTACTTGAAAAACAGGATATGTAATCCAAAGTAAACAAAAGCCAAAGTAGACAGTTGATGTCTCAATTCTATCCTGTTGTTCTAAACTCCAGTGTTCTGTACTCAAACACCCACAACGCTATTTCCAGGCCAGTTACCAAGTATTTGCAAATGTGTGTTGCTCTCTAGAAAAATATGAAGATGTAGTTGTTGTCCCACATATCTCTGGGATAGCAACTCCATACTGAACATATAACTCAGTTACAATAAAATACAATGAAGCTTATTAAACCCAGGCCCTGGGTTGGATAAATACATTGCTAAATTATGTTTAACAAAGAATATTGGAATAAAGCCATCAATTCCACTAGATCCTATAGAAACTTGGGAATAAAAGTAACTTAATCTAAGACTAATTTTATTCTTGAGACTGATTTCAGGTTTATTAGTGATGATCAGTGTCCTTCAGTACTTTATATAACTTCCTTGAAACTCATAACATGGAGATGTGAATCTTACTAAGTCAGAAATACATCTTATTAAAGCTATGATATTAAAGTGTACATGCAGAATGATTTACAATTTTCACACATTGCATGATTTAATATGCTCTAACCAAATCAGATATTTCAGTTTTACTATCTTGTAAATTATCCCAGAGACACACATTATCATCACTAACACATTTCATGGAAGGTTCAAATTAGAATGAGTTGTTTTTTGTTTCTAATGTTTAATCATAGTCAGAGAAGTCCGTGAATATATGAATTCAAACTTTTAAATATGAATTTAACCAATTCAGATATCAATTATATGTAAGCTAAAATAATTTGCAATAATCAGATGATTAACATGGTACAGGCATGATAATGCATGGATGTTAGATGTTTTTATGTTCAGGCTACTAAACATTGTATTTCTCCAGATTATTTTTGCCAATAGTGTAAGAAAACCCAAACATGTAAAACAGATGTTAATAAAAGAAAATTAGGGGCTGGCATTGTGGCTTAGCAGGTAAAGTAGCCACGTGAGATGCCAGCAACACATATTGGCACCAGTTCATGTCCTGGCTGCTCCACTTCTGATCCAGATCCCTGCTAATGTGCCTGGGCAAGCCAAGTGGTTGGGCCCTGAACCCCTGTGAGAGACCTGGAAGAAGCTTCTGGCTCCTGGCTTTGGTCTGGCCCAGTCCAGTCATTATAGCCATTTGGGGAGTAAGCCAGCAGATGGACTATCTCTCTGTAACTTTAACTTTCAAATAAATAAACAAATATTTAAAAAAGTGAATGAAAATTGACCCCTCAGATGACTAGCAATCAATTGTTTTTATAAAATTTGCCTTCCAACAAATTTCTGGTATAAAATACTAAAATGTTTGATATGAGAACCTTAAACAATTGAGTGACTTAAATTTTAATGCTTTCAATCCTCACAATTATGTTACATTTCAAAATGTTCTTTGAGTCTTCTACATGGGAAGACCAAGGACCAGAGAGGCAATAGAACTTTTAAAGCTAATAAGAAATCAGGTTACACTGAATCCAAGTCTTCCTTGTTCCTCTAAAGACTGACTTCTTGGGGCCGGCTCCGTGACGCAGTAGGTTAATCCTCCACCTGCGGAGCTAGCATTCCCAATGGGTGCCGGTTTTAGTCCCGGCTGCCCCTCTTCCAATCCAGCTCTCTGCTATGGCTTGGGAAAGCAGTAGAAGATGGCCCAAGTGCTTGAGCCCCTGCACCTGCATGGAAGACCAGGAAGAAGCTCCTGGCTCCTGGCTTTGGATTGGCACAGCTCTGGCTGTTATGGCCATCTGGGGAGTGAACCAATGGGAGGAAAACCTTTCTCTCTGTCTCTCCCTCTCACTGTCTGTAACTCTACCTCTCAAATAAATAAATAAAATCTTAAAAAAAAAGACTGACTTCTTTCCACCGTCATATTCTTTTTCTCAAAATGAGAAGAGTCTGAGATAATTTCCTCCCTTGTGGGAGGTATTATATCTTGATAAATTAAGGTGAAAATTCAGTAATACAAAGATCTTTGTGATTTTCTTTTTCCATTTAAATAGAAAGATCTTTGTTTTTCCAGGTTTATTTGTTAATTTATAACAAGAATGGACAAAATGCAGCCTGTTGGTAAAACCCAGCCTTCCTCCTATTTCTGTAGTCTGAGATCTAAGAATGCTATTTATATTTTAAAATGGATGACAAAATAAAAAAATAATATTGCATGATAGAAAATTATTTGAGGATCCAGCATTGTGGAGCAGCGGGTGAAGCCATGCCTGCAATGCCGCATCCCATGTGGGTGCTGGTTCTGGTCCTGGCTGCTCTGCTTTCAGTCCAGCTCATGGCTCATAGCCTGGGAAACGAGAAGATGGCCCAGCTGCTTGGGCCCCTGTACCCAAGTGGGAGACCTAGAGGTGGCTCCCGGCTCCTGGCTTTGATCTGGTCCAGCCCTGGCCACCGTGGCCCTGAAGGGGCCGGCACCGTGGCTCAATAGGCTAATTTACCACCTGCGGCACCGGCACACCGGGTTCTAGTCCAGGTCGGGGCGCCGGACTCTGTCCCGGTTGCTCCTCTTCCAGTACAGCTCTCTGCTGTGGCCTGGGAGTGCAGTGGAGGATGCCCAAGTACTTGGGCCCTGCACCTGCATGGGAGACCAGGAGAAGCACCGGGCTCCTGGCTTCGGATCAGCACGGTGCGCTGGCTGCAACACGCTGGCTGCGGCGGCCATTGCAGGGTGAACCAACAGAAAAGGAAGACCTTTCTCTCTGTCTCTCAGTCTCACTGTCCACTCTGCCTGTCAAAAAAAAAAAAAAAAGATATTTCTCTGTCTCTCCTTCTCTCTTGTAATTCTGACATTCAAATAAATAAATAAATCTTTAAAAAATTTCAATCTCAGGTTTCAGGATCCATATTGGAAACACCACATTCATTTTGTCTGGCTTAAGGCTGCTTTTGTGCTACAATGGCTAATTTAGGTAATGATAACAGGAACTGGATGGCCTGAAGAGCATCAAGCAGTTACTGCCTGGTCCTTTATGGAAACATTTTCTGATCCCTGACGAATACTAATCATATATAGTAACAGAATATAGCTAAGTACCATGGATTAAATGGTGTGAGTAGTATAACTTCCTATTGTATATGCTAAGAATAAACCTTTGAAGAATGAATTAATTGTAAAAATCATAATTAAGCCAAAATATAATTAAACAGGACTTCAAGGCAACATGCGGTGTGTTATTTAAATTTGTCCTGCTGTATTCTGCCCTACATTTTTAGATTCTGATTCACGGATTCTCTGAAGTGGCATCGTTGGTGGCGTGAGTGGCTTTACAGAGAAAACAGCCACTTTGGGGTAGCCAAAGTGTGAACATACTTTATGTCTTTGTGGAAGAAGAGTGCCTTGCTCTCACGCAAAGAGAGAAGAGAAGGTTGTTCTTAATAAGATTTAAAATCTTAGTAAGATGTAGAATATCTAGCATGATTTAGATTGATGTAGGAAATTAGCTGGAAACTAAATATGTGAAATTAATGGGAGAAATACAAAGAACTGCATTGGTTAGCACATATTCCAGTTAGAAAATCAACACTGTGGCCTTGTGTTGCTCTTCTGGTGTGTGAAATATGAGTTATGGCAGTAGGTCATCTTGCAAAAATGAAAATAATTTATTATAATAGAAAAGATTTTTTGGTCAGAACCGTATGCACGCCAGCATCCACAGCTTCTTTTGATGACAATGATATACTGCCACACGGATAATGGATACCATATAACACCTCGCATGGAACTGTCAACCTTCATCCTCCAGCGTTTATTTAGAAACCACAAACATTTAAAGTCAAAATCTATGAACTGATACAAGATCTGCTGTTGTCGTTTATCTAAAAGTCTGGCAGAAGGCAAACTTCCACAGTTAATAGTGTCAGAATACAAAGGGCTATGTTGACTTTACTTCCTAGAGCTTCCTGTGCACCTAACACAGGGACCTGCTGAGAAGGAGCACGGGGGTCACACGGCCTTCGCCTTAACCGAGGTCCAGCGTTCCTCCGAGGTGTCTGTTTCAGTAGGAGGCAAGGGATTCTCTCTGCTCTCACAAAAGGCTTATGAGCATTTAGACAAACTGAAGTCAGACATGTGGGACTGGGATTACACTAAACAAAAGACATCAAACAGAAGAACCTCAGTGGTCTACACAGATCACCACAGCAAACCTGTAGCAGAGCTACACAGAGGGAAATCTGAAGCTGTAACTGAATTAAAATAGCAAATATAAATAAAGTGCTGTTCCACAATTCTTCATATTTGCCTTCATGTAAATCACATTATGATATAACTGTTGCATTTTTTGAAATAAAATTCGTTTATGGTGGAAATTATTCCCTTATCCAATTGAAAGCTGTGGGGAGCAACTCGGACTAGACTGTTACTGGAATTAAGACTTATTCTATGCATCTGCTCTCCCACAATATGGCGCTGAGAAGGGAGTAAACAGCTTCTACCCAGCTGCCTCTCACCAACTTGACAAGCTGCAGGAGCTGCTCCTGATTGGAGAAGAGCAGCGTACTCAGCGTGTGGGTAGCAGAGTTGGCATTGGTGGAAGAGGACTATAAAGGAGGAGAGAGACAACATGCACCAGGGAACACCTGAGGAACATCTGAGCAGCCCCCGAGAGAGCCGGCCGGCGGTGTGCCACTCCCCCGCGGAAGTGGGGAAAGTGGCAGGGGGAACCGCCCTTCCACGGAGGTGGAAGGCACGGTAGCCAACCCGGGAAGAACCAGCAGCAAACCCGGGAAGGGCCGAGCAGACAAAAGAACAGCGCAGGGTCCTGTGTCGTTCCTCCATGAAGAGGGGGAGTGACAAAAGCAATTTAGAATTTTAAAAAATAGAAATAAATAGATTATTTTTTCTTGTGCCAATGCATTATAAGCTATGCTTCTTCTAAGCGAACATAGAATGCAATGCATTTTTTATAAATTCACATTTATGCTGATAACTGAAGTTTCCCCTTACCTATATAGTACACAAAAACATTTACTGGTATAAAATACAACATTAGAAAAGAAATCTGGGGCTGGCACTGTGGTGCAGTGGATTAAAGCCTTGGCCTGAAGCGTCGGCATCCCATATGGGCACCGGTTCTAGTCCTGGCTGCTCCTCTTCTGATCCAACTCTCTGCTATGGCTTGGGATAGCAGTAGAAGATGGCCCAAGTCCTTGGGCCCCTTTACCCGTGTGGGAGACCCAGAAGAAGCTCCTGGCTCCTGGCTTCAGATTGGCACAGCTCTGGCCATTGCAGCCATCTGGGGAGTGAACCAGTGGTTGGAAAACCTCTCTCTCTCTCTCTCTCTCTGCCTCTCCTCTCTCTGTGTGTAACTCTGACTTTCAAATAAATAAAATAAATCTAATAAAAAAGAAATCTAAATTATCAGACAAATAAATATTAAAATCAAGGAGTACAGAAAATATATTGGAAAAAGGCATCAAAAGCAAAAAAAAAAAAAGCTTGAACAGATTTCTTGATAGAATATAACAACACACCTACACAAATATGAGTTATGTCAGTAAAATATTTCCAAAGCACATAAAATAATAAATCTGAACACTCTGAAATGACATGGTCATGCATGAAGTAGAAACAAATATTTCATTAAATGTTTATGTGAAGAAGTAAAAACACATTATTTTCAATAGAAACAGTTTAAGCACAGTGATAGCAAGTACTGTCATTAGTTGCATGATGCGTTACAGGTAAATTTAAATCTAAATCAAACACGTCAGGCAAATAACAGGAAATCTCCATCTCATCAACTGCATGGCTCATAGCTTGGTATTTTTCTAAAATAAACACAAAGTAAAATGAGAATTTCAAGTCTTAACCATGATTTATTTATTGATTGATTAACCATTCTTGTTCTAAAACCCATCACACCATCATTGGTCATGTAGATCATTTGTCATTCTCTCTCTAAAACTAGATATTAAATCCTCATATGCATATACTGGATTCATGAAAGTTTATTAAAATTGAGGACATTGGTTGAAGATAGAGAAAATGTGTTTATATGACAACAATAAAAATAATAGATACATAAGTCAGTCCTAGAATCTGTATCAAGGATACACCATATGTCTAATATTTCTAATATCACTATATTGTTCTATACTGTATTCTAATAATGTCACATATTCTATTTCATTGTATAGATGTAGAACAGTTTACACATTCGTCTAGGAAGGACATCTTGGTTATTTCCAGTTTTCTGGAGATTGTGAATAATTCCACCATAGTGTTTGTGTCTAGGTTGTTGTATGGACCCAAGTTTTCAACTCATTCAGGTAAATAACAGGAAGCACAACTATTGCATGATCTGGTAAGATTATTTTTAGCTTTGTAAAAAACCCTGCACACTGCTTCTGAAGGGACTGGGCATTTTGCCTTCTCCCTAGTCATGAGTTCCCTTTGCGATGCATGCTCCCTAAAATGTGATACAAGTGCTCTTCCAGAGCTTGATGGAAAAATGTGTATTATGAGCAAAAATGTATTTTTTTTGCACCAAAGTAGATTCATGCTGACTTGTTATAATGTGTCTAAGAAGGATCTGGTTTGAAACACTAGGACGGATAAGGCATCAGTTTAAAAGAATCCCTTTTGGAACAACATGAACTCTGCTAAAATTGAAACAAGATTAAGCAACAAATTGATGAAGAAGCTTGAGTAGATGAATGGCAAAACGTTTTGGGGACAATGCCCCCAAAGAAACCAACAGTTTCCAAATGGAGAATTTGTTTTAAGAAGGCATGAGGCAATGTTGAAGATAAAGCCTGTGGAGGCAAAGTATTCACATCAGTTTTCAAGGAAAACAAATTAGCATTTCTCCAAACAGTTCCAACAAGTAATGTAATATTGCATCCCTAGTATAACCCTGAAGATGAACCACAATCAAGTCAACAGCTACCAAAATGTTCAAGAGGTCCAGTCAAAGCAAAAGCAGACTAATCAAGGGAAAGCCATGGCACTAGCGTTTTGGGATGCTGAATTCATTATACTTGTTGACTTTTTAGAAATCAGAGAACAATAATATCTTCTGATTACGAGTGCTTTGAGAAAGTTGGTAAATATTAGCAGAGCTCACTAGAAATTCCTTCATTACAATAAGAATTCTGCTTATTTCTCTCATCAAACAAAGAAAATTAGGTAGAATTTCAATGGGAAATCATTGGGCATTCATCTTATACCCTTGATTTGGCTTCTTCTGATTTATTTTTGTTTCCTAATCATTAAAAACAAAAACTTTAAAGGGAAACCCTTTTTTAATAATATAAAAAGACTTGCATTGATATGGTTAAATTCTTTTTTTTTTAAGAAAAAGGAAAATTTTACTGATTTACATGAAAAAAGTATGCTTTAAAAACATAAGGGTTAATTGTGGTCTGATCTACGTGGTAAAAATTCTATGAAGAATTTTTTATCTTCTGCATTTTCTAATTTTTCCTATTCTGACAACTCTAGTGCGTATAATGGGGCTCCAAAAAGCCAGTGGAAAATGAAATTAAAGATAATGCACATTTTCCATGAACTTTTTTTATTTTTTATTTAGTAAATATAAATTTTCAAAGTACAGTTAATGGATTACAATGGCTTCCCCCCCATTATTTCCCTCCCACTCACACCCCTCCCATCTCCCACTCCCTCTCCCATTCCATTCACATCAAGATTCATTTTCAATTATCTTTATATACAGAAGATCAATTTAGTATATATGAAGTAAAAATTTCATCAGTTTGCACCCACACAGAAACACAAAGTGTAAAATACTGTTTCAGTACTAGTTATAGCATTACTTCACATTGGACAACACATTAAGGACAGATCCCACATGAGAAGTAAGTACACAGTGACTCCTATTGTTGACTTAACAATTTGACACTCTTGTTTATGGCATCAGTAATCTCCCTAAGCTCGAGTCATGAGTTGCCAAGGCTATGGAAGCCTTTTGAGTTCGCCGACTTCGATCTTATTCCTACAGGGTCATAGTCAAAGTGGAAGTTCTCTCCTCCCTTCAGAGAAAGTTACCTCCTTCTTTGATGGCCCCGTTCTTTCCACTGGGATTTCACTCACGGAGATCTTCCATTTAGGTGTTCTTTTTTTTTTTTCCAGGGTGTCTTGGCTTTCCATGCCTAAAATACTCTTATGGGCTCTTCAGCCAGATCCGAATGCCTTAAGGGCTGATTCTGAGGCCAGAGTGCTATTTAGGACATCTGCCATTCTATGAGTCTGCTGTGTATCCTGCTTCCCATGATGGATTGTTCTCTCCCTTTTTGATTCTATCAGCTAGTATTAGCAGACACTAGTCTTGTTTGTGTGATCCCTTTGACTCTTTGACATCTTACTGTTGTTTTAATTTGATATGAAGTCTGCTTTGTCTGAAACTAATATAATTACTCCAGTTTCCCTCTTACTGGGGTTGTCATGACATCTCTCTCTATTCTTTTAACTTTTACTTATTTGAGTCTTAAAGTGAGTTTCTTATGGGAAATATAGAATCAGGCCCTTTTTAAAATCCACTTTGAGAAATCTGTAATTGATTTATTCTGACTTTTCACCCTGTGCTATCAACATAATTGTATTAATATCTATGCTTTCTATTCATTGCAATATTTCTCTTTCCCTCCCCCCCTTTTAACTGTTACTGGTTTCACTTGAGCATATTCTATATTTTAATTTTATCTCTTCTCTTAGCCTATAAGTTATATTTTAAAAATACTCAACGGTTTTCTCAGTAGGTAATACACATTTTAACTAATCTGCACATTTTAACAGTTTTCTATTTCCTTCCCTTTTTCCATTATTACATCCCTATTATTCTTCTCACTTGTCTGTGTGACATAATCAGCCAATGCATATAAGTGTTATTACTTAGTTAACAAGTTATCATTTACATTTCATTTTACCTTCATTTTTCTCAATTTTAAAGGCTACTTGTGCTGGATATAAAATTCTAGACTGGTATGTTTTCCTCTAAATATTTCACATAATTCACCTTAGGTTCTTTTTGGTTGTATGATTTCTGACCATAATTGCACTATAAATTTTATCCTTTTTGTTCTATTGGTAAGGTACTTCATTTATCTTGCTCTTTCAAGATTTTCTTATTATTTTTGGTTTTCTGTAGTTTGAATATAACACACCTCACTGTGGATTTCTTTAAGTATTTATCTTGCTTTGTATTCTCTGCAGTTCTGGGATCTGGAGCTTGCTATCAATCATTAAACTTGGAAATCTTCTGCCACTATTATTTAAAATATTTCTGCTATTCTTTTCTGTCTTCTCCTTCTGAGAAGCCAGTTACCCGTATGCTATACCTACTGACATCATTCCACAGTTCTTGCCTGCTCTTTGGGTGTTCCTATTTTTCATTTTCTTTTTCAGTTCTGAAGGTTCCAGTTGACTTAACTTCAAGTTCTCTGATTCTTCTCTTAGCATATTGAGTCTATAATACTCCCATTCAAAGTATTCTTACTTTCTATTAAATGCTTTTGATTTCTGGTATTTCCTTTTGATTTTTTCCTAGAGCTTCCAGCCCCTTTCTTGCTTCCTGTGTGCTCTTACCTCTTGTCTATTTTGCCATTGGAAACCTTAAAATATTGATCAAAGTTATTGGAAATTTCTAGTCTGATCATTCCAACATTGGTGCTGTGTCTGAGTCTGGTTCTGAATCTTACTTTGTTCCTTCAGACTATGTTTTCCTGTTGCCCAAATTAGAGGGCATCTGAAAACCCCATAGTACATGTCAGATCATAAGAACTAAGGTTCACAGGTATTTAGTATGATTCTTCTTAATTTATCTAAGATGCTGGCTGTGTTCAGTATATGTTGTAGCTGGAGGTACTGGAGCCTTCCAGTTCCCTTGGTGTCATTGTTTCTCTCACTCTCTTTTTTTTTTTTTATTTATTTTTATTTATTTATTTATTTTTTTTTGACAGGCAGAGTGGACAGTGAGAGAGAGAGACAGAGAGAAAGGTCTTCCTTTGCCGTTGGTTCACCCTCCAATGGCCGCCACGGCCGGCGCGCTGCGGCCGGCGCACCGCGCTGATCCGATGGCAGGAGCCAGGAGCCAGGTGCTTTTCCTGGTCCCCCATGGGGTGCAGGGCCCAAGCACCTGGGCCATCCTCCACTGCACTCCCTGGCCACAGCAGAGGGCTGGCCTGGAAGAGGGGCAACCGGGACAGAATCCGGCGCCCCGACTGGGACTAGAACCCGGTGTGCCGGCACCGCTAGGCGGAGGATTAGCCTAGTGAGCCGCGGCGCCGGCCTCACTCTCTTTTTCTTTGTGTTCCCCTAAGTATTCTTTCTCAGAGAACATCTATGCTTTTCAGCTCTTTCAGCAATAATTCTGGTATTATACAGCAGGCAGTCTTTGACTTACATGGGTTAACTTAGTATTTTTTGAGTTTACAATGATATTTACTTCATAGAAGCCATACTTTTAATGTTCAGTAACTGTATGTCAGTGGTAAGTACCCATACACTCCTCTGTTTCTCATTTGCAGGAGAATTCCATAAACTTCATGAAATATTCAATATTTTATTATAAAAGAGGCACTGTGTTTTGACTGTCAAAGTGTTAAAGAGTTCAGGGAATGTTTAGGGTTTGACGCCTTACAGGCTAGGCATGTTAGATGCATTTTGACTTGTGACAATTTTGACTCAATGGCTGATTTACTGTGATGCAATGCCTTTGTAAGTTAAGGAGCATTCTATAAGCTAATGATTAAATCCCATTCCTTCAGTAGGACTGCATCTCTGGGCAATGCATAGAATTCACAAGTGTTTCCCAGCTTCCCGTATACCCCTGGGTGATGCAGGAGGGCTAGCTGGGGTAGGGGTCAGAGAAATGCCCCCACAGCTGGGGTGAATCTTCAGTAAAAGCTGAGTAAGCCTTGTTTTTAGAGAATGTCCAGAGTATATTTCATAGTGAATACTCCTCCCCTTCTCCCGGCAGAGACAAGAGGGGATTTTCCTCTGCTCTTCTTTGTCTGATGCTGCTGGGGTATCTGAAGGGAAAATCCATGGAAGAATGCCTCCACCTTCAGACTACAAGCCCAGGAGTTTTTGACTTCCAGACCTATCCACTCTCAGCACCAGCTGCAGTGACTTCTGTTCCAAGTGTGAAGAGCCCTTGCGTTTACTCATTTCCTTAGATTTTGTAGCAGATTTGTCCTACAAACTTAAAAAAAAAAAAAAAAAACACAGATTTTCAGTGTATTCAGTTTTTTGCTGTTGTTGTTGATATAAAGAAGAGAATGACTATGTCCAAGTTTTTTAAATTTTGGAGTAGAAAGTGGAGAGGTAAATTGGCCCTCATAGTTTACTCAATTTACTGACTCTGCGTAGTCAAATTCATAGTTTTTCCTTTGGATTCTAAGCATTTTTTTAAAAAGATGAAATAAAAGAGCAAGAATTATCTCTTAACTGCTCCTAATTCAAGTCTAAGAGGTAGGAAACCGGAATGCCTCTTGCATTTCCCTTTCAAATATACAGAAATATCTTGGTAAGCGTTTATATAATCTGGATAGATGACCTATACTACTTGCAAATGGAAAATTAGCTAATGTTACCAGATTTATAAAGAATACCCAACTAGAAAAGGTTTCAGTATTTATTTCACCTTAGTAGCCAAGAGCAAATTAACAGTACTGAAAATTTTTTCTAGATTTCCTTGAACGTGAAAAGGATACCAGCCGCAGCTTATACTGAAAGTCCATGGAATTTTGTTCCTGCCCATCTCTTTCCTAGGCTTTTGCATTTCTGCCTCAGAAGTCAGTTTGTTTCTAACTTACAAAACCCATCTTTGTACCGTCACTCAGCACCAAGTCCCCAACTCCTCTTCCCCACTCCTTCCTCTGCTTTCTCTATCTTTTATATTAGGACTTACACAGTAATTATATTTTTTCCAAAAATGTTCTGTATTTCCCACCTCTATTTCTTCTACTTCTTGAGGTAATAATGAACATTCATAAATTACATATTATTTTCCATTGCATGTTTATAGTTTTCTTTCCAAAACCATTGCTTTTTTTCAATATTTTCCTTAATAATGTATTATATCAAGTATTTTCCTTAATAATTTCACTACTACAAATCAGCAAATAATATCCCAGTGACAGTATCAACCATTCTATAACAAAAATCCAAAACAAATGGACACTGCTAATTTATATTATGCAGTAGGTCAGCTCACCCAGTAACCTGAAGCACATGTCAGCAACCTTATTTTGCCAGGCTCTTTGGGAAGAAAGTAGTTGAACAAAGACCACTGGGGACACGGGTGTGCTCTTATAGTCAAATGAGGCAGTGGTAAATATTCTCGTATTTTTAATGGGAAATTGACAATGTGTTTTTTATTTATTCTGCATTTTTTTCTCTGGATTCTGGATTCCTAGACCTACACTCTTTTGTGCCCCAACTAGATGTTCTGGCCCTCCAGATTTTTCTCATAGTTGGTGACACAAGCAAAATACAAGACAATTACCTCTAACTCAGCACCCAGCCACATCTGCCACAGTTTCTGTAACGTCTCCACCCCAATTCTCTTTGGAATTCAGTGAGCCCTTTTAAATGAGTGCATACTTCTTTAACAGATTTGAACACATTCTGCATTTGTCCAATCACTAGACTGAGTTTCTGCTTGCATTTTCTTTCCAATCTATCATGAAATACATTAGCACCTCTTTTCCTCTAGACTTGGACTCCTTCCCTGGTATCCCATAAATGTTTGCATGCTTAGTGCCTGACTGTGGCCAGTCCCTTAATCCAGAAATAGAAATGGCTCCTAAGCCAGTGCCATTCTGCCAAGTTACTGCATATTTACTTTGACTCACTGATTGATGAACCTAAATTCCTGAGACTCCATCATGCTTTGAGCCATGACAGAAATTACTTCCACAATGCTCCTTTTGTTGCACTTGCTAGCCTTAGGCAAAATTCTTTTGGTGCCAGAGGGAAATCTGAAGTCCTTTCCTAAGTATAATTTCAATTCCAGGCCCCCTCCAAACCACTCACAATCACTTTCACTGCCTCCTTCACTTTCTTGATGAATACTCAGCCTTGCTTTCCCTTTCTCATATTCAAAGCATGTGGGTTATATTCGAATATTCTTCATGTTTTCATCACCAAGTTTAACTTTGCCTGGTTGGCTGTCAGAAATCTATGAAAATTCCAATTTAGAGAAATACTACTTAAAGGAATATTATCTAAGAAAATTCTATAGTCTCCTCTCCAGGAACCCTAATTTCTATTTCCCAAGCAAGTTATATGAAAAAAGCTCCATGCCTGGAAGTCAGTAGTGCCCTGTGCATCACAAACTACCTTCTACAATATACATTTTGGTGTTGTACTCTCAGATTTTATTGAAAGTCAATATGGAAACTAACCATAAAAATGATGTCTTGTATATGCTTTAAAAACATTAAGAGTAATTTCAACTAGTAATTATTAAATGCCTTGCAGAAAATAGATATGCTGTAAGATGCCCATAATACAAAATCAATATGTAAGACCAGTTCTCTACTTCCAATGCATTTATAGAGTTGGCTACAGGTATATGCAATCAAACAAGCAGGCTACATAATCTCCCTTTAACATGCTTCATACCATAAATAAATTTTATTAAATGGATAACTTGGTATTAAATACATTTACTAAATCTGTGACAAAATTCTTCCTTTTATTGCACAATTAGAAATCTGAGTATATACTTTCCTTCACACATTAGTCATCTGAAGAACAGAATTTAAAAAGCAGACTTGGAAACCTATTAGCATCAGTGATAGGCAGGTCTTGAGTTCCTTGTCATATACTTTCCCCCATAGTTTTATATAGAGCCTTTTTACACATATGGTAAAATGTATACTTTCTAAAAAGGCTCTCATGCATTTTAAAATTTTATTTATTTTTCTTTTTTTTTTGAAAGGCAGAGAAATGGAGAGAGAGATGAAGAGACCGAGTTCTTTTTTTCACTGCTCATTCCCAAATGCCTCACCAGGTAGAGGTAGGCAGAGCCTAAGCCAGGAGCTGGAAACCGCATCTAGGTCTCCCACATGGGTGGCAGGGACCCAACTACTTGGATCTTCACCTGCTACTTCAAGGGTGTATATTAGGAGGAAACTGGAATCTGCAGTGGAGCTGGGACCTGAACCCAGACAGTCACACATGTGATTGGACATCCCAAAGCTCATCTAAACCACTGGGCCTAATGCCTGCCCCAAATACGCAATAATTTCATCATAAAGAGCAAAAGTAAGTTGCTTCTAAACACTCAAAATTTTGATTTTAATTGTCATAAATTGTTCATTATATAAATTATCTTAGTACACTTTCAAATGTATCAAATTCATCAATGCATATTAGTTCACAATGGTACTTGTCAAACTGCTCATATAATTTTTGTTCATGTGGGACATTGTCTAGGTAAAAATATTTGTAAGCTAACTTCATAGTTAAACACCCTAGAATTATTATCACAAATTAAAACTACATTTAGTTATAATACCATATATTTTTAAAATCTGCTAGTCAACCAACAACTGTCTGCTGATAATAATTGATAGAATTAAAAAGGAGAGAACTATCCAACATGGCAAGTGGTATACACAGCAGACTCATAGAACGGCAGATGTTCTAAACAGCACTCTGGCCTCAGAATCAGCCCTTTGGGTAGTTGGATCTGGCTGAAAAGCCCATGAGAGTTTCTCAGGCATGAAAAGCCAAAGACACTGAAGCAAAAAAAAAAAAAAAAAAAAAATGACCTAAATGAAAGATCTCTATGAATGAGATCCCAGTGGAAAGAATGGGCCATCCAAAAAGGAAGTACCTTTCTCTGAAGGGAGGAGAGAACTTCTACTTTGACTTTGGCCTTGTCTAAATAAGATCAGAGTCAGCGAACTCAACAGGCTTCTATAGCCTTGGCAGCTCATGACAAGAGCCTTGGGTGATTACTGATCTCATAAATAAGAGTGTCAATTGTTAAATCAACAAAAGGAATCACTGTGCACCTACTCCCCATGTAGGATCTCTGTCCTTATTGTGTTGTACTATGCAAATTAATGGTAAAACTACTACCCAAACAGTACTTTATACTTTGTATATCTGTGTTTGTGCAAGCTGTTGAAATCTTTACTTAGTAACTAAAGTAAAGATCTTGATGAAGAATGGGATGGGAGAGGGAGTGGGAGATGGGATGGATACGGGTGGGAGGGAGGTTATGGGGGTGAAAGCCACTATAATCGGTAAGCTGTACTTTGGAAATTTATATTTATTAAATAAAAGTTGAAAAAAATCTTAAAAAAAAGAAAATATATGTATTGGAACAGACTTTAGGAAAATCTTGACTAATAAAAAATTTTAAGTGCCAATTATCAAGTGTCTTTGATTGTGTTCATTCATTGTAAAATGACATCATGGGTTATCATGAAGAGAATGTGTAATTATAAAGGTATAGTAAGTAAAATATGTATGAACACCACAAAAAGAAAAACATGAGCAAAAATTGACCCCGAGATGAAGCTCCTGGCTCCTGGTTACTACCAGGCACAGCCCCAGCCATTGCGACCACCTGAGGAGTGAACTATGTACTACTCTACCATTCAATTAATATTAAAAAAAAAACTCTAAAGAGTAATAAAGTAGTTGCCCATGTACCTCATCTAATAACAAATGAAAAGAAGCAAGGAAGTAATTTACAGCTTGCCCCTGGAAGGGAGTATAATGAAAATCCAAGAAATACTGAAGGTTTGCTATGTATTTAATACATTCCTTTTACATTTGTACATGTTAAAAATACAAGAGTAGTTACTTTATTTTCTAAACAAATCCCAATGCAATGTATCAAAAATTACTAAGAAGATTTCATGCATTTAAAGAAAATCATTGGGTTTATAATTACATATATTTTATTATGGGATTTATTTACTTGTTATAACTGAATCTCTAGAAATTCATTAGCTTTAGTAGATTATATGGTGATCCTGAGACACAGGGATTAACTTCTCAAAACCAGGAAATCAGTCAGGGCCAGTGTTGTGGTGCAGTGGGATAAGGTGCTGCCTGCATCCAATATCAGAGCACTAGTTCTGGTCCTGGCTGCTCCACTTCTGATCCATCTCCCTGCTAATGTGTCTAAGGCAGCTGAAGATGGCCCAAGTACTTGGGCTCCTGCTACCCATGTGGGAGACCTGTATGGAATTATGGACTCCTGTCTTCAGCATGGCTCAGCCCCTATCATTGGAGCCATCTGGGGAAAGGGAAACAGTGGATGGAAGATTTCTCTCTCTTGTCCTGTCTTTCCCCTTCTCTGTGTCACTCTGTCTTTCAAATAAATAAAATAAATCTTTTAAAAACAGAACCCATAAAATTGATTAAATAAATATATGCTTGCACTGGCAATCTGTATTACCTCTAAGAATCATGTTATATAAGTATATTAAAGGGCATAGAAAAAGTCACAACACCAGTATTGTCTATAGCCACTGTCTATATTACCACTAAAGTTTCTTTGCTTTATACTTGTTAAAATTCTTATTTGGTGAAGTATTAAGCCTTTTTACTATAATGTAAGTTTATATTATCTCAAAAACTAAAAAAAAAAAAAAAGAGAGAGAGAGAGAGAAGGAAAGAGGATGGGAGGGAGAGAGGGGATGGAAGGGAGGGAGGAAATATAATTATGTTCTTAGAATTATATCTACAAATCACATAAACTCTGTTAAAAACTAATTAAAAATTGAAATTAAAAAAATAAAAGTGATAGAAAGCCTGAGAAAAGAAAAAGGCACATTTGATTAAGAAATTAAAAGCAGATAACAAAACAAGATTTCAAATAAAAGAGTACCTGAGTATATGAATAAAGAAGAAGACCAAGAAACACCTAGGATGTTATTTAAAACACACTCTTGGGGTGGCTGTTAAGGTGGGAAGCTGCTGTCTGGAACTCACATCCCACCTCAGACTGCTTGGGTTTGAGCCCTGGCTCCACTTACGATTCTATCTTCCTGCTAATGCTCACCTTGGAAGACAGTAGGTAATGGCCCAAGTATTTGGGTTCCTGTCACCTAAATGAGAAACCTGGATTGATTTCCAGGCTCCTGGCTTCAGCCTAGCCAAGCCCTGGACATTGTGGGCATTTGGGAGGAAATTTGTTGATGGAAGATCTCAGTGTCAGTCTCTCTCTCTACTGTTCAAATAATTAAACCTGAACCTTGTCCCAAGCTTGCTGAGTAGTTATCTTAGGACTGGGGTCTGATGAATTTCAACTTAATTAGCTTTTCCCAATTTTACACTCGATATACTATGGCAACTACAAGTCAAGAGAAAAATATAGAATAGATTTGAAGAAAATAAATAAAATAATGTGCAACAGTGACAATATTGAATCACTGTTTACATGTTAGCTTTCAAAAATTTCGGTGGTTTTCTCTTTTAATTCTTCTAAAGAAATTTAGAGATGCATTAATACATTTGAAATTGAAAAGTGACAAAATATATTCAAGTATGTTAACCGGAAAGTGAAGCCAGTCTAACAAATGTATGTGAAGACCTGTTTTCCTTTTAACTCTAAAATATTTTTCTACAGATTGTGTCTCTGCTGTCCATCTCTCTTTCTCAGACACACCTATACCCACAATTGTTTTATGCCATTCTATCAATTCTACAATAAGAGAAGCCAATAGCTTTACAATAGTCTTCATGGGATCAGGGAATTAAGCAAAAGTTTTGAATTGTGGAAAACTATTAAATCTCTTACATCACAACTTAATAGCCATTTTTCCATAACAGCAAGTATTAATGACCTTCCTGTTTAATGAAAATTAATTGCTATTCCACCTTGATAATTACATTGTGATCAATCAAATTTAAAGAATCTACAAGGGTCATTTGCTGTAATTCTATTGCAATCCATTAAATCTGCAGCAGATGATAACCTTTAACTTATTCACATATTAGGAAATTCTAATGGCAACTCTAGATGTCACTATTTATACAAAAAGTGATGCATCAAATCGCCTCTTTTTCTTAGCTCAATTAGAGAGGTTTAGCTCTTCTGATGTGACCTACTCTCAATTCCACCATAGTGCCTCAATTGATAAAACATTTATATTGCTATTTAAATGCAAATTACCAATAGAGATTATAGAAAACTAATGCAAGTATGCTGTTACAGTAGTAAAAATTTTAAAATTCCAGTGTCTCTTAAAATATATTATTCACATAAAACAAAAAAGATGCAAATCTTTACTCATCACCAAGGCAAATCTCAAAGAGATGGGCAATACTGTTATGAAGAGTGTGAAGAGATGGGGACCACTGTGCCTTGCAGTTGGAAGTCTGAGCGTGGAACCAGTCTGGAGAGCCCTTCCTTTCCTGCACTGTGGGTGAAAATAAGTAGGAGGTAAAACCTATGACTCAACGATGTTACTCCTGAGGATGTTCTTACAAAATACATGGAAAGTGAAAAGTATACACACATACACACATTATAAAATCCATTACTACTGTGGTTTTGTTGTTGAGTTTATGTTTGGGTAGTTTCCCAGTAAACTGGAGAAAACTATCAAAATGGTTCATTGTTTGTATCACATTTTGATTTATTCACTTTGAGACTTCTTATTGTCTGAAGATACTTCCTGTGATTTCTTATACGCAAAAGAACTTTTTCTTTTTCTATTTTTATCTTCTTTCCAAATATGTAAATCTACCTACCCTGCAATGTCAGGCAGGGTCAAGGCCAACCCACCACGGGTTCCCTGATTCTAGCCACTGATGACATTCCTCTGCTTCTAGAGTATAAAACATCTGATATAACTCTCATCTTTTATAGATTGATTTTATTTATTTGAAAGGAAGAGCTACAGAGAGAGAGAGAGAGAAGGAAGGAGAGAGAGTGAGCCTCCCATCTGGCTGTTCACTTCCCAGATGGCTGCACCAAACCCAGGAGCCTGGACCTCCACCTGGGTCTCCCAGGGCCCAAGCAGTGGGTCATATTCTGCTGCGTTTCCAGGTGCATTAGCAGGAAACTGGATCAGAAATGGAGCAGCCAAGACTTGAACCAGGGCTCATGTGGGATGCCAGTGTTGCCATTAGCTGTTTAACCCACTGTACCACAGCAATGGCCCCTAATGTAACTTAACATCTAACAATCTTTTTTGTTCTTTGCAAGACTTCTCATCAGTGGTACCAAATCTTGTTTTGTCTGTGACTCCTATTTTTATTGGCATGTGGCTAAATCCATTATGGCCAATTAACAAATGCCTCTTTATTCACCAACAAATATTTTGAGCCAGAACCCTTCTAAATATTGTGCGTATTTCAGTTGATACAAGAAAATTGTCTCCTCCTTAAGCTTGTATTTCAGAGACAAAGGGAGAGGAAAACAGATCTCACCATGTATTCTATCAGAAATTCTTGCAAAGTTGCAGGTATAAAAGATAGCAAAGGACAAGTGGGATTCTTGCCTGGGCAGAAAGTCATGACGCGGATCAAGATCAAGCACCGGAGGGAAGAGTCCTCTTGGAACTGTGCCAGGGAAGGCAAAGAGTCTCAAGAAGGGGCCGGACTTTTATTCTTTCCTAACAGCTCCAGGAAACAGGCCTCTGTTAACACAGATCACTGGGCTCCTAGCATCCCCACCCTTGTTGTTACCTTACTACATCATGGAGACTGAGTCTTTTTTTTTTTTTCCTTTTTCCCAGTTAGAGGTAAAATCTTAACAGGCAAACTTTGCTTGATGTGTTTCATTGAAAAAAAAAAATCTCATTAACTATGAAGAACCAATCATTCAGTTAAGTGAAAATAGCAATGATGACTTTACAATGTATCTTTTAAACCAGGACACTTTGAGGACAAAGGGGACTGTGAATAATCATGGCAAAGCAGGGGTAAAGCAAGTGTCTGTCTTCCAGGCAAACTGGAATGAGATATGACCTAAAGCAACTGTTACTCTCCTGCTTTGTTACCGGCCAGAAACAACCTTGTATCTTGACTGGTGGTGTTAAAATAAACCCCACTGCCTCTAGGAAGGATGCAGGCACAGAGAAAATGGAATGCACGTTGATGCATACATTCTGAGAGCTCTTCAATGGCAGGAGGAAATGGGAAGTTATGCAGAAGTATTTTAGCAACGTGTGATTAGCATGCATGAAGCTCCATTTTGCCAGATTTCTATAAAATGAGTTTCCCTCTCAAGGATTTTTTAATCAAGGTGTCATTGACTGATTACTTCCAAGGAAATCTCTTGTCGACAGATGTGTGAGACAAACTTTCTCTCCTGAAAACATCTCGTTCCTCATATTTCTTAGGTGCTACTTTAAAATGCCTTTGATAGCATCACTCCAGCCTTTAAGATTAAAAACTGATGAATGGTGAATGCAGATTCTAACACTCTGAGCGAGGAGGGACTTCACCCCTGTGTAGTCACAGAGCACTGTGCATGTAGGAGGTACGACTTCACCCCATCATAACTCTCGTCCCTCATCAGAATTTCCATGGCAAAAGCAGAGGCTCCAGAGAGGGGGAAAAGAGATGGGGTTCAGGTTTATTATTCTGTGCTTTCTCGGCGTGTAACTCTTTTTCGGTGTTATTGATAAGTAAGACTTGTATATCTTGAAAGTGTACAATGTGATAATCTGATATACAGTGGAATGATTTTCACAATTAAGTTAGCTAATGTATCACCTCACATGGTTACCATTTTGTATGTGTGTCTGGGCTGGTCAGAACATTTAAGAGATACTCTTTTAGTGAAGTTCACTCATGTAATACAGTATAATTGATTGCTGTCAGAATGTAGCATATTAGATCTCACCAACTTATTCATCATATGACTGAAGCTTAGCTTGGCAATCAGCTCCTGCTCTCTATTTCTGTAAGTTTGACAAGTTTAGATTTCATGTTTAAATGAGTTCAGTGTTTGTCTTTCTCTGTTTGCCCTTATTTGGGAAGATAATATACCCCTCCAAGGTCATCTATGTTGCCACAAAGATACAACTTACTTCATTTCATTTTTGTGGCTGAATATCCCCCTGGATGTGCGTGTATGTGTCACATCAAATATAAGGAGCCTTCAAAATGTTCATGGAAAATACTCATTATTGTTAACTTCCATTTCCCATGAATTTCTTAAGTATTATACACACATACACACTTGTGTATACACACATCCCACATCGAAAGGTATACATAAAGTTCAAAGAAAATGGATTTAACAAATATTTTCATTTTGGAGCAAAGAACATTGAAAAACTTGAAAAGATTATCACAATATACACTTGATGTGAACTTTTAAAGGTCCTTCATTGGCATGGATTTTAAAATATTAATTAACTAGTGAATTAATTTGAGAGGCAAAGACACAGAGACAGAGTTCCCATCTGCTGATTTACCTTCCCAAAGGCCTACATCTTGGCCATGGCTAGGCCAAGATGAAGCTGGGAACCTGGCAGGCAACAGGGTCTCAAGTTTTCCAGAGGTCACCAGTCATCTGCTGCTTCCCAGGTATGCAACAGCAGGAAGCCTGAATGAAACACAGGGCTAGTACTTGAATCCAGGCACTCTAATACGGGATGCAGGCATCTTAACTGCTAAGGCAAATGCCTACCCCAGATGCATAAAATTTTCACCAAAACAAGTTTATCTTTTAATTCCATTCTCCAATATCTCTCTTTCTCTCTCTCTCTCTCTCTCTCTCTCTCTCTCTCTCTCTCTCACACACACACACACACACACACACACACATCTAAGCAGGTTTCCTATCCTGCTATTGTAAATAACCCTACGATGCAAATGGCTCTTTGAGACATTGATTTTGCTCCCTTCAGATACATATCCAGAAGTGGGATTGTTGGATGATAGTTTTATGATGTAATTATATTTTAGTTCTATTTTTATTTTTTTGAGGCACTTCAATACTGCTTTCCACAATAGCTTCACCAAGTTATATACCTATCACCAGTGTGCGAGGGGATACTTTTTCTACATCTTCACCAGCACTTGCAATCTTTTAGATTTTTAATAAAGGCTATCCTAAATAGTGTGAGGTAATACCTCATTGTGGTTTTGATTTCAGCATCTAATTAAAAACAACAACCAAACATTAACAGGAGCTAAGAAAAAGCACAAAATATTCTGAAAAAATTTTACTAAGCCAAAACAAAATTAAAACAAAAGACTTGGAATTGTATTCATAAATATGAATAGACTTAACACATTTATTGCAAACAATGAGACAGTAAAATCAAGGGTAAAAATCTTACTTGACAAGGCAGAATTTAGACTCTAAAATCTCTAGTTTAACTACAAAATTTTAAATGTTGAAGGTTAAGATTCACAATGAAGACATAACAGGAAATACATAAACCTAAAACACAACCACCACTCTGTAAAGCAAGACCTACAGGGAATGCATGACGAACTAGAAGCACTAAAATAGATATTTAACACATCACTTTCAGTCCAATTCAAGCCAAGTGGATAAAAGCAGGGTGTAGAAGCCCTGAATGGCATAATCAGTACAGCAATGTATACTTTTCACCCTACTGATGAAAGGTAGACTTTATTCTCAACTGCACTTGAAACATTCACAAAAACTGACCACATTTTAGAAAACACTAAAATTCCATGATATTAAAATAATACAAACCAGATTCACTGATCGCAACACAATAAAAATATATTAATACTTTAAAGAAAATGAAAAGAACCCTTGTCTACTGGAAATTTGAAACTTGTTACACACCTTTTGGGCAAAAGGAGAAATACAACAAATTTTCAGAATTCCTAAAATAATGAAAAATCAGAACACTACATGTCAGAATTTATGGGAAACAATGAAAGACTGACAAGAATGTAAGGTTTTGAGTTTTCCTGTGATCTTGATAAAAATGAGAGAATGAAAATAAATGAATTTAATTCCTAACTTAAAATGAGATCTATGGGGCTGGTGCTGTGCCTTAGTGGGTAAAAGCTGCCTCCTGTAGTGCCGGCATCCAATATGGGCACTGGGTTGAGTCCCAGCTGCTCCACTTCTGATCCGGCTCTCTGCTGAGGCCTGAGAGAGCAGTTTAAGATGGCCCAGGTCCTTGGTCCCCTGCACTCATGTGGGAGACCCAGAAGCTCCTGGCTCCTGGCTTCGGATTGCCACAGCTCCAGCCATCGTGGCCATCTGGGGAGGGAACCAGTGAATAGAAGACTTTCTCTCTCTCTCTCTCTCTCTCTCTCTCTGCCTCTCTGCCTCTCTGCCTCTCTGTAACTCTGCCTTTCAAATAAATAAATTAAAAAATATATAAATGAAAAGCATAAAAATGAAGAACAATCTCTTTTTTCTTCCCCAGAAATGTTTAAGGTACACAAACTTCGTGCATTTCATAAACACAACTTTAGTGATTCTTCCTACCCTACCTGCACTCCCACCCTTCTTCCTCCTCCCTCTCTTATTCCCATTCTTATTTTTTATTAAGATCTATTTTCAATTAATGTTATACACATAAGATTAACTCTATACTAAGTAAAGAGTTCAACAAATAGTACGAAAAAAAATAAAATAAAACCTGTTCTTCAAGAGGAGACAAGGGCTGTTCAAAGTCATTGCATCTCAAAATGTCAATTTCACTTCTATAGATTACCTTTTAGGTGCTCTATTAGTTACCACAGAATAATCTCTTTGGAAGTGTGAAGGAAATTCAAAAATTTTGTGGAACAAGGAATTAAAAGATAAGCTTATGGCCGGCACCGCGTCTCACTAGGCTAATCCTCCGCCTTTGGGCGCCGGCACACCGGGTTCTAGTGCCAGTCGGGGTGTCAGATTCTGTCCCGGTTGCCCCTCTTCCAGGCCAGCTCTCTGCTGTGGCCAGGGAGTGCAGTGGAGGATGGCCCAAGTCCTTGGGCCCTGCACCTGCATGGGAGACCAGGATAAGTACCTGGCTCCTGGATTCAGATCAGCGCGATGCGCTGGCTGCAGCGCACCGCACCAGCCGTGGTGGCCATTGGAGGGTGAACCAACGGCAAAGGAAGACCTTTCTCTCTGTCTCTCTCTCTCACTGTCCACTCTGCCTGTCAAAAAAAAAAAAAAAAAAAAAAGATAAGCTTATTTCAATGAAAAATTTTTCTGAAACCCATGCATATGATGGATCTTCAAAAATGTATATTGAATGTATACATCAAAAATGTATATTGTATAAAAATTATAAAGGATTTAAATTTTTGCACTAAAATTTCTTTAATTTCATTTTCCCAAAAGCTTTTTGATATATTCCCTTAGGAGCCATCTAAATAATTAGATTTACAACAGCTTTACAGTCATAGAAAATATAAAGATCAAAATAACAAAGCATGTATGAGACCTGTACACTGAAACCTATAAAACATTGCAGGGAAAATTGATGATAGATTAAATAACTGAAAAGCAATGCTAATGTTCATGTATGGAAGACTAAATATTATTAAGAAGTTAATTTTCCCCAAATTGATTTATTGAATCTTTGTGCTCTCAAATATAATTTTAGTATATAGCTTATAGGAATTGGCAAGGCAAATCCAAAATATATATTGCAAAATAATTAGGAACCACAACAGCTAGTATACTTAAAAAAAAAAAAAAAAAAAGAAGGAAGGACTAATTTAAAGATTTACCAAAAACTTACAATAATCAAGACATTGTGTGCTTGGCTAAAGGATATACACACAGATGCATGATAGAAGATAAAGTCCAGGGCTGAAACCTACAGACATGAGGTCAATTTGTCTTTTTTTTTTTTTTTTTTTGACAGGCAGAGTGGACAGTGAGAGAGAGAGGCAGAGAGAAAGGTCTTCCTTTGCCGTTGGTTCACCCTCCAATGGCCGCCACAGCCGGTGCGCTGTGGCCACAGCCGCGGCGCCGGCCTCAATTTGTCTTTGATAAAGGTATTAAAGTCGTTCAATTGGCTAACAGATTTTTATTTTCAAAAATGAGTCTTATGGCCGGCGCCATGGCTCACTATGCTAATCCTCGGCCTTGCGGCACCGGCACACCGGGTTCTAGTCCCGGTTGGGGCACCGGATTCTGTCCCGGTTGCCCCTCTTCCAGGCCAGCTCTCTGCTGTGGCCAGGGAGTGCAGTGGAGGATGGCCCAGGTGCTTGGGCCCTGCACCCCATGGGAGACCAGGAGAAGTACCTGACTCCTGCCATAGGATCAGCGCGGTGCGCTGGCCGCAGCAGCCATTGGAGGGTGAACCAACGGCAAAAGGAAAACCTTTCTCTCTGTCTCTCTCTCTCACTGTCCACTCTGCCTGTCAAAAAAAAAAAAAAAAAAAAAAAAAAAAAAAAAAAAAAGAGTCTTAAACAATCTACTAACCCTCTGGTAAAATTAACATTTTTGGAAACAACTTGAAGAACAACTTGAAGTATATAGAAGCTAAATAGAAGGACATTTGGGAAATGAGATGAAATGTTCCATCTGATGAGTTCAAATGGAGTCATGAGGTATGGTCATTATACATTATTTTCAACTTCTCTGTATCTCTAAAATTTTCAAAATAAAAATTCCAGGCAAATATGGCCAATATAAATTTTTGTTCAATCTGGTTGCTTGAAACAAGATAGCCTATGAATTATTCTCTATTTAGTATATGTTTGGAGGATTGACATCAAAAATAAAATGGTTAAACTAATATAAATGTTTAACATAAAGCTAATTCCATTAACTGTATTTTCTAATTAAATGCTCCATTCATGAAAAGACTGATTATTTTATAAGTATTTAGGACTCAAAACAGAGTTTAATTACCCTTGTGCTTTGTTACAGGATATGTAATTTGTTTATATACTGCCCCATAAGTAGGTCACCCTCCCCAAACTTCAAACAGGTCTAAGTGGCTATAATTTCTTATCTTACCATAGATATGCCCAGAAGAAAACTTCAATAGGTTTGAAATTAAGACAGTCTTTGATCCCTCTTTAGATTGCAAGATTATGCTATCAGATTAAATACCATGACATTCAAGAACAACATTCTACTGCAGTCTTGCCAGAGATAAAGCCACTCATTACTCAGTAAAAATTTGTCTATTTTTACTTTCATCACAAAGCAATACCTTTTTTTCTTTACCCTCATTGTCTTTCATCCCAGAAACTCAAGCTGTTGTATAAAGGCAAAGTAATCTGGTCCACTAGGAAGCTGGGAGGTGGTGATGGGATGGGCTGTCTCAGACACCCAGGGTCTAAAGAATTCAGCCCTGGAAACCTCTCAGAAGTGGTGCAAAGTTACCTTCCCTCTAACACAGTAACCCTTGTGGGTTAGTCTTCATGTTTCAGAGAAGTTTCTCAAAACGTTTATTTCTCTACAAAGCTGAATGCAAATCGGTCTTAAACATGGGCATTATATTTTGCACAAGTGGGCTTTTTCACGTAGATAAAAGACCTAAGATAAAATGGGAGGCCCACGCTGAGGGATGAGAGGTGTGGGAAAACAAGGAGAGAACAGGTAGGCACGGCGCTCAGCAGCCTGCCAGCCGAAGCCGTGCTTGGACAAACGATCGCCCTGTCAAGAGCTGAAGATGAAGACGAGCCTCCAGTGTTTGCCAAGATATTGGAAGCCTTTTGGTCATCTGCGATTCTAGTGACTGTGTTTCTAACATTTCTTTGAAAATTATTTGTGATTTCCAGAAAGAATTTGCCCCACAGAAGCCATATCACTCATGATGTTTTATGGGTTAGGTTTCAGAACAAGACCACAAAGACCTCTGTGTCCCAGATGGACATACAATGTGGTACACACCACTCCTTACTCTGTACTTTGTGGTCAGAACAAGTGTCTAATCCCCTTGAGGCTGTCTTACACCTTTGGGCCAGGGAGCAATGGGAAGCCTTGCCTAGATGCTCTATGCACTGGTGTTCAGGGCCAGAACCTGACTTTATCTCAGAAATACCACACCTGGGCAGCTATGATGTGGCGCAGCAGGAAAACCTCAATGCATGCCGCTTGGAATCCCAGCAGCTCCACTTCCTATCTGGCTCCCTGCTAATGCTCTTGGGAGAGCAGTGGAAGATGGCTGCTATGCTTGGGCCCCTGCATGTTGGTGACCTGGACGTTGTTCCTGACACCTGGCTTTGTCATTGTGGCCATTAGGGAATCAATTGGCAGACGGAAGATCTCTCTCTCTCTTTCTTTCTCCTCTCTCTTTCTCTTTTTCTTTCTCTCTCCCCCTATCTTCCCACCCTCAACTCTGCCATTCACATAAATCAGTCAATCTTAAAACAAGAAAAAGAAAAACACACACACACACACACACACACACAGACCTCGGTGGGTGTCATGGTACAGTGAGTTGAACTGCAGCCCAGGATGCCCTCATCCCATATCAGAGAGGCCAGTTTAGCTCTGGCTGCTGCTCTTCCTGCTAAATACATGAGGGAGACAGCAGATGGTGGCTCAAGTACTTGAGTCCTTGCCACCCACGTGGGAGACAAGGGTGAAGTTCCAGGTTCTGACTTCAGCCTGACCCATCCCCAGCTATTGTGGGCATTTGGGGAGTGAACCGGTGGATAGAAGGTCTCTCTCAACCTCTGTCTCTCTCTCTCCCTCTGTCTATCACTTAGACTTTCAATTAAATAGATCATCAAATATGTTGAGATGGATGTCTTAAGCTTAGTTCCCACTCAAGCCTGTTTTCTGGGAAATGGTCCTCATGAAAGTAGAGGGACATTAAGAATGGAGAGTCTGGGAAAAGTCATGGATGTGTTATTGGTGTCTCCAGTCCCTGGTCCTCCCAACCCTTCATGATTTCATATGACTCACCCACTGTCCTATTTTATTTTATTTTATTTGACAGATAGAGTTAGACAGTGAGAGAGAGAGAGAGAGACAGAGAGAAAGGTCTTCCCTCCATTGGTTCACCCCCCAATGGCCGTCACGGCCGGCGCTGCGTTGATCTGAAGCGCTTCCTCCTGGTCTCCCATGGGGTGCTGGACTCACGCACTTGGGCCATCCTCCTCTGCCTTCCCGGGCCACAGCAGAGAGCTAGACTGAAGAAGAGCAACCAGGACCAGAGCCCAGCGCCCATATGTGATGCCAGCGCCGCAGGCGGAGGATTAACCAAGTGAGCAAAGTGCCGGCCCCTGTCCTATCTTTTTTTTAATTTATTTTTTTTATCTTCATTTTTTTACAGGCAGAGTGGACAGTGAGAGAGAGAGAGAAAGAGAGAAAGGTCTTCCTTTGCCGTTGGTTCACCCTCCAATGGCCGCCATGGCCTGCGCGCTGTGGCCAGTGCACCGCGCTGATCTGATGGCAGGAGCCAGGTGCTTCTCCTAGGCTCCCATGCGGGTGCAGGGCCCAAGCACTTGGGCCATCCTCCACTGCACTCCTGGGCCACAGCAGAGAGCTGATCTGGAAGAGGGGCAACCGGGACAGAATCTGGCACCCTGACTGGGACTAGAACCTGGTGTGCCGGCGCCGCAAGGCGGAGGATTAGCCTAGTGAGCCACGGTGCCGGCTGTCCTATCTTTTTAATATATGCTCTTAACTTTGATTCTTTCTTAATTACAAAAATATAAATAATAACACATGCTTAGGCATTGCAGATTAATATTAATTTTTAATTATGCTTAATTTAAAATGCATGTAGATTTAGTGTAGAAAGTACTAACTTTTACTGACTTCCTGCACATATGAAGCACTTAACTCGCTTTGTGTCATTCTCTTAGTGGCAGTGAAAAGAGATCTCATTATTCCCCAAAGCACAGAGCAGGAAGCTGGCTTTAGAGGGGTTAAAACCATATCTTGCATCATTCAGCTCTGAACCAGTAGAGCCATGATTTTTCAGTTTAAGCCCTCTGGGGGCCGGCGCCATAGCACAGTAGGTTAATCCTCCGCCTGCGGTGCGGCATCCCATACAGGCACCAGTTCTAGTCCTGGCTGCTCCTCTCCCGGTCCAGCTCTGCTGTGGCCTGGGAAAGCAGTAGAAAAGATGGCTCAAGTGCTTGGGCCTCTGCACCCACCAGGGAGACTAGGAAGAAGCACCGTGCTCCTGGCTCCTGGCTTCGGATCAGCGCAGCTCTGGCCGTTGAGGCCATCTGGGGAGTGAACCAACGGAAGGAAGACCTGTATCTCTGTCTCTCCCTCTCACTGTAACTCTGCCTCTCAAATAAATAAATAAAACCAGTTTAAGTCCTCTGCCTTTAACCACTACATTCAATTAATTAATTAACTAATTCACTAAACAAGTGTCTGTTGAGGGCCTACTATGTAGCGTGCTGGGTTCTCAGAAAGGTTTAACTTTAAGAGGCCATCGTGGTGAAGCAGGTAACGGCAGAAAAAATAGAGGAGTGCTGCATAGGAGAAGAGGAATAGTAGAACAAGCCTGTTGGATGTGAATTGTGACTTGAAGGGAACAGATGGGAGAGGTGATTTTGAGTATCTACAAGGGTATTTCAAAAAGTTCATGATAAATGGAATTAAGGGTTTATTTGGTGCAAAAATATGCATTTCCATATATTGTTAAAATGTTTGCACTTAAATAAACTCTATTACGTTTTTCAACAAGCTTTTTGGAGTACCCTTTTATGTATGTATGTATTTATGTACCTATGTATACACAGTCATATTCAATTCATGCTGATGAATCCCATCCCAGGTATTACATATTCTTTTACATTTGAGTTCTACTTGCTTTGAATAATAAATGCACCTGTGAGGCAGGATATAAGCCAGGAAAGAATGATATCATGTATGTTTTCTTATTTTGTGTTTTCTCAAGACATGGACAAGAGGTTGCTAGTTGCAGAAAAATAGAGTATATTACATTAATGTAAGGTAAGAAGTTGAATACTGACAAAATTGGGCCATAAAGAAGATGTTGTAAGGGGGATTTTAAGTTTTCGCAGTAAATAGTGGTACAACAATGCATTTGCATGAGTGAGAAACAGTAGTTCTGGGATGGGGGTTGTGGTGCAACAGGTTAAGTCACTGCATGAGACAGCTACATCCTGAATTGCTGAGCCTGGAATTGAGTCCAGCTTCCTGCTAATGCACACCCAGGGAGGCAGCAGAGGATGGCTCAAGTACTTGAGTCCCTGCCACCCACATGGTAGACCCAGATGCAGTTCTTGGCTCCTGGCCTCCCCCTGGCCCAGTCCTGGCTATTGTGGGAATTTGGAGGGGAGATGGAGGGTTTCTGTCTCTGTCTCTCTCTCTCTCCCCTCTTTGTCTTTCAAACAAATAAAAATAAACAAAAAATCTATTATTTCTTACCAATGCATAAGTACATATAGGAAGACTTGTGGCTGAGAAGTCAACTTTGGTTTGAAGACAGAAATAATTCTGCTGTTATTGGGGATGCTGGCAGTTGGAAAACAGAACCACAGTAGTGGCCATAGAATGGGGAATACAAAGGTTTTCTGATTACTGGCCACTTATTTTGAACAATCTGCTGAGTTCTCATGAACAGCTAGTGATGTCCTGGAATTCTCAGTCCTACATGACTGCCAAGGCTCTCACATTTGCTAGCACCGTGATGTTCATCTACCTCCTGTTTGAAGATTCTCAGATCAGAAACACTTGGCTGTCTGGTAGCACGCTCACTTAGCTTTGCTGGGATGAGCTCTGGCTCAGTGAATGGTCATTACCAGTGTGCCCTCCACTCCCATCCAGGCCTTTGTGTTAGTACATGTACATGTACTAATCTGTTAAAGTCCAAGAGAGCCCATACACAGTACCTCACTGCTCCATGCCCAAGGTCTGGAAACAAGGCAGAGAGAACAGAAGGAGAAGAGGCAAAAATAGCAGCTTAGCTATGGATGGAGCAAAAGTAGACACCAGCTTCCGTGTTCCACAAGCTAATCTTTAGGGGCTGATATCCTCAGCTTCACCAAAGAATTTAACAGACTCAACCAGACTGTCCCAGGCAGAGCTACAGACCTACAGTGTCAACCTGCAGGCTTTGTGCCTCCCGGCTGCCACACGGCCATGAGCAAACACAAGCACTTGCTCTGCACTGAAAGATGGATCCAAAACCAAAGGAAGCAAGCAAGCAGCTGAGAAAAGAAGTCCAGCTCCTACCTGTGCAGTGGCTTGTCACTGAAGTCATGCTATGGCTCCCAGGAAGGTACAAATAGGGGGAGAATGATTCCAGGAGGGTCATCCTAACAGATTCGTCCACAGGGAAGGAGACATCAGACAAAAGCAACGTGAACAGCACTCAGCCATGGACACAAGGATGGATCATCAATGCCTGTGAACGGCTAAGGGCGCCACTTACTCAGAAAGCACCACCCAGTGTCTGCTCTATGAGAAGCACCACTGTGGCACCCAAAGAAAAAGCACAGCATCTTATCTCAAACAGTTTACTCTAACTCTGCTGTGTCTCAGTCAAATATTCAAAAGGGCATTTAAAAAACGATATAAGGCATTCAGCACAAATAAGGGTGTTAGAATTTTGAATATTATTTCAATTAAGAAATCATTATGATAAACCTACATGGTTTTATGACAAATATAGTCAGGAAAACAATAACTGCTTTATTTTCTGATGTTTTTACATTAGGAATACTTTCAAAACAAAAATTTCAAATCTTGTCTGTATGATAATTTGGATTTCTGTCTTTGTACTCTTAGACGTGTGGTTCCTCCCTATCGATGTCTCTACTCCATTTACTTAACATAAACGTTTTCAGAGCTCTGTAAAAGTGAAGAAGAATAGTATTTTGTTCCATTTTTCTCCCAAAGATGGACTTCATTAAAACATGATTCCTTGGGATTCTGCCAAGCAACTGAGATATAGATAAAATAGTTTAACAAGAACCTTCTGGTTCTTTCAGTAACAAGCACCAATCAATAGGATTATGCCAAATTTCATGCTATAGCAGGTCATATTTTATCAAGGTTCCACTGCATTTACAATGAACAATAGCCCACTATATAGACCCCTTTATTAACCCTCAGTGTAGTTCTTTATGTCTGGAAACCTTTCTCCACAAAACTTTTAATATAAATGCTGAAAAATATTTTATTAAAAAAGCAAAATAGATTATTTTCTCTAAAATCATACATTCTTTAAAAATGTACTGCTGTATAAATGAATATTTGCATATAACAATAGAAATAAAAGTAGCTAACATCTCAGAAATGCTGGGTCCTTGCCACTAGCCTTAAGGCCTTTCACATATTATCTTGTATATTAATTTCATGCTGACACTGTGCTGAAGATACTACTATCTCTGTTTCATACAGGAAGACACAGAGCTATTAAGGAAAGAAAATATTACCAAGAACCTAAGTGTCTAAGTAATTGCTCAAAATCACAGTTACTACATGTGTGCAATACCTGATATAAACTAGAGTCTGGACAGCTCTTGGCCCAAAGTCTAAAAAAATCCTGCACCCAATAATGCAAACAAGTGACAGAGAGTGTTTCAATATAAACTTTATCTCATGATGTTAAGTGCCAAGCAAAATATTTCAAATAATTAGATTAATATGTAATATATTTTAAAAATACATTATATTGACTATCTATAAATGTGTTTCATACATTATAGACACTCATCTTTTCTACAGGTATTCTTATAGTTTAAGCTGAAACTAAGGGTCTCTGAGCAGATTTCTAGATGCTCAGATTTGACCAAATGCTTATTTAACTCACATATATCCAAGTAACTTCTCTGTTACAAAATTAAAAAACCCAATGCTTCAAATATTTCCACCAGCAAGGCCAAAACATACTTGAAAGAAGCATTATCAGTCACAACATAAATAAACTTCAGATATTTCATATTTGAATATATTTACACACACATATCCTTTTCATGGAGTTGAATCTGCAGATATTTTATGTTGTGTGAAGCAGAAGCTATGTATCCCTTCAAAATATGACTTACACAAAAATAAACACTGCAGTTTTGTGTTTTGATTTATACTACTATCTGAAAAGCAGGCAGAGGTTCTCAGTGCCTGGTTGGGTTCCCTGAGCCTAGAGTGGTTCTCACACTTTATTGGGTGTCAGATTCACCCTCGAGCTTGCTTCAGCCCACCCCAGAACTGCAAGGCATCAATAGGTCTGTTCTGGGTCTGAGAATTTCCCTGTGGCTTGTGTTCCCAGGTGACCCCAGAGCTGGTCCAGGCCCACGCTCTGAGAGGCTGAAAGGTGTAAAGTCAGATCGTGGCCTTTCCCTCATCTGCGACACATTAAATGTCTGAGAATCAGCCGCCTTGTGAGGGTACTAGCAGGTAAGGATGTGCCTACCAGCAAGTAGTTAAACTCTGCTCAAAACCGAAAATATGCTGGAATCACCTGGGGAAATGCTGAAACTCAGTTGCTCGGGCCCCACCCCAGATAGTGAAATTGAAGTCTCCAGGAGTGGGACTCAGTGCTGGGGTGCTGAAGCAGCTCAGGTGATCCAGGGCCAGCCACGTTTCAGAACGAGCCAGCGCCCCGGCCCATGGCCAGTGGTGAGCGCCCCGCGTGTCTCAGGTCTGCCTGGTGCAAATCTCAAGGACAAAAGATTGGACAAGTATTGTCAATTTTAAGTGTATCACTACATATTTCTTCTTGGATGCAAACATTCCATTGACGTATAACTTGAATGCCTATGTGTTTATGCCTTAGTAATACAAAATATATTTAGATGCAGTTACAGTTTCCCTGTTAACTTTTCTCCCTGTCTCCCTCCAGATTGTTCTTTCTCATAGTTCTTCAGATCCAGCCCAGAAGGATGGATGGTGCTTCCCATGCCAGCATGACCCATGGGTAAATGGACACACAGCACTGAGCTGAATTTCCAAATGTGGGTTCTTACCAGTCACCTCTCTGTCTTTGAGTAAGATCCTCCAACGTTTAATCTGTGACAAGAGCTCAATGGCAGCACCTGCTTCCCAGATTTATTGGATAAATTAAATGAAATAATGCCAGGAGGAAATGAATTCATGGGAAGGACTCAAATAATTTTTGATAAGCTGCTTTATTTCCTCTTTGCAAATAGGCGTGTCATTTATTTTGTTGAAGATTTTTAGGGGCAGGCAGTTAGCCTTCAGGTGAAGATGCCAGTTAAGACCCCAGCAGCCCACACAAAAGTGCTTTGGTTGAATCCCACTTCTGGCTCCCATCCCAGCATCCAGCTAATGCAGACCCTGGAAGGAAGTGATGACTCCAGTAACTGAGAGACCTGGATTGAGGGACCAGCTTTTCCATCAGCCCAGCCAAGGCTGTTGCAGACATGTGGGAAGTGAACCAGATACTGTGGGCCAGCTCCCTTTCCCAAGCTCCACCCCACGTCTCTGAAATAAAGGAACAAGTAAACACAGTAGTCAATGAGATAGAAAGTAGATAACAATGAAACAGAAATCAGATTTTCTGAAGACCAATACAACTTAAAATTTAAAACCATTTTCAGTAGTTTTAAGTGAACTCTATGACCACAATGTTTCTGATTACGATATCTATGCTCAGTTTTGTTTATTTTAACAATTACAGTCAAAAACTCATTTTTCTTTCCTTAATAGAATTAAAGGAATATGGCAATTAAACAGGGGAGGATTTCGGTTAGAAACAGGAGTCAATCCATCAAAGAAATCATTTGTAGACAGATAGAAGGAAGAGTTTCCTGACCTCAAGGTGAGGTAAGGAATCCTGTTAAATTCAGTACTTTTTTTCCTTGAGAGGTAGAGTTATAGACACAGAGAGATAGAAATAGAGAGAGAGAGAGAGAGAGAGAGAGAGAGAGAGAAAGAGAGCGAGAGAGAGAGAAAGGTCTTCTTTCCATTGGTTCACTCCCCAAACGGCCCCTATGGCCGGTGCTGGGCCGATCCGAAGCCAGGAGCCAGGCACCTCTTCCTGGTCTCCCATGGGGTGCAGGGGCCCAAGCACTTGGGCCATCCTCCACTGCCCTCCTGGGTTACAGCAGAGAGCTGGCCTGGAAGAGGAGCAACTGGGACTAGAACCAGCGCCCAAATGGGATGCCGGCAAGTGAGCCATGGTGCCGGCCCCTAAATTCAGTTCTTAATGTTCACACTTACTAATAAAAACATTGTAGCCTTAAATTGATTAGTTCTGACTTAAGCATCTATTCTTTTACTCAATTCAAACTTACAGCTTTTGATAGACTTCACTCTAAATATTTTTTGCAGCTCTCTAATTGAGTGAACAGTTCTTACATACCAAAACTAATACTAATGTCACAAAAAAACTTATGACTGTTGTCACTGAAAATCTGTCATCAGCAATTTATTGTGATGCAGTTGTTCCCGTATATTTGAGAATTTACTAAAAATGCTCAAGCATCGTTCTTTCAAAGTAATTTTCGCAGCTTGTGATTATATACATAATAATGTCTTCCAATTCTAATCAAGGAATTTGTGCAAATATTAAAGGCATTATCACTCCAAAAACAATGCATTTACTTTCATTTTAATGTTATACTTTTTGCTCCAATCTTAATAGCATAAAAATAAACAGAACACTAAAATAAATAATATTATGAATACCCAAGATATTTTGTTAAATAACTCCTATGAACAAGGTCCTGCAAAGTAGTGAGTGGGGTCCTGGCTTGTGGCACGGGGTTAAACTGCCACTTGTGACGCAGGCATCCCATACTGGAGTGTAGATTTGAGTCTCTGCTGATCCACTTCTGAGCCAGCTTCCGGCTCATGTGCCTGGGAAGGCAGCAAGAGGTGGCCCAGGTACTTGGGCCCCTGCACCCACATGGGAGACCTGAATGGAGTTCCTGGCTCCTGGACTGCACCTGGCCCCATCCCGGCTGTGGCAGCTATTTGAGGAGAGAACCAGCTGATAAAAGATCTCCGTCTCTGTCTCCCTTTCCTTCTCCCTCTTTCGCTCTGCACTTCAAATAAAGAAATAAATCTTTGAACAAAAAAGAGTGAATGGTTATGGAGCAATAACTTAAAAACAGGTTGGCACACTTTTACTGGAAAGGTGCGATTTTATTTTATGCTTTGCATCCTGTCGCATTCTTTTCCTTTTTTTTTTTTTTTTTTTTTTTTTTTTAAAAACAACCATTTATAAGTGTAAAAACCTTTCCTGGCTCAGACGCCACCAAAACAGGCTGTGAGCTGAATCTGGCCTGCGGGCTGCAATTTGTTGACCCCTGACCAAAAACACATTCAGAGTACATTACCCTTAATACTCCTGTAGTTTTGGAACCAAGGACTGAGCGATACTATCAGAAAATTTTCAGCCACATTTAGAGGGCATTAGTGAAAATGACCAAGAATTGAAAAACGATTTCCAATCAGCATAATCAGGGCAGAACTGTGGACACACAATGATTCGGTCACACTGCGTTACACAACAGTAACACCACCAAAGCAAACACAGAGCACACCTACAACAGAGACAGCTGTGCATGATTTACTTTCATTCTTGCAGTAAAAAATTCAGTATCATGTGCCAAGAATCTGAATTATGAGGCAAGGAATAAAAAGGCACAGACTTCTAGTAATGAAGTGTCACCCACAGAAGAGAAAAAGGAATGCAAATATTGCAGATGCTTAAATAAGGGCAATAGTCACTACCATGCGATGCAATTATGTGTTCATGAGCCCACATATAAAAACACGCACAGTTCTACTTCTGAAAGCACACAGGGTATCTTCTGCTTTTATGCAGGAGACTTCCTTCATACCCATTAAATAGATATCACCTTTAAAATATCAGTGTTTGTTATTTGGTTTAAACACTTTGTTGCTACAATGTAAACGCAGGTTATACAGTTGATAGTATTGCACTCATCTAGCTGGGTCAATTAAAATTGCTTTGTAAAGTTGTATGTGTATGTGTGTGGTGGTGGTGTGACTGTTACACTGTGGAAGACTTTTTAAAGCAATCAGATGATTAGGTATGTTATATCCATTCACATATTTTTAAGAATCACAGGGCTTGAAATAAGAATTGTTTCCCTAAATTCAAACTATGTTTACTTTTGCCTTAAAGCTTTAGTAGTTGTTAGTCTGCAAGAGGGAGAGAGATGAAAGCTGCACTAGAGGAACCGTTTCGAGACCAGTTGACTTTATTGTCTGCATACTGACTGTGCAGAATTGCCTGGGAAATGAAGCAGAAGAAAGATGCTGAAAAAGCACAATAGGAACCAATTAAGAAAAAAAATTAAGAGGCCAGTGCTGTGGCATAGTGGGTAAAGTTGCCATCTGCACTGCTGGCATCCTATATGGGTGCCAGTTCAAGTCCCCACTGCTCCACTTCTGATCCAGCTCTCTGCTATGGCCTGGGAAAGCAGTAGAAGATGGCCCAAGTCTTTGGGCCCCTGCACCTGGGTGGGAGATCCGGAAGAAGCTCCTGGCTCTTGGCTTTGGATTGGTGCAGCTCCCGCCTTTGGGGCCATCTGGAGAGTGAACCAGTGGATGAAAGACCTTTCTCTCTCTCTTTCTCTCTCTCTCTCTCTCTCTGCCTCCCTGTAACTCTTTCAAGTAAATAAATAAATCTTTAAAAAATAGGAAAAAATTAATAAGAACCAATTCTCATCATCCCATTGTATTACAAAATGCTATGAGGAAGCATAGAAGAATGGAGTATATCTTCATTGGAAAAAAAATGCCAGAAGTACACACCTACAATTTGAGATGGTTTGCATTACACACACATAAATGATACACGTGACCTGCTGCATTTCTTATAACAAATGATATCATTATGAAATAATTTGATATGCTCGTAGACATAAAATGCAAAATGTATACTAAAAGATAGCTAGACAGATAGGTATAGATTGGTATTGTTATTTCTTGCCTTTTGGACATCTTTGAGGCTTCTTAGCTCTGTTGTTCAGGTTGTTTAATTAGGGAACTCCATCTTGGCGCTGGTTAACACACGATCAGTAACCGCAGCCTAGAGTTTGGAACTCACTGGGTGGACGCCGTTCAGCCTGCAGGGAGCAGCCATTGTGGACAGCGGGAGCCTCACTAAGGCAGGGGAAGCGGTGCTAGGGAAGCACTTCTGTGTCCCCGAGTGTGCTGAGTGAAGAGAAGTTCTCGCACACAGGAATTTACACCAGTGCTGAGCGGGAGAACGGAGGTGGCCGAGGAGGGAGACAAACTCCAGGTGTGCATCTGTGCACTGCAACTCCTGTGCCAGACCTGCTCAGCCTACGTGCTCCATAGGTTTCCCAGTGCAAACCACCTTCCCAGTGATAAAACAGCATGTCTAAATCTAAAATGAGTCATTCGTTGTTACTGTCAAATGCACAGGCACTGACACCTTGCCCGAGGCGATGCTAAGTCAGCTCTCAGGCCTCGGAAGCACTGGGCTCACAGAGCTCCCACGGCGCCTGGGCGTGCTGAACCCGCGCCTCCAATCACTGCCCCTTACTGCTGTCATTTTCCTAACACGCTGGGCACATGCCTACCTGCCACTGTGTTTGCGAAGATCCATGAAGAGGAATGTAAACATGTTCCCCCTCTCAAGGTTGGGAGAGAAAGGCATTCTCATGCAAACTGAGAAGAGATTGTTCTGGTAGATGTATGCAGGAAAGACATTGAAGGCATAAGGAACACAACGGCGAATTTGCCAATTTCAGGGAGAAGTGATGCAAGGAAATAATCTAGAAAATATCAGAGCCTATTTCAGAGACCTGGATGGGGGAAGTGGAGGACACGCTGTGGTTTAGAACTATCAAGGATGAATTCATTTATAGAGGCTTGCTTTTTAGCCTGTTCTGAAATTTTGTTTTCCAAAATGACCAAAGTTCAGGAAATATTATTAATATCATATATAACAGCCACTGAAGTATTAAACAGCAATCATTGAAGTTCACTTTTGTGGCACGTTTGGCCTAGCAGTTCAGTTGCCAGCAGGACGCCCATGCTCCACGTTGGATTATCTGAGTGCAATAGGTGGCCGCGGCGCTGCCTCGAGCCTCCCGCAGACCCCAGGAGGCAGTGGTGATCAATCAGGTAATCAATTTCTCGCTGTGAGAAACCTGGATTGGGGTTCTGGCTCCTGACTTTCTGGGCATCAGGAGAGTGAACCAGTAGATGAGAGATTGTTTCTCTCTCTCCACTATGTAAGTAATTTTAAAGCTTGATTGTTATGAAGGAACCACAATAAAGACTTTTAAATTATATATTTATACTTTCAATTGCTAGCATATTTACTTTGATACAGAACATTTACATGAACATATTCTAATAGACTTATTTCTCCAGAATGTAGATGTAGCATAACTAATATATTGATTATAAAATAGAGTTAAAAATTAAAATGTATTAAAGAAATATAACATAAATTATCTCATGGAATAATATGGAAACAACTTTTCCAGTTTATACGGACAAATTAATAACATGTAAAATGTTGTCCTACCCCCTCTAAACCTACAAAAAGTGATGGGCATCCAACAAAGAAAGTTCATCACTCACATATTCTAGCAGAATTATTTTGTTCCTTCTCTAACCTGGGGGTGGGTGGGTGTGAAAATTTATTCAGGTGGCAGTAACGAGAGGTAATTCTGACAGATATTTCCACAGATTGTCCATGATCTAGAAAAACAACAGAGAACTTGCATGATTAAAAAGGACTTCTTGCTGACATTTTTACTTGTAGAGAGAAAAAGGGAGACGTGGCCTTAATGTGCCTGTATTATTCCACATAGCACTGATCACCAATGAAAGGAATGCTGTAAGGATGGTCTTTCTCCAGCTAATATCTCAAAATGTTACACTTTCAAGTTTTATTTAAAACAGAACACATTTGTTCTGTTCAATATTGTTCTCTCAGACTTAACTAAAATGGCACACTTCCAAAAATCATCGAATGTATTTACTGTTACTCTGCACAGAGATAGAAGGTTGACAGTGATAAATGAGGATTGCAATTGATAATGAGGCATGTTTCGAGAATTGTACCAGATACCAAGGTTGATATTGGCTTTAGCTTTAAAATCTCTTTTTCTAATATGGTGAACAGCCAGGATCTGGTTATATTTATGTCACCAGATTAATTTTTCCTCTTACAGAAAGTATTGCCTAGAATCTTTCCAGCAATGTAAGAGGGTATATCAATTATAAGTGTGTTTAAGTTTTGTAAGAGAAAAATATTAATAACTGCTAATGAATTTTACATTGGGAATTTATAGTTTTTTCATGAACTAGGCTAAGATTAATTTCTTTAAACATGTTTTTTTTTTTTAAAAAATTAAAGTTTTATTTATTTATTTAATTTTGAGAGAGGGAGAGACAGAGAGATCTTCTATCTGCTGGTTCACTCCCCAAATGCCTGTAACAGCCAGGCCCGGGTGGCATCTAAGTCTCCAACACGGCTCTGGGACCCAGCCACCCGAGCCCTCAGTTGCTGCCTCCCGGGTGTGGGGTGTGCTGTGTCAGGAAGTTGGGGTAGGAGCTGGACCACGAGCCTTGACCCGGGATATGGGATACAAGCATCACAGCTGGGCCGTCAGTTGCTGCGTCAAACTCTTGTTCCCTAAGTTTGCTTCTCAAACTGATAAGGCTTTACTAAAAATGTTCCTTTAGGGGCCGCACTGTGGCTTCGTGGGTAAAGCCACCGCCTGCAGGGCCGGCATCCCATATGGGTGCTGGTTTGAGTTCCAGCTGCTCCACTTCCGATCCAGCTCCAGAGTGTGAGGCTGAAAAGCACACGTGGCTTGAAATACTATGACGATTTCTAAGTCATAAGCTACCACCAATCTGTCCTTTTTCTTTTTCAATTGGTAGAGCTGGTATTTGAAAATGGAAACAGAAATGTTTTAAATAACATGATTGGTAGCATTGCCGCTGCATCACTGTTTACCGAAAGCCTTAGTTTATTTTTGCAATGGAGACAATGTGATAAACTGCTTTCTATGCTAATTTCTAGAATGCATATCCTCTTAACATTGTTCTACTGAGAGGCCATCATTTTATGATTTTGTAGAAAGTATGCAAAAACATTTCTCTCAGAGATAAAAACATTAAGCTAAGTTAAAAAATCGATGCATTCTTCGTGTTTCAGAACACCTAATGAAATTTTGGAATTTTGGTGTTCTCTTACAAACCACAGATTAGAATTTCATAAAACTCATAAAGCAACAATTATGATTCATTATTATTATTTGTTAAAATGACACCTGACAGACAAGAACTTCATTAGTGGCACCCATCTTTGTCTCTCCTCTGAAGGTAGTGATTGTTCTAGGAATCCTGTAGACACTACCTGAGCCAGTTGTTCCCCAAAGTATTTATGTGTTAACTAAGTTGTGTATTAGAATGTTACATTTTATTACCCAAATAAAAGAAGACTGTGGGTACGATTTGCTTTCCAGCCTAAATGTATAGCTATTGCTCCAGTAATTATTTTAAGGATTGTCACAAGTTTTCCTTTGAAAGGCAGAAAGAGTTCAGAGGGAGAGAGATCACTCATCGGCTGGTTGACTCACCAAAGAGCTGCAACAGCCAGGAGCGGGCCAGTGCAAAGCCAGAAGCCTGGTATGCCACTGGGGTCTCCCACATGGGTGGCTGGAGGCCAAGTACTTGGACATCTTCCTCTGCCTCCCGTGTCCAGTAGTAGGGAGCTGGATAGGAAGCAGAACAGCGGGGCAGACACACCATGATGGGATGTCGGTGGCTTAACCCACTGTGCTGCAATGCTGACTCCTGCCCTGGTAATTCTGTGTAACAAACTAGCTGCAAAGTTCAATGACTTATCAATCACTTACTCTTGCAGGTCAGGGCATCTGAAGGCTGGGGTTTGGCTGATCCTCAGCAGGGGATCTCTTCTTTCAGTGCAGAGCTGTGAGTTGGCTCTGCTCCACGTGTCTTTCCTCTCCCTCAGACCAGCTGGTTAGCTAGTGCACGTTCTCTTCAACATCATGATAGAAATGCAAGAGAAACAAGATCTGTTGCGCAAGTGCTTCTACAGCCTTGCTTTCATCATGACTACCTTTACCCCATTGGCTAATGCAAGACACATGGCTGAGCCTAGAGCCAAGGGACCGAGAAGCACAGGTTGCCTTTAGCAAGAGACTTGGGAAATTATATGACAAAGGGTATACACACAGGTGTGCCTGATGCATTCCACTAAGAGCACTGGAGGGCACAACTCAGCCTACTTTTGACAGCAGCCTACTTTTGAGGATGCCTCTTATATAATTAGAAAGACACAGTCATTATGAATATATTCATCAAAGCAAAAAAAAAAATAGAGAAGAAGAAAGGGAATGTAAGATGGTGTGTGTCTGAATGGCCTGGGAGTGGCCTTGAAGTCAGCTTGACCCCATCTCCCTGGTCTGTGTCCATGGTGTGGTTTTCCTCAGGACCACACAGCAGCTGAAGGCCTCACCCATGCTGGGGCACATCCTCCTTCATTCACTCCATAAAAGGTCACCTTTCTCCTCAGTTGTCAAAAAAAGTACGGTGCTTCTTTTAAATCCCATGTCCTCCCCTAAGTCGATCACTGTGGCCAAAGACAGGAAATGATGCTGTGTCACCCAAGAGCTGGGAGTAAAAATGGTCTCCCCCTGACCAGTGGTGAAAAAACTGAGCTGTTCTGGCCCCATGAGGTAGGATGATGGAGAACCATCCAAGAACGGAAATCAATCCATTGCCTCTTTGCATTCACATTTGTAATTAAAGTGAGGGAGCATTTTCCTATTGTGTTATAAATTTATATCATGCAGGTGCATCATTCTAAAGACTGATTTTATGCTGCTTGGTGTTAGAATATGCAGTAATTACAAAGTGCTGCTGCACCGAAGTATGAGCACCAACGACTCAATAACATAACATGAGGTCAAATAAAATCAATTGACCTCTTCTGGCTAGCAGTAAAATATATTTATTCAGAAAATTCCTAAGAAGTAAAAACATTCTTTAGAACTATTTTTGGATTTTTCCAAATTCCAGTTATAAGGAGGTATGAAGTTTAAAACAGACCCCAAATAACAATCAACTAACTGTTGTAACAGATAATTCTCAGAGTAGAGATAATAAAAAAAAAATACAGTTTGGCATGCATGCCCTTTAAAAATGTGTAAACTTGGCAGTTTTCAAATTATCTTACTGCATGAACTAAATAAGAAACTTAGGGCCGGCGCCTCGGCTCACTAGGCTAATCCTCCTCCTTGCGGCGCCAGCACACCGGGTTCTAGTCCCGGTCGGGGTGCTGGATTCTGTCCCGGTTGCCCCTCTTCCAGGCCAGCTCTCTGCTGTGGCCAAGGAATGCAGTGGAGGATGGCCCAAGTGCTTGGGCCCTGCACCCCATGGGAGACCAGGATAAGTACCTGGCTCCTGCCATTGGATCAGCGCGGTGCGCCGGCCGCAGCGCGCTGGCCATGGCGGCCATTGGAGGGTGAACCAACAGCAAAGGAAGACCTTTCTCTCTGCCTCTTTCTCTCACTGTCCACTCTGCCTGTCAAAAAAAAAAAAAAAAAAAAGAAAGAAAGAAAAAAAAAAAGAAAAGAAAAAAAGAAAAGAAACTTAGGAATAATTATGACAGGCAGTGATAAATTCCACAAATGTGATTTAAAGAGACTATAGATGTAAGGACAATCAGGACATAAGAATCCAATAAATTGGTAAATCTCATTGTTCCCAATCTAAAACATCCTAAGAAAATTTTAACTGATTTAATCTTCTGAAAATTCTAAAAAATATATATAGATACTGGTTTTTATCTCAGTTTAGCTATATCTTACATAGGCAGATTTTCTTACATAAAATGCCAGGTATATTTTCCTGTGGTCAGCTTAAGTTAAAATAATATTATCAGTAAAAATATGAAAATAAAATCTTCTTTCATTTTCTACACATTTTATAAATGGCAACTGACAGGTAGGTGGCATCTTGTTAAAGGAATTTGATACATTTCTGAATATTTTTAAATTGATCATTTAAAATTAAACTTATCTGTTCCATAATTTAAGTAACTTTAAACAGAATTGACTTATTTTGAACTTGAGACTAGAAAACAGAATTATAGTTCTGAATACTTAATTAAAATTAATTTCCAATGTATTTTCCTAATCAAAGGTTTAAAATTGTACATATTAAAAGGATTAAAGTTCATAAGAATTCTGAAAAACAGTATAAAATGGTAATTAAATATTCATATAAGAAGAAAACTCAAGTATATTACAAAATCAAAGTGAAACTCTTAGGTGATGAAGCTGAAGACAAAGAGAGTGTGGCAGTGAACACAACAGAACAGAGAACACAGCGTGGGAGAACACAGATTCTTTCACACTTTCCCACTTCACAGGGTAAGATTTCACCCGCTGCTTAGAATATTCAGAATCTAAATTCAACCATTTTCAACTTCATGCATTTCTCTCAAAATGTGATACACCCATTCAGTGATACATCTATGAATATGATTCCTAGTGGTGTTCATTCACTCAACACATGTTCATTGAGGGCCAATGGGCCAGAGGCACAGAGGACGTAGTGTAGAAAAAACAAAACCAGGGGCCAGCAACGTGGGGCACTAGGTTAATCCTCCGCCTGCGGTGCCAGCATCCCACATGGGCGCCGGTTCTAGTCCCAGCTGTTCCTCTTCCAGTCCAGCTCTCTGCTGTGGCCCGGGAGTGCAGTGGGGGATGACCCAAGTGATTGGGCCCTGCACCTGCATGAGAGACCAGGAAGAGGCAGCTGGCTTCTAGCTTCAGATCGGCACAGCTCCGGCCGTTGCGGCTATTTGGAGAGTGATCCAATGGAGGGAGGACCTTTCTCTCTTTCTCTCTCTCACTGTCTGTAACTCTGCCTGTCAAATAAATAAATAAAAATCTTTAAAAATTAAAAAAAAAAAAACACAAAACCATACAAAATATATCTTACTTCCTGGAGATTATATTATATTAAAGGAATCAGAAAAAAAATACATGAAAAATGAGTTCATTCTGTATTAACTGTTACAAAGTTAAACACAGGAGGGAAGTAAATGTTGGGAGGAGCATGGGTATTAAAAAGTTACGTGGCATGACCCGGAAGTCCTTACTGAGAAGGGGACAGCTTGGAAGCGACCTAAAAGAAGCAATGGAATAAATCATACGGATGTTGTCATGGACTGAATGTTTGTGTCCCTTGAAATTCATCGAGTGAACAGCTAGTTCCCAGTGCCATACTGTTTGGAGATGAGGTCTTGAAAGGTGCTTAGATGAGTTCATGAGTGGGGGCCTCGACTTTGCTTGACATACAATGTTGAAGAACTGTATTTGGTTGGAGGCATAAGAAATAACGTCTGTTCTATCTTTCTAGAGGCTGATGTACTGACTGCTATGTTGAAAACAGGGGGCAGGTTGAGAATGAAGCAGAATAGGTAGCAAGTTACCACTCAATCCAGGGAGATGTAAGTCAGCACATAACTGAAGACAATGAGAGAGGATTTCATTCTGGATACACTGTGAAAGCAGAGGCACCAATATTTGCTGATGGAGTAGATAGAGAGTGAGGAACAAAGAGCAATGAGATCTTATTCTAAAAAGTTTGCTCCAAACACTGAAAGCACAGTTACTCTCAATTAAAATGTAGAAGACCTTGAGTGGCCCAATTCGCAGGGAGCGGGAGTAAGGAGGGTTTTCACACACCATACAGTGATAGCTTCTAAACGTGCAATGGGAACAGTGCATAGTCATGGAGTTGTGATTGGGACCTCAGCAAAGAGGGCTGGGACTGCTACATAAATCTGGGAATCACCATGGTACTAAAATCTGGGAGAACAGAAATCACTATGGAAAGGACAAAGCTAGAGATAAGGAACCAAGACTGAGCCCTCCACCATTAAGAGATCTTGGAGAAGAAGTAAAATAACAGGACAGATTGACTGGCCAGAAATGTCAAGGAAGATCATAGAGTGGATGAGTAGATTCTTGAAGCCATGAGGATTTGTCAAGATAGGGAAGGTTAGCAGGGTGAAAATAGTACAGATTGGTTAGATGAGGTGAGAATAGAGATTGATGATTGCTTTTCTGTTCCATCTGTTCAGGATGCAATAACAAAATCTCTATATCAGGCAATTTATAAACAGCCGAACTTAATTTCTCCCAGATTGAGAAGCTGAGATGTGCAAGGTGCCCACAGATTTGGTATCTGATTCTGGGCCATTCAAGACAGCAGGGAGCAGGAGCCTCTTCCTAAGGGCAGTGGCCCCACAGATGGTGGCAGAGCCTCTGAGAGACGATAAAATCACATCTTAACACAACAGAGGGGGTGAGGTTGCCACATATGACTTTCAGGGGATGTCAACATTCAGAGCATAGCATGTCATTATATCTAGTGATGGTTTCCACAACAAAATCCCACCAACTGGGTGGTTCAAAACTAGACAAATTTATATTTTTACCATCTTGGAGACAAGAAGTGTGAAATGAAAGTGAGGGAGGGCTGTGCCCCTTGTAGAAGCTCTACCCCTTGCCTCTTCCAGGGCAGAGTGGGTAAGGATGCCAGCAATCTCTGACTTCTGGCTTAAAACTTCCAATACCAGCCTCCATGGTAATATCCCTTCAGTTTGTGATCTTATCTCCCATTCCCTCTCTCTCACAAGAACACAGCTAGAAAATCCAGAACAAACTCCCTACCTCGATACTTTTAAATTAGCCACATCTGGAAAACCTTTACCAAGTAAGGTAACATTAGGAGGTTCCATGGATTAAGATATCGGGTATATCTTTAGGACTTTGTGGAAGCCTATCATAATAGATAAAATATGTTGAAATTTTATTAATGTGTCAGGATATTAAATAAAGCAATTCTCTTTTTCTCAGAATCTTGGTAAAAATTTAAGGCTGAGGCCCATGATGACAAGCAGCCTTTGCAAGACCTTAAACATGAAAACAAAACCAGCCTTAAAATGCATCCAGTAAAGCCCAGTGCGCGCCCAGAGGATAGACACTTAGAGATTACTTTGTGGGAGAATCTCTTTCTACTATCTCCTTTCTTATGCCCAAGAAGGAGGTAGGAAGAAAAAGAAGTTGGGAAGGCAACTGTGAGAAGGAAAGCTTGCCCCAGCTGGGTGTCGCCAGAAGTCAGGGACACCAGGACACGAAATGGTTGCTACCTACAAAGGATCAGCCAGGGACTTCAACACATGTCTCAGGGAAGGGGATACAGGAGCAAAAATCCAAAACCAGCAGGAGGTAAAGTTGCCTCCCAATCCCATGTTCTCTTCCTTCCCACATTCCCACTCCGGAATCAGCAGAGTGAGTTGCAGAAAACAAGGACACGCGGGAAGAACAGAACATTCCAGGTGTACAGCCCACAGCTGGAATGCAAAGAAATCAGTCCTGAGCTGCTCTCAATTTGATATAAAAAGAAAAAAATTTCTTTTGGATGATACTGGGCTTTTTCATAAATAAACTTGAGGCTGCTAACACGTGGAAGTACTTGAAAACCCCTGAGTGGAAAGAGACACTCTGGAATGTTCTTTTGGGGAAATTGAAAGAATCAGAACACAAAACACTTTCTAATGATGGTGTCTCAAGCTCAGACCTTTATAACTGGATATGTAGTAGTTTCACGGTCTCTCCTTATGTGAATAAATACATTCTAATTTCACAATAAATCAGGCAGTGCATTGATTAAGAGCACCATGCTGTGTGCAAACTTCCTTAGCAATTCTGGATCATTTCTTATCAGGACGGAGCTCCTCAGGTCACTCCCTTTGGCCTCATACTGACACTAAAGAATGCAACTATTTCATTTCACGGAAGTTCATATGGATGATCTTTTTTTTTTTTTCATGACAAAGTAAATGTACAGAACACATTCCTCTATTCCTCAAAGTGCCCCAAACTCACTGCATCCTTTCAGTGTATGCTGAACTGAATGTAGAAAATGCCAAAAATGCCCTAGAGGAAACAATGGAACTCAACGTGAGAAAGCAGACTATAAAGAATATTTTTCCTTTCTCAAAACTATAGCAATGATCCCAGAGAGCAATTTTTTTCCAAACTTGAGGAAGGTTGGAATCTCTGCAATGAAAATACGGGACATGCAGCCCAAACATTTTGCTGGGTGAAGTAGTGCATAGAAGGAATCTAGGACAACAAATAGGAAAAAAAAAAAAAACATGAAAGGAGTATGTGGTGTAGCATAAGTTAGCAATCAAAATAAGCTCAGTGGTGATTTGTGTGATTTGGGGAATGCAGCTGCCCCTCCTGCCAGCTAACCCAGGAAAGGTAGCCCAGCTGTTTCCAGCAAGGAGCTGCAACAATGGGAATTCTGTTCTCCAGGAGACACAGGGATTAGCGGGTGATGATCTGAGCCGTTTGTAGGACCACCCACAACTCAATTCAAACAGAAACCCAAGGAGCAGCATTTGTGTGCCATGATATGTGTAAAATGTGAACTATTCGCCAGTCATGAGATAACTATACATAGAGCGTTACTACTACATATTATTTTTAGAAAAATGACCACAAATGTTCATTGATCTCTAAGTTGTTTAAATAGCTGCCCATTTCATGATCTGAATGGATTGGAAATGATCTGAACTTGTTTTTCCCTGGAGGCATGCTCAGAAATAAACATACATGAGAACAATGACTGCTCAGTCAATGGCATCAAGGGATGTGCCAATGCATTCGTTACAAGGTCGGCCTTTTCTTTAAACAGTTACCTTCTCGCCCTCATTCCTATGTAAGCAGATGCAAGTTGGAGGTATTTTAATGATACTGTTCCATTTTAAAGGAGAAAACTTTCATCTTTTTGGAAAGAAACAAATGTCTTCTTATAAAAGAAGGAAATTAACAATATCCAAAAGGGTACAGAGCGGAGCATCTCATGTCACACCCTTGCTCAAAGAATTCCCATGGTTCATCACCCATGGGAGGAAGTGCCAATCCTCCCTCCCACACTCATCCCCAGCCCGTCTGCAGCTTCTCCTCTCCCTACCACTGTAGTAACACATCAGTCTTTTTTTTTTTTTTTTTTTTTTTTTTTTTGACAGGCAGAGTGGACAGTGAGAGTGAGAGACAGAGAGAAAGGTCTTCCTTTGCCATTGGTTCACCCTCCAATGGCTGCCGTGGCCGGTGCGCTGTGGCCAGCGCACTGCGCTGATCCGATGGCAGGAGCCAGATGCTTCTCCTGGTCTCCCATGGGGTGCAGGGCCCAAGCACCTGGGCCATCCTCCACTGCACTCCCTGGCCACAGCAGAGAGCTGGCCTGGAAGAGGGGCAACCGGGACAGAATCCGGCACCCCGACTGGGACTAGAACCAGGTGTGTCAGCGACGCAAGGTGGTGGATTAGCCTGTTGAGCCGCGGCGCCGGCCTAACACATCAGTCTTTAACAACTGCCATTTCTTTTATTCCTCTGTGGCTTTCTAGATGTCTTGGCCTCTGCTGATAACAAGAGCCTTCCTGCAGCTCCATCCACCTGGCAAACTTCCACTCACTTGTGAAGATCCAGCTCGAATCTCACTGTAGGAGGTAAACCCTTCTTGAACAGTTACATAGGGAAGTCCCATGCCATCTTCCTGCATTCACACATTCTTAAAACACTGCTAACTCACTGTGTTGTAGCAGGCTGATTAGGAATGGGTTTCTCTTCTGTAGATTTCAAGTTCTTATAAGACAAGGGCTTGCCACATTAGTTTCTTTATTCTTAGGGCCCAATCTGTTGTTTGTTTAGTATATAACAGACATTCATTATTTCTTATACTTAAGAAAAAGTAATGTGTCAATTTTTCAAATCTGGCTCCAGCCATGACGTGGTATACTGTCTTTTATCCTACCACCTGCCCCAGCCCTGCCCTCAGAACTAGGCCTGGTGCAGAAGATATCTTTTGGTTGACTTACCACTTCATAAAAGAGTGGAAAAGCTAAGCTAAAGTTAACTGCTCCAGAGCCCACATGCTTTCATGGCCCACATGTCCCCATAACACTATCTTATTAAACAAACAAACAAAAAAATTAAGTGATCACTCAACACCAGTGTTGGGGGGGGGAGGGAGAGAGGGAGAGGGAGAGGGAGAGGGAGAGGGACTTCTTGTAGAGATTATTGTCGTCTGGTTTGGATAAATAGCACAAAAGCATATCAGGAAAGCTATACCCTAGACCTACTTGTTTCCAGGACCTTACTCCTTTCATCCTATCAGTCACCAGATCGCGGAAGTTTCTGCAGAAACCTGCCTCCCACAGACATCCAGTTGCACCTTCTAAGGGAGCCAGGATTATCAGTTTGGTGTCTGTCCTTCCACACACTTTTCCTTTGCTGTGTTTGCGTGTTGTTTGTTTTGTTGTGTTTGTGATACTGAGATTCGTTATTGAGCATCTCTTTTTCAGACTGTACTTTCCCTTTTCTGAAGTCTGAGACAAGTCAGGGCAAGCGTTCCTAGAGGGCAGGACATGTGTGAGGACATTCCTCCATCATTAAACACTGATTGTGACATCTGCGTTTCGCCTTTCAGCCCTTCAGTCAGCTAGGATATCAAGTAGGATTAGGATCTCACGACTTCAAAGGATGCCATTTTACACAGAAACTTGCGACACCCACGCCATTCTGGTTAGGTCTCTCTCACTCTTCCTCCTGTTCTCCAGCACACACACACACACACACACACTCTACCTGGAGGTGAAACCAAAACCTCCATTCAGAACTTCACTCTTTCTCTGATTTTTCAAAATTCCTTCTGTTTGTGGACGTTTTTATTTAGTGAAGCAGAGCTTACGTTCACTTGTTCACTTTGGCACAGGCACTATAGTTTGCCATGCTACCCCTAACGAATGGCATTTTGTCTATGTAGTTACTAAATAAACCTTAGAATGAATAAGTGATTTTCTCCCTACATTCACCCTGTTTCAGTTTTCTTTACCAATTCTGAAATCCATGATATTCTGATAGATCTATGTGTTGTCTTCCTTTGACGGTGGCCAATGTTTCACCTATTTCTAATAGTAATACCATACAAAGCCAAATCTGTATCTGTATCTATACCTATTATAATAGAAATTATATTATGGGAACTTGTCAGAAATAACTTTATTAATATTTATATTTTATCCAAAGCCAAAAAGAATGATTGGAAGGAATGCCAGCATGTGGAACTTGTAGGTCAAGGTGGCAGTAATGTTTTGATGTTTTAAAGCAATAAAAACATTTCTTCACTTATCAGATATACACTTGCTTGAAAGATGTTTATTGTCAGTTTTGGTCCATTTGTCTTCATCCTACATTATACTTTCATCTTCCTTTTTTACATCGATTTTTTCTTTTATCATCACGATATTCTAAACTACTTTATTTTTGTTTTTTCAACCATTCTATTTTCTGCTGCTTTTATTCCTCCCCAAATGTGCAAATTTTAAAAAGCATTCTCCTATTTATAAAAGTCTATGAGTCTTATTTCTAAATGTGCATCTGCATCTTTGTAACACAACTAATGTAGTGGCAGAGAGTTGAAAAAGGGATTTACCCATTTTTTAAAAGATGTGATTGTTTCAATGAAGAAACAGACCAGTTATTCCGGAAAATAACGTAGCCAGTTCAAGCAAACCCTGCCCCCGACACTCGGCAACTGACTCATCTGTGTTTCTTCCACTGCACTTCATTATCTTTCAAATAAGTCCAGCATCTTTCCAGAACCAGTTAATTCGTGCCAGGGGTTCAGTTTGTATTAAGTTAGCATTAAAGTTTATAATGAAGAGAAAATAAATTGATACCATTTTATTAAAAGTAGGACATAAGGATAAGAATTCTGCCCTATGTGTTTCTACAAAAAAAAAATCTGTTATTTATAATATTATGCTTTGCAAGATATATTTAATAGTTTGTAAAAGAGTTCAATGTTTGCAAGAGAGTAATTTAATTTTTGTAAGAGAGTTTCTATGCTATGCTCACAAAGTAATAATAGTTCTTACTGAGCAAGTAGAAAAGTCATGAGATTGTTGGAAGCCTTCCTCATTCCCTGTGATGGAAAGAACCACACATATACACTAACAGCTTAAATGAGTGCTCAACAGCTCAGTGAAAGTATTCTTCATTATACAAAGCCCCAAGCATTAGCATTAGCACAAAAGAGAAAACAACTATAAAAATAGATGGGATGTGTTACAATCATGATGGACAGCTTTGATGCTATCTAAATATTCTAAGTAAACTGAAAAGAAATGACCTATGTTATCATGTATTACACTTACTTGCATGCTTAAGATTTTCTTCTAAATAATCTTCCCAACAGAAAGACCTAAGCACTTCCTTGTATCAAGACACTCATTCCTCTCCATGACCTCTCCTCCAAAACTATCTAGGTTTACCCAAATTCTCACCAGGAACTGAGGCAATGAGAATTCTTTAGGATGATGAAATTAATATAAAATTACTGCTATAAAATTTTGCCAAGAGCTTGATTCCAACTTTCAAACTTTGCGATGATTTGCTTCCTTTTTTCAGGTTTTACACACACACACACACACACACACACACACACAGGTATCTAAATGTGTGTATATGTATACAGATAAAGAAATAGATATGACCTACAGCTCAAAACAGTAGCCTGAGAGCTTTCCAGTTGTTCTCTGTTAACCCTTGACACTTCACTTGCCAAATTAAAGCATCAAAGATCTCAGCAGCATAAACCCCAACATATTTTAGATTTGACGATAAAATCAGTGCTACAGGCTCCCCTCTGATTCGCTGAGCAAGTAAGAGCAGCCGTCCCCCTGACTCCGGAAACAGCATGAGAATGTCCCGAGACTGTCTCCAGCCCATAGGAAGAGCATTTTGTGATAAGGAGATGAGTGGGTGAGAAAAAGGTTACCGTGTAAACAAGAATATTTGAGAAGATACAAACCTTCCCCTCATCTCACTCATGGAAACTGAGCTATCCAGCTTCTTACTGCACTGGTGTGGTGCTCACTGGGTACAGCAGTTTGCTAGCAGCTTGGGTTTTCTTAGCTCCCTAATCTATTGAGTATGGTCAAGGGGGCAAAATGCAATGCCTTTTAGGTTGGGTAGCAGAGATTAATCATATATATGGATATTGCCCAAATCAAACTAAATTCCTATGGTGTTTTTGTCCTGAATTTTTTCTATCAAGTTACCTAGAAGAAATCATGACTGAGAGGGTGTTTAGCCTGGTAGTTAAGATGCCCTTGCCCCATATTAGTATGTCTGGGTTTAATCCCTGCCCCTGGCTTCAGAATTTAGCTTCCTGTTAATGCAAACCCTGATAGGAAATGGTGATGGCTCAGCTAATTGGACTCCTGTCACCTACATGGGAAACTGGATTGAGCTCTCTGGCTCCCAACTTCAGCTTGGCCAAGTTTCTCTCTCTCTCTCTCTCAAATAAATATACAATTATTTCAAAATAAATCATGACTGTTGGTATTGAGAAATAAAAATGATATTTTCAAAAAACTTGTTCAGTGGTGTTTTCTGTCAATAACCCTTTGAAATCATCAAAAGCACAATCATTTTAAATTATTTATAAACACTCCATAAATAGGTCTATTTGTGCAGACCTTCAAAAAGATCCTGATCCATAATCTTCGGTTGAATGAAAGAGATTTGGAAATGGTTCCTGGCTTGCTTTATAAAAGGTGTGTAATCAAACATTATTTGTTATAGAGTTTTTCATAAATACCTATTTAAATTTTTGATTATTCATACTATATAATTATTCAGTATTTCACAAGGCATTGAATATTCATTTTTAAAATGCATTATGAGACATCTGTGCTTTGGCATAGTAGGCTGACCCTCCACCTGTAGCACTGGCATCTCATACAGGTACCAGTTCATGTACTGGCTATTCCTCTTAGGATCCAGCTCTCTGCTATTGCTCCTAGGAATGCAATGGAGATTGGGCCCCTGTACCAGCAAGGGAGAACTGGAAGAAGCTCCTGGCTTCAGACTGGCTCAGCTCCAACCATTGTGGCCATGTGGGGAATGAACAGGTGGATGGAAGACCTTTCTCTCTGTCTCTCCCTCTCTCTGTCTGTAACTTTACCTCTCAAATAAATAAATACAATTTAAAAAATAATAATAATGCATTATGCAATCTAATGAAACTTTCATGTTTAGATCTGAAAGAAAATTCTTGGGCATTAAATCTTCAATTAGTCTGACCTAGCTACACATAACTCAAAGCCACCATTTCCTTCTGCAATTTTCTGCTTGGTTCTTTTCTGTTTTAACCCAATGCTTTACATGTTCTCAGCAACTGTCTTGACCTTGCCCTTCACCTTCTACATCAGACCATGCACACAGATGCTAGTGAGAGCCATTAAGATCCAGAATTAACTTCATTCTGCTTGAAAATATTAAAATCACTTACCTGGCACACAAGTAAAGTACAGGTGTAGTGTATGGAGACTTGAAACTAGTGAGTTCACAGAAAACTGTGCTCAGAAACACTTGTCAGAAAGAGGATATATTCAAGGGGATAACATACAGCATATTTTAATTTATATTATGACAATATATGTTTAACCTCTTGCATACATTCAAGTGTCCCTTTCTTATTGACAAGTAATAAAATCTTGCCACCTTCCCATGACATATTTTGATAGACTTCTTGAAATTTACTAAATTATGTAGTTTTATAAAAGACTCAAGAAAGTTTAATTGTCCTATAGAGTATTTAATGAACTACTAAACTCTATGACAGAAACACAAAACCTTCTCTTGAATTAGCAATAATTGTTTGTTTTATATACTATACTACAGAAATAATCCTACATATAAAAACCAAATGTTTCTGAAAACATTTTTTTTTTGACAGGCAGAGTGGATAGTGAGAGAGAGAGACAGAGAGAAAGGTATTCCTTTGCCATTGGTTCACCCTCCAGTGGCCGCCGGGGCAGGCGCACCGCGCTGACCCGATGGCAGGGGCCAGGTGCTTCTCCTGGTCTCCCATGGGGTGCAGGGCCCAAGCACCTGGGCCATCCTCCACTGCACTCCCTGGCCACAGCAGAGAGCTGGCCTGGAAGAGGGGCAACCGGGACAGAATCCGGCACCCTGACCATGACTAGAACCCGGTGTGCCGGCGCCGCAAGGCGGAGGATTAGCCTATTGGGCCGTGGCGCCGGCCTCTGAAAACATTCTTACTTGAAGAGGAGACTTGGTTACTTAGAGGTTCTAAGCAAGTTCAGGTTCTCATTGAGTTAGTCAGCAGAGTTCTCTCAATGGTTCAGCAGATTGGAAAAGCTGGAGTTCAATGTTCATCCAATTGATGCTATTTCCTTATTACTAAAAAACTACTAAGTTTAGATTTGGGATGAGAGTAGAGGTTTATTATTCATTCATTTGAACGTATTCAGAAAACCAACTGCATATGCTACATACCATCTCTAATTCATAAGTAACAATTATCTCAGAGTTTTTTCTATTATCTGGACCCCAGGTTAATTGCTCATCTGGACTTGTCTTATTTAATCTGTACATCTCCGAATAAGGACATTTGCATACAAAAATTCTCTTTCACACATGAGACAATTGAGACGTACAGAATCTACTGGCTGAATATCACACCTTGAGGGACCGCAAAGGGGTAAAATCACAGGCCTCATAAAAACCCAAGACAAGTGTTTCCAGGGTGAATGTATTAAAGCCCACACAACACAAACTGGACAGAAAAACAAGGTTAATATGCATGATTGTTCTAGGACATGAGAAGAAGAGAATTAATTCAATTAATTGATTACAAGTTTCAGTGAGGAGAGGATCCATCCGAAGAGAGAAGCTGGGATCATCTTTCCAAAGATTCTCTCAGCTGTCTATCTAGTGTGGCTCTAACTATTTTGGCTCCTCACTGTGAGATATATCATATTGCAGTTTCCATTCACATGAAGTTATAAATATGAGCAAATATTTAAATTTACATGGGATAAATCCTTTTCCTCTAAGGGTGTGAAATATTTCAATCTATGCAAGAATTTTTAAGTTTATGATAACAAAAGGTATGACTGTTTGGCATTAAAAATCACAAATAATTTTCTAGGTTATCAAATGCAGAATTATAGCCATTAAAATATCATTCTAGAAGTCCAAAGATAATTATTCCTTTGTCAATAAGAGTTTTACAACTGTTAAGACTCAAACAAGATCTTTATGTTTCACTATGGAATATCTCATTTTCCTATGTGACTCTCATACGTGACTTAGGAAATGGACATAAGTAACTGAAAGGACCTGTCATGTCTGCATTATTACTTTATATCCCAGAGGGAAACTAGGCCACATCCCTAACATCTAGGAACCAATTCCTCCTTCAAGAACGTAGATCTATCGCTGGCACAACTTCTTACTTTCTTCCCAATTCTAGACAGTAGTGACCACTGAACTATATAGAGAAGCCATTGGAAATGGAACACAATGGTAAATACAGAGATTTCCTCTAATATAATTATCTACAACCAACTCACATTACTCTGTTATGTCCTGCTTTCTCAGAATTATCACAATTACTCCACATGTAGGTCACTCAATAATGGTTTCTCAACCAGAATTAGCCAGTATGTTCTGTGTTTGGTTAAGCATCCCCCTTCTATTTCTATTCTTTATATTTTGACAGCTAAACTTTTTTACTTGACATGTGGAATTTACAATCAGAACTAACTCAAATGAGTTCTTTCAGTGAGCACTAATGAAGAATGATGAAACCTAAGAGGTCTAAAACGATCTCACTCTCATTTTGCCTTTTTAGGAAACTATCAAAATACCAGCATTTAAAGTGATTATAATTCTTCTATTGCTATAATTAAAATTAATTCCCAGACAATAACAATTTCCAGACAGAAACATCAAGACTGAAAGGAATCCTACCACTGATATACAATGGATACTGGCTGGTAAGGCAGTTAAAATCACTAACACCTTGCTAGTGCTTGTCTTTCAGCTAATGCAATGGAGGATCTGTTACTTGTGCTGGACTTTAATGGTGACATAATCTTTGTGTTTTTCTTAAACAAAAGAAAGACCAATGACTTGGCTGATTTTTATCATGCAACTGAACCCACTCGCAGTTGAGGTGAAATACTCATTTTTACAAAATCATACTCTTACACATGATTAAAAAGCATTCTATCAGAGGAAGGAAGAAGAAAGAAAGCACAGAAGTGATGTTTATAAATCCACTTAAATCATGAAACATTACATCTTAGCATAGAATAAGTCCTCCATTCCATTTTATAACATTAGGTAACTAGAAAAACTTCAGCATTAATAGAAAAATTAATTTCCTCACATCTGATATGCACACATAAGTGTTATCCACATAGAAGCAAATAGTTTAAAAACACATATCTGATGAAGAACTAATATTTAAATTATCTAAAAACCCTTAAAATTCAAGAGTAAGCCATCTAACGACCAAGTAAAATAGGGACAAAAGCTCTAAATATTACAGACGATACACAGATGGCAAATAACCATGAGAAGATAGGCTACTTCATGTGTCATCAGGGAAATGCAAATTAGCATAAGTATGTGGCTGTACTACACACCAATCAGAGTGGCTGACAATCAGGAAGCCGACAATACCATGTGCTGCTAAGGACATGAAGCAACAGGAACTCTCATTCAGTTCTTGTGGGAAAAAAAAAGACACACACCCTTGGGGGCAGAGTTTGAGAGTTTCCTACAGTGCTAATCACAGTCTGGCAGTTGTTGCTGAATGTTGGTGCCTTCCCAGTGTCTATGTGAGGATCTTGTCCTGCACGGGAATGGTATTATGGGATGGGCCTTCGGGGGTGATTGGGATGTGAGGGAAGGATAGTTGCTTCCTCAGCGAGACTCTAGAAGCTAGCTTACTTCTTCCACCACGAGAGAAGACACCATCTACGAGGAGGCAATTTTGCCAGCACCCTTATTGTGGATTTTCAATCCTCCAGAACTGTGAGAAATAAAATTCTGATGTTTCTAAGCCATTCAGTTTATAACAGTTTCTTGTACCAGCCAAAATTGACACAGGCACATCAAAAGTTTCAATAACTACACTGTTAGGTATTTAAGCAAATGTTTGAAAATTTACCCACACATCAATGCTAAAAACTTACAGTTTGAAAAACTGGAAATCATGAAGATGCTGTTTCAAAGATCAATGGACAGGCCGGCGCTGTGGCTCACTTGGCTAATCCTCCGCCTGCCCTGCCGGCACACTGGGTTCTAGTCCCGGTCGGGGCGCCGGATTCTGTCCTGGTTGCTCCTCTTCCAGGCCAGCTCTCTGCTGTGGCCTGGGAAAGCACTGGAGGATGGCCCAAGTACTTGGGCCCTGCACCCACATGGGAGACCAGGAGAAGCACCTGGCTCCTGGCTTCAGACTGGCGCAGTGCGCCAGCCATAGCGGCCATTTGTGGGGTGAACTAATGGAAGGAAGACCTTTTTCTCTGTCTCTCTCTATCACTGTCTAACTCTGCCTGTCAAAAAAAAAAAATATCAATGGACAAATAGATTGTGTTACTTCCATACAGAAGAATATTATTCAACAGTAAAAACAGATGTTATCCAGTAACAAGGACACAAGGATGACTCAAATGTCCAATGCTAATTGAAAGAAGTCAAAGTTCCTCAGAACAGTTGGTGTCATCCAAATGTTTAAGAAATGGTCCCAGCCAGGAGGTGCTAAGGATACACGGTGACTAAAGGTCAGGAGGTGGATAGGACCCTGGAAGGGAGAGACATTAGAATACCTGTCTAGAAGCACTGGTAGAACAACGGACTTTCTTGGGTAATAATGTGCTGGAATTGTCTCACTGATTCTAAAAAAGGCACCATGCTAATGTAAGATGTTAGCAATGGGGAAAAAGTGCAGAGTGTATGAGTGCTTTTAGTAGCAGAGGAAAACAATGCAAGGAAAAACAGTGCAAGGCCTATGAGAACTTTCTGGAATGCCTTTTCATTTTTTTCCTGTAAATCTCAAGCTATTCAAAATAGTAAAATCTATTTTAAAAAATTGTGACATTCGAGGAAAGGTTTATGTATTTAGGAGGAATCTATGCCTCCATTTGTTTGGGGGAGATTTTCAGGAAGCAACTGCAGTCTTGAGTAACGAATCAGCCTAATGTCTTCACATCCAAATAAGAGAAAGAGAGCCCCATTGCGTGAGTGATGTGTGCCTGGAAGAGCAATGAGAAATACAGGCCGGGAGGTAACAGGATGACCCTGGGACTTAGGGTCTTGTAAGTCATGATGAGAGGTTTGGATTTTATTATGAATAAGTTGAGAAGCAGTTTGAAAATTTTATAACACAAGTTATATATTTCACTTCCTTTTGACAGGACCACTTCAGAGATGTATGTTGACTACTAGACTTTGGGATTCCAATTCTACTATGCCTGGACTCCTGCCAGCATAACCATCACACAGTTGACAAGCCTATATTTGAGAGAAAATAAAACAAAACAGACACAAAGAGCTAAAGGCTTTGAGGTGTGAAAAAAAAAAAAAAAGCAGGCAGATTCTGAGGAAGTGTAATTCTTTGGCAGATGGTACTGGTAGAGTGTGACTTTACCTCTTTTTGTGGCTTTAGGCTAAAAACTACAAGAAAAAATATCCTCACATACTCTTCTTAGACAAAAAAAATTTAAAGTTCAGGGTAAATATGACCACTGAAAAGTGAGGGAGTCTTCCTGAAAATGAGAGATCCAGCAACTGATACCCAAAGTTTTCTATAGCTTCTATAGTTTTCTATATCCAAATCTATGCCAGATCCATCAACTATACAAGTGTAGGGCAGACCTCAAAGTGCACACTCAAACTGACAAGTGTTTGTAGTTTGAGTCCAATCATGTTGAGGTCTTGCTTATGTTAAAATATCAACTCCATTTGAAGGAATGTGATGGAATCCAGAGTCTCCATACAACACACTCACAATGTCTCAGATACAATCCCAAATTACTCAACATATGAAAAACTAAGATGTGTCACAGCATCAAGAGAGAAAACTCAAATGATGAAATTTAGTAAATAAGTCTTTAAAGCAGCTATTTTAATTCTGCATAATTAAGTAAATTATACTTCCATAAATAAGATGAAATCTCAGCTGAAAATATAAATTATACAGAAGATTCAGACAGATATTTTAGGACTAAAAATAAAAATATATAAAATCAGTGAAGATATAGGTTATCTGAAAAACTATACCAATCAGCTTAATCTTTTTATTACTAGAAAAATATACCTAACAACCACAGAATACACTCTATTTTGAAATGAACACGATTAATTCACAGACAGAACATGTCCAGAACCACAAAACAAACCTCAACAAGTTTTTAAAAATTTTTAAATTTTAAATTACTTTTAATAGATTCAGTGTGATTTGTGGATATGATTCTAATACTAATTCTAATTCTCTGTCCCTTCCAAGTCTCAATAAATTTAATATATTTTCAAAATTTCAAAAAGTATACAATATCTGCCCACAATTAAATTTAATTATAAACCAGTCCCAGTAAGATATATAGAAAATATAAATATGTAAAATTAAACAATATATTAATAGATGCATAGAACAAAAACATCACAAAGTCACCTAGAAAGACTATGAGCAAAATGACAGTAAAATTGTACATGTTCAAATTGGTGGAAGGTCATTTGAATCAGAGGGAAATTAATAGCTTTAAGTGTTTATACTTGAAAAACAGACTACCTTGATGGGGTGTGGAAAACAAGGGTACAGAATAAGGATTCACTTAGAAGCCTTTGCAATAATCTAGGTTAGATATTGGTGGTTTATGAAAGTAGTATAACAATGGAGGTACTAAGTTGGATGAAAACCTGGAGATAGATGTTGAAGCACTGACATGGTGTAAGAGAATATGTGAGGAGTAAGTGTAACTGCAAGTGTTTTGCTTTCCCTTATAACTGTGATACATTAAATAAAACTCAATTAAATGTGGACATGTAGACATCACTTGAAAATAATTACGCAAGTGGCTAATAGCACGTTGAACTAATCACAAATCAAATCCATAGAAAGACTGCAGCTGTAAACACAGAGGACTGCGGTAGACACAGGCTGAGGGAAAACAATGGTTCACTCTTGGTCAAGCTGGAGATGATATGTGAAGGCATCTAAAGGCAGTGGGCACAGAGGTCTGTTGACAGGTGGAATACAAGCTGGGATGGTCATCTGGAATTTTTATAACATGCATTGTGATTTACATGAAGAGATTAAGTGATATCAGTAAAGTAGAAAACGGTAAGAGTTAAAAAAGAAAAGTCCCAAGGTTGTACCCTCCAAGATAAGAGTATTAGGGAGAGAAAATGGAACCAGGAAAAGCTGAACAGGAGGCGGCAGAGATGTGGAGAAAAATCAAGAGAAGATAGTGTCTTTTTTTTTTTCTTTTGACAGGCAGAGTGGATAGTGAGAGAGAGAGAGAGAGGGAAAGGTCTTCCTATTTGCCGTTGGTTCACCCTCCAATGGCCGCCAAGGTTGGTGCGCTACGGCCGGCGCACCGCGCTGATCCAATGGCAGGAGCCAGGTGCTTCTCCTGGTCTCCCATGGGGTGCAGGGCCCAAGCACTTGGGCCATCCTCCACTGCCTTCCTGGGCCACAGCAGAGAGCTGGACTGGAAGAGGGGCAACCGGGACAGAATCCGGCGCCCTGACTGGGACTAGAACCCGGTGTGCCGGTGCCGCAAGGTGGAGGATTAGCCTAGTGAGCCGCAGCACCGGCCAGAGAGAAGATAGTGTCTTAAAAGCTAAGAGAACATGTGTTTCAAGAAGATGTGACCCACATTCTCAACATTATTTTAAGTAGGAGTGTTTAGGAATTAAAATTTAAATGATTAAAATCAGTAACTTGAAGTACAAGTACAAAATAAAGTCTATAAATTTTAAGCCATACAATGACAGGGCTCCAAAATTAAACAATTTGATTGGATTTGGATCAAAACTCAATTATTGGCAAATTAATGAAAGGAACAGGTTTAAATATTTTTAGCTTTTTATTTGGAAAAATATTAAACTTGTAAGAATTTGCCAAAATAGCAGTGTTGCCAGAAACAGCAGAACTATCGTTACTTGGATTTGCCTATTAAAATGCCATTTTATTTATGATTTGCTGCATGTGTATGTGCAAATGTAAGTATTGGGGATGTGAATAAAACTACACATACTGTAATAGAATTAGCTTTGAATAAATAAATAAATAAATAATGACTATAAATTATAAGGGTTTTATACACTACTCACAGTTTTGGAATACTTTTTAGTTGACATGTTTTTTTAAGCTTTATCTAATTTACTATCTGCCAAAAGAATGTAGCAAAAAGTAGCTTCTCAAAGAAATATATCTTTTGATCTGAGATAATGGTTAGCAAGTCATTCTTACATATACAGAGTTTATATAAAAATGCAGCCAGGAATTCCAAGGAAATCAATTATTTTTTCTATTGCATTTTTCCCAGAAAACTTTATTTAAAGTACACAAAGTTCCTGCATTTCATAAATACAGCTTTAGAAGTATAATCATTCTTTCACCCATTACCTGCCTTCCCACCCACATTCCCACCCTTCTTGCTCCTTCCTCTCCTATTCCCATTCTTATTTTTTACTAAAGTCTATTTTCAATTAGCTTTATAGACATAAGGATAACTCTACACTAAGTAAAGATTTCAACAAATAGTATGAAAAAAACAACTGTTCCTCAACAGTCAACACGAGGACTGGTCAAAGTCATTGCATCAAAGCATCACTCTCACTTCTTTAGATTACCTTTCAGGTGCTCTATTAGTTTCCACAGATCAGGGAGAACATATGGTATTTGCCTTTTTTGGACTGGCTTATTTCACTAAGGATGATGTTTTTCAGTTTCATCCATTTTGTTGCAAGTGGCAAGATTTCATTTTTTTTTTTTACCACTGTGTAATATTCTATGGTGTTCGGGGCAAGATGGCGGAATAGAGAGGGAGGGAGCACAGTGAAGCTCCACTAAGGGAAGGTTCAAAGAGGGATGAAAATTTGTAGTTTTTAAGCCCTTCCTCAAACTGGGGTGTTAGGGTGGACACGCGTGGAGGACGCGGACGCCTGAGACTCAGGACACCAGCAGGAGTGTGTACGCACCAGCGCTGGAAGCCGAGGTGAGACGGGGCACTAGCCCAGCACTGCGGCACAGCTGCCGCCGCCCCTCCCCCAACACACCCTGGGACGGACACTGAGACATGCACGACTGAGTGGGGGAGGAAATAGAAAAACGGAACACAGTGAGTGGCGCCGGCGGAGAGAGTGCACGATTCAGGGACACTAACTGAGAGACTAAGTAAGCCAGTATCTCTTGGCGCCTCCCCAGAGCTCCAGCAGGCGGGAAGCAGCCATTTTGTTTGTTTACATTCGGGCTTAAAGGAGAACTATCTTTGCCTCCACACTAACCTTCGGAGGCGGAGCCCAAAGGTGGAGCTGAGGGTGCTCGAGGGAGGGCAGCCCAAAGTCCTGAGACCCGACTACTCAAGTTACTGAATAGCGTCTCCTGGTGGGGAAAAAGCACAGGATCCAGAGCTGCAGTGGGCAGAGAGCAGCCACCCTGTCTGTTTACCTGCGGGCTGTGTAGAGCAGCCTGGTTACACTGGATATTGGTAGAGACTCACAGCAGCCTATAGTAGAGGGAAATCAACCCGAAAAATCACCCGGATGGAATGCCAAAAAACAAAACCAAAAACCAAAAAAATATAGAAGATAATATAAATTTGCCAATGGAGCAGGCTAAACCAACCATAACAGAGGCAGAAGAAGAAGTTGAAAACATGCCAGAAAAAGAATTCAGAAAATTAATAATCAGAATACTTAGAAATAAACAGAAACAGTGTCAAGAGCTGAATGAAAAACAAGCCCAAGGATTAGAGATCTTAAAGAGAAGCCAGAATGAGATACTAGAACTGAAAAACTCAATTGACCATATAAAAAACACCGTGGAATCCCTCGGAAATCGAACAGATGAAATAGAAGACCGAATATCAGAATTCGAAGACAAACTTCCAGAAATAATACAGTCAGTTCAATCATAGGAAGAAGAAATTAAAAAATTAAAAAACACGGTCGGAGACCTACAAGATTCAATCAAATGGTGTAATGTTCGGATAATAGGAGTCCCTGAGGGGGTGGAAAGAGAGAATGGATTAGACAGTGTCTTCAACGAAATAGTATCAGAAAACTTTAAACAAAGGCAGCTGGATAACAACACACAAATACAACAGATAGCCAGGACTCCAAACAGAGTAGACCAGAAGAGAAATTCACCACGACACATTGTGGCAACACTCAGTTCAGTGACACACAAAGAACAAATCCTAAAATGTGCCAGAGAAAAGCAACAAATCACATTCAGGGGTAAGTCAATCAGACTCACCCCAGACTTCTCATCGCAAACACTACAGGCAAGGAGACAATGGCATGATATATTTCAAGTTTTAAAAGACAAACAATGCCAACCTAGAATACTATATCCTGCAAAGCTATCATTTATGAATGAAGGGGAAATAAAGATTTTCCACGACAAACAGAAACTGAAAGAATTTGTATCCACGCGTCCAACCCTACAACACTTGCTCAAAGACGTGCTGCACACAGAAATACAAAAACAAGAACTTCACTGCAAAAAAAAAGCGAATGTAGAATAACCCACAAACAAAGTTCAAAATACATAAACAGCTCGTTTCAGGAAACATGAAGGGAAAAAGACAGTACTTAACAGTAATCACATTGAATGTGAATGGTCTTAATTCCACGACAAAGAGGCACAGACTAGCGGATTGGATAAAACAATAGGATCCAACTATATGCTGCCTTCAGGAGACACACCTCATCAGCAAAGATGCACGCAGACTGAAAGTGAAAGGATTGAAAAAGATACTCCAAGCTAATGGAAATCAAAAAAGAGCTGGTGTGGCCATCCTAATATCAGACAAAATAGACTTTAACATAAAAACTATTAAAAGAGACAGAGAAGGGCACTATATAATGATTAAAGGATCTATCCAACAGGAAGACATTACTATTATAAATGTATACGCACCTAATTACAGGGCGCCTGGCTACCTGAAAGAATTACTAAAGGATTTAAAGGGATATATAGACTCAAATACAATAGTAGCAGGGGACTTCAACACCCCACTCTCACCAATGGACAGATCAACCAGACAGAAATTCAACAAGGAAACAACTGAGCTAATTGACGCCATAGACCAAATAGACCTAATAGATATCTTCAGAACCCTCCACTCCACAGACACAGAGTTCACGTATTTCTCCCCAGTACATGGAACGTTCTCTAGGATTGACCATATACTAGGCCATAAAGGAAGCCTCAACAAGTTCAAAAAAATTGAAACCATACCATGCAGCTTCTCAGACCATAGTGCAGTGAAACTTGAAATCAACAACCCAAGAATCTCTACACCATATGCAAATATATGGAGAATGGACAACATGATCCTAAATGAACAGTGGGTCATCGAAGAAATTAAAAGAGAAATCAAAAGATTTCTAGAAACAAATGAAAATGATAACACAACCTATCAAAACCTGTGGGACACAGCAAAAGCAGTGCTAAGAAGAAAGTTTATAGCAATTAGTGCCTACATCAAGAAGCTGGAAAGGAACCAAACAAATGAACTCTCCATGCACCTCAAGGAACTAGAAAAACAGCAGCAAATCAAGCCCAAATCCAAAAGGAGGAAAGAAATACTAAAGATCAGAGAAGAAATAAACAGAATTGAAACCAAAAAAACAATACAAAAGATCAACAAAACCAGGAGCTAGTTCTTTGAAAAAATAAACAAAATCGACACACCATTGGCCCAACTAACCAAAAAAAGGAGAGAGAAGACCCAAATCTGTAAAATCAAAGACAGTAATGGAAATGTAACAACTGACACAATAGAAATAAAAAGAATCATCAGAAACTACTACAAAGAGATGTATGCTAACAAATTGGGGAACCTGGAAGAAATGGATAGATTCCTGGACAAATGCAACCTTCCTAAACTGAGCCATGAAGATATAGAAAATCTAAACAGACCCATAACCATGGAAGAAATTGAATCAGTAATAAACGCACTACTGAAAAAGAAGAGCCCAGGACCGGATGGCTTCACTGCCGAATTTTACCAGGCATTTAGAGAACAACTAACCCCAGTTCTTCTCAAATTATTCCAAACGATTGAAAGAGAGGGAATCCTCCCAAATTCCTTCTACGAAGCCAATATCACCTTAATTCCTAAGCCCAGAAAAGACACAGCAGAGAAAGAAAACTACAGACCTATCTCCCTGATGAACATAGATGCAAAAATACTCAATAAAATTCTGGCAAACCGAATCCAACTACACATCAGAAAGATCATTCACCTGGACCAAGTGGGATTTATCCCTGGTATGCAGGGATGGTTCAATATTCGAAAGTCAATCAACATAATCCAGCACATTAACAAATTGAGAAACAAAAATCATATGGTTATCTCAATAGATGCAGAGAAAGCATTTGACAAAATACAACACCCCTTCATGATGAAAACCCTAAGCAAATTGGGGTTAGAAGGAACATTCCTCAACACAATTAAGGCAATCTATGATAAACCAAAGGCCAGCATCATATTGAATGGGGAAAAGTTGGAAGCATTTCCATTGAGAACTGGCACCAGACAGGGATGCCCACTCTCACCATTGCTATTCAATATAGTCCTAGAAGTCTTAGCCAGAGCCATCAGGCAAGAAAAAGAAATTAAAGGGATACAAATGGGAAAGGAGGAAGTCAAACTATCCCTGTTTGCTGATGACATGATACTATATATAGAGGACCCAATAAACTCCTATAAGAGGCTACTGAAACTCATAGAAGAGTTTGGTAAAGTAGCAGGATACAAAGTCAACGCTCAGAAATCAACAGCCTTTGTATACACAGACAATGCCAGGGCCGAGGAAGAACTACTAAGATCAATCCCATTCACAATAGCCACAAAAACAATAAAGTACCTTGGAATAAATTTAACCAAGGAGGTCAAAGACCTCTATGATGAAAATTACAAAACACTAAAGAAAGAAATAGATGACGACACAAAAGAATGGAAAAACCTACCATGCTCATGAATTGGAAGAATCAATATCATCAAAATGTCCATTCTCCCAAAATCAATTTACAAGTTCAATGCAATACCAATCAAAATACCAAAGTCATTCTTCAAAGACCTAGAAAAAACGATGCTGAAATTCATATGGAGAAACAGGAGACCCAGAATAGCTAAAGCAATCCTTTACAATAAAAACAAGGCCGGAGGCATCACAATTCCAGACTTCAAAGCATACTACAGGGCAGTTATAATCAAAACAGCCTGGTACTGGTACAAAAACAGATGGATAGACCAATGGAACAGAATAGAAACACCGGAGATCAATCCAAACATCTATAACCAACTCATATTTGACAAAGGACCTAAAACCAACCCCTGGAACAAGGACAGCCTCTTCAACAAATGGTGCTGGGAAAACTGGATGTCCACATGCCGCAGTATGAAGCAAGACCCCTACCTTACACCTTATACAAAAATCCACTCAACATGGATCAAAGAACTAGAGTTGCGCCACGACACCATGAAACTAATTGAGAGCATAGGGGAAACCCTCCAAGATATTGGAATAGGCGAAGAATTCCTGGAGAAGACCCCACAGGCACGGGTAATCAAAGATAAAATAAACAAATGGGATTACCTAAAATTGAAGAGTTTCTTAACAGCAAAGGAAACAGTCAGGAAAGCGAAGAGGCAACCAACAGAATGGGAGACGTTATTCGCAAACTACACAACAGATAAAGGATTAACAACTAGAATCTACACATTGATCAAAAAACACCACAGAATCAAAACAAACAACCCAATAAAAAAATGGGCCAAGGACCTTAACAGGCATTTTTCAAAAGAGGAAATCCAAATGGCCAACAGGCACATGAAAAAATGCTCAGGATCCCTAGCCATCAGGGAAATGCAGATCAAAACCACAATGAGATACCACCTCACTCCGGTTAGATTGGCTTACATACAGAAATCAACCAACAACAGATGCTGGCGAGGATGTGGAGAAAAGGGGACACTAATCTACTGTTGGTGGGAATGCAAGCTGGTAAAGCCACTATGGAAGACAGTCTGGAGAGTCCTCAGAAACCTGAACATAGCACTACCACAGGACCCAGCCATCCCACTCCTTGGAATATACCCAAATGGAATTAAAGGGGTAAAAAAAGCCATTTGCACCTCAATATTTGTTGCAGCTCAATTCACAATAGCTAAGACATGGAATCAACCTAAATGTCCACCAACGGATGACTGGATAAAGAAACTATGGGATATGTACTACATGGAACACTATACAGCAGTAAAAAACAACGAAATCCGGGCATTCACAACAAAATGGAGGAAGCTGGAAAACATCATGCTGAGTGAAATAAGCCAGTCCAAAAGGGATAAATATCACATGTTCTCCCTGATCTATGGCAACTAAACGAGCACCTAAAATGATACCCATTGAAGTGAAATGGACACTATGAGAGACAATGACATGAGCAGCCCTTGTCTAGACTGTTGAGGAAAAACTTACTATTTTGTTCCTTTAGTATTGTTGTTGTTGTTGTTGTTGCTCGGTATGCTCTACACAAGACCACTGGTTGAACTCTGTAATCAATGCACAACCATTCTTAAGCATTTAAAAATTAATAGGAAATTGATCTTTGTGGAACATGGGAGTGGGAATAAGAGAGGGAGGAGATTTATAGGATGGCACATACTCACTCAGACCTACCTCCAATGGTGGATCTGGAAATGTGACAGGGGATTTCAACTCAATCTTACCAAGGAGGCAGGTACCAATGCCAGCACACTTGGTAAAGAGACAAATATAAATACACAACTGATCCAAAAGACAGGGTAAGTGTCGAAGAGATTACACAAATAAGACCAGTGTAAGCAAATAATGAAAGATAGAATCAAAAGGGTTGAGAATGATCCTGCGGGGGAAGCAGGTCACACAGCAGACTCATAGAATGGCAAATGCCCAAAACAGCACTCCTGTCTCAGAATCAACCCTTGGGACATTCAGATCTGACTAAAAGGTCCATGAGAGTCTCTCAGGCGTGGAAAGCCATGACATGGTGGCAAAAAACAATCTAAATGAAGGATCCTGGTGAACAACACTCCAGCAGAAGGATCAGGCCATCAAGGAGAGAGGCGCCTTTCTCTGAAGGGAGGAAGGAACCTCCACTGTGATATGGCCTTGACTAAACAAATTCAGAGTTGGTGAACTCAAGGGGCTTCCATAGCCTAGACAGCTCATAGCAAGAGTCTCGGGTGATTGCTGACGTCATAAATAAGAGTGCCAATTGTTAAATCAACATCGGGAGTCACTGGGTTCATGCTCCCCTCACAGGATCTCTGTCCTTAATATGTTTATCTATGAAACTCAAATACAACACTACTAGTCGAACAATACCCTATACCTGGTTCGGTTGTGTGAGTGCAACCTGTTGAAATCCCTGCTTAGTATATACTAAATTGATCTTCGGTATATGAAGGTAACCGAAAATGAAACGTGATGAAGGGGGGGGGAGGGGAGAGGAAGTGGGTAAGGGGAGGGCCACGGGAGGGAGGGAGGTCGGGGGGAAGCCACAACAATGCAAAAGATGCATTTTATATTCTACTTAAAACTATTGGTTGAGCTCTGTAATTAATACACAATTACTCTTAGGTGTTTAATTAATGCTATAACTAGTACTCAAATAGTATTTTACACTTTATGTTTCTGTGTGGGAGCAAAATGTGGTAATCTTAACATACGCTAAATTGATCTTCTGTATATAAAGATAATTGAAAATTAATTCTGATGTGAAGGGGAAGGGGAGAGGGAGTGGGAGAGGGGAGCGTTGTGGATGGGAGGGAAGACACGGGTGGGGGGGGGGGAGGCTATTGTGGTCCAGAAGCTGTACTTTGGAAATTTATGCTCATTAAATAAATTAAAAAAAATATTCTATGGTGTTCATATCCCATAATTTTTTTTTAAAAAAAGATTTATTTATTTATTTGAAAGGAAGTGTTACAGAGAGGAAGAGGCAAAGGTAGAGAGAGGGAAGTCTTCCATCCACTGGTTCACTTCCCAAATGGCTGCAACGGCCAGAGCTGAGCTGATCTGAAGCCAGGAGTCAGCAGCTTCCTCTAGATCTCACATGAGGGTGCAGGGGTCCAAGCACTTGGACCATCTTCTGTTGCTTTCTGAGACCATAGTGGGGAGCTGGATTGGAAGTGGAGCAGCTGGTCTCGAAATGGCATCCATATGGGATGCTAGCACTGCTAGTGGTGGCCTTACCCGCTACGTCAGAGTGCCGGCCCACCTCCCTATAATTTCTGTATCTAGTCTTCAGCTGATGGACATCTGGGTTGACTTCATGTCTTAGCTATTGTGAATTGAGCTGCAATGAACATGAGGGTACAGATAACCCTTTCACACACTGATTTTATTTCCTTTGAGTAAATTCCCAGGAGTGGGATGGCTGGGTCATATGATAGATAGGTCTATATTCAGATTTCTAAGGTATCTCCATACTGCCTTGCAATGTGACTGTACCAGTTTACATTCCCACCTACAGTGGATTTGGGTGCCTTTTCCTTCACGTCCTAACCAGCATTTGCTGTTTGTTAATTTCTGTATAAATCCATTCTAATGGGGTGAGGTGAAACCTTATCGTGGTTTTGATTTGCATGTCCCTAATGGCTAGTGATCCTGAGCATTTTTTCATGTGTTTGTTAGCCATTTGGATTTTCTCTTTTGAAAAATGCCTGTCCTTTGCCCATTTCTTCACTGGGTTGTTTGTTTTATTGCTGTTAAGTTTCTTGACCTCTTTATATATTCTGGTTATTAATCTTTTATCAGTTGCATAGTTTACAAAACAAATTTTCCCATTCTGTCAGTTACCTCTCCACTTTGCTGTGTTTCTTTTGCAGTACAGAAACTTCTCAACTTCATGCAACCCCACTTGTCAATTTTGGCTTTGATTTCCTAGGCCCCTAGGGTCTTTTTCAAGAAATCTTTGCCTATGCCAATGCCTTACAGGGTTTCCCCAATGTTCTCTAATAATTTCATGGTAACAGGTCACAGATTTAAGTCTTTGATCCATTTGAGTGGATATTTGAGTAAGGTGTAAGGTATGGGCCTTGTTTCATACTTCTGCATATGGAGATCCAGTTGTCTCACCACCACTTGTTGAAGAGACAATCCTTGCTCCAGGGATAGATGTTAGTTCCTATGTCAAATATAAGTTGGTTGTAGATGTGTGCATTGATTTCTGCAGTTTCTATTCTGTGGATCTACCCATCTGTTTTTGTACCTGTACCAGGTGGTTTTGATTAAAAATCTCCTATAGTATGTCTTGAAATCTGGTATTGTTATGCCTCCATCTTTATTTTTGTTGTATAAGATTACTTTAGCTATTTGGGGCCTCCTGTGTTTCCATATGAATTTCAGCATCATGTTTTCTATGCTTGAGAAGAATGTCCTTGGTATTTTGATTGGTATTGCATTGAATCTGTAAATTGCTTATGGTAGTATGGACATTTTGATGATATTGATTATTCGAATCCATGAACATGGAAGATTTTTCCATTCTTTTGTGTCTTCTATTACTTTCCTGAATGGTTTGTAATTCTCATAGTCAAGATCTCTGATGTCCTTGGCTAAATTTATTCCAAGGTATTTGATTTTTTTTTTTTGTAGCTATTGTGGATGTGATTGATTTTAGAAGTTCTTTCTTAGCTGCAGCATTGACTGTGTATACAAAGACTATTGATTTTTGTTTGTTGATTTTATATCCTGCTACTTCACCAAATTCTTTTATGAGTTCCAATTGTCTCTTAGTGGAGTCTTTTGTTACCCTATATGCAGAATCATGCCATCTTCAAATAGGGAGAGTTTGACTTCCTTCTTCCCAATATGTATACACTTGATTTCTTTTTCTTCCATAATAGCTCTGGCTGAAACTTCCAGGGCTACATTGAATAGCAATGGGAAAAGTGGGCATCCTTATCTGGTTCTGGATCTTAGAGGGAATGCTTCCATCTTTTTTCCACTCAATAGGAGACTGGCTGTGGGTTTGTCTTAAATTGCCTAATTGTGTTGAGAAATGTTTCGTCTATCTCCTATTTGCTTAAAGTTTTCATCATGAAAGTGTTGTATTTTATCAAATGATTTCTCTGCATCTATTGAGATACTCATATGGTTTTTGTTCTTCAGTTTGTTAATGGGATGTATCAGATTGATTGATTTGCAGATACTGAATCATCCCTGCATTCCAGGGATAAATCACACTTAGTCCAGATGAATGATCTTTCTGAGGTGTTGTTAGATTCAATTGGCTAGTATTTTCTTGAGGATTTTTTCTATATATGCTTATCAGGGAAATTGGTCTACAATTTTCTTTCTTCTACTTATTTTTCAGGTTTAGGAATTAAGGTGATGTTGGCTTCATAGGAGTTTGGGAGGATTCCCTCCTTTTCAATTGTTTTCAATAGCTTGAGAAGAATTTTAATTAGCTCTCTAAATGTCTGGTAGAATTCAGATATAAAGCCATCAGGTCCTGGGTTTTTCTTTATTGGGAAGATCTTTAATATTGATTCTATCTCCATCTTGGTTATTGATCTAATTAGGTTTTCTATGTCTTCATGGCTAGGAATCTATCCATTTCTTCTAGGTTTCCTGATTTGTTGACATATAGCTTTTTTTGTACTAATTTCTGATGATTCTTTTTATTTCTGTGATATCTGTATTACCTTTATCTTTTCATCTCCAATTTAATTAATTTGTGTGTCTTCTTCCTCTTTTTTTTTTTTTTTTTTTTTTGGTTAGTTGGGCAATGCTGTGTCAATTTTGCTTTTTGTCTTTTTTTTTTTTTCAAAAAAAAAAAAAACCCAGCTCTTTATTTTGCTGATCTTTTGTATTGCTTTTTGAGCAGAGACTTTCAATTTAGTTGATTTCTTCTCTAATTTTAATAATTTATTTTTTCCTACTAATTTTGGGTTTGGTTTGCTGCTCTTTTTCTGGGTCCTTGAGATGCATTGATGGTTCATTTATTTTGTGCCTTTCCAATTTCTTCATGTAGGCACCAATTGCTATAAACTTTCCTCTTAACACTGCTTTTGCTGTCTCCCATAAGTTTTGATATGTTCTATTGTTGTCTTCATTCATTTTCAGATTTTTTTCATTTCCCTTTTGATTTCTTCTATGACCTACGATTCATTCAGGAGCATGTTGTTTAGTCTCTATGTGTTTGTATATATTCTAGAGATTCTTGAGTTGTTGATTTCCAGCTTCATGCCATTGTGGTCAGAGAAGATGTATGGTATTATTTCAATTATTTAATTTAGTGAGACTTGCTTCATGGCATAGCATGTGATCTATCCTAGAGGAAATTTCCATGCACTGATGAGAAGAATGTGTATTCTGCAACTGTAGAATGAAAAATTCTGTAGATAGCCGTTATGTCCATTTGGTCTATAGTATCGACTAGCTTTATGGTTTCCTTACTGATTCTCTATCTGGTTGATCTGTCCATTGCTGAAAGTCCCCCATTGCTATCATATTGGATAGTCTCCCTTTAGATCCCTTAACATATCTTTTAAATAGTCAGGTGTCCTGTAATTATATATATATATATATATATATATATAATAGTTATATCTTCTTGTTTTTAACAGCTTTTGTGTTAAAGTCTATTTTATCTGATATTAGGATGGCTACACTATATCTTTTTTGGTTTCTGTTAGCATGGAATATCTTTTCATTCTCTCATTTTCAGTCTCCTTGTATATTTGTTGGTGAGAAGTGTTTCTTGTAGGCAGCAAATGGATATTTTTTAATACATTCAGCCAATCTGTATCTTTTAACTAGAGAGTTGAGGTCATTTACATTCAAGGTGACTTGATAAGTAATGACTTGGTCCTGCCATTCTCCCATAAATATTCCTATTGCTTTCTTTGGATTTCCTTTGTACTTTTGCTGGGAGATTGTCTGCCTTGACCTTCTTTCATAGTGATGAACATGCTTCTGTGTTTCTGTGTGTAGCACATCCTTAAGATTCTTTTGTAAGGCTGAATGTGTGGTGACAAATTCTTTCAAGTTCTTTTTGTTATGGAAGGTCTGTATTTCACTTTCATTCACAAATGAGAGCTTTGCAGAAGAGCTGATACACATGAGCATTGAAAAGTATATTTTACTGACTTTTTAAACCTTCCTTTGTCTTTATTTAAAATATTTAATTTATGCTTGGTTTATTTAAAAAGTAGAAAGACACACAACACACACACACAGAGGGAGAGAGAGAGAGAGAGAGAGCGAGTGCCAAATGGCTACAAAATCCAGGACTGGATCTTGTAGAAGCCAGGATCCTAGAATTCAATCTGTGTCTCCCATGTGGGTGGCAGGAACCCAAATACTTGAGCCATCATTTTTTGCCACCCTAGGTGCACATTAGCAGAAACCTTAAATTGGAAGAGAGCCCAATACTTGAATCAAGCACTTTGATTTGGGATGCAGTAGTCCTACACAGTACCTTAAAGGTTGTACCAAATACCCATCCCTAAAATTTTTAAAAAATATATTGTTATTTTGGCCAGCGCTGTGGCTCACTTTGCTAATCCTCTGCCTGCAGTGCTGGCACACCAGGTTCTAGTCCCGGTCGGGGCGCCGGATTCTGTCCCGCTTGCTCCTCTTCCAGTCCAGCTCTCTGTTGTGGCCCGGGAAGGCAGTGGAGGATGGCCCAAGTGCTTGGGCCCTGCACCCCCATGGGAGACCAGGAGGAAGCACCTGGCTCCTGGCTTCGGATTGGTGCAGTGCGCTGGCCATAGCGGCCATTTGTGGGGTGAACCAATGGAAAGAAAGACCTTTCTCTCTGTCTCTCTCTCTCTCACTAACTCTGCCTGTCAAAAAAATATATTGTTACTTTGTTCCATGACCATAAATATAACATTTGGGTGACATGATTTTATTGTGATAATCAACAGAAGTTTTTCTGTTACAACACTCTTCTTTATCATAAATGTCTTTTTAGCAATGTGTGGGAGAAAAAAATAAAACAGGTATTACATGATGTAACCACTTTATTTTCCAGGGGTGCATAAGCCAAGTACATGATCAAGAAGCTAGAACTCTATAAGTTCTAAAATATAATTGGTCTTACTAAATTAGTGAAAAATAATTTTATGCTTCTGCATTCTCCTTTGGCACATAACCATCTAAAATCCACTCAATAAGATTTATATTTCAGAAATGGTTTTGGTGACTTAAATATTGTTCTACAATTAAATTAAAATATTATTCTACAATTAGAAGCTAATTATATCCTATATTCCAGTTGTTCAGCACAAATACGTAACCATGGATTTCTCTGTTTTGGCCAATTTTTAAGTTGAACTTATTTTTTATATTTCAATTCACTTATTTGATTTCTGGCATGTACATGAATATGTATATGGATGTGTGACACAAATAACCCAAACTGCAGGACTGGAAATTATCAAACATGGTATTGCATTAAAAAAATCTTAATTTTCATAAAACTGATCCAAGTTCAGATTTCTCTTTGAATGTGTCCCGAGTCGCAGTATCTCCCTCTATGAAGAAAGTGCTATATCAATTGTATAAAATAAAATTTCACAAGTACTATAAATAGTTTCAGGTTTTACCCAACGTCCCTCCCCCACACCTCCTAATCATATCCAGAATCTGTGCAATTATTTGAAAGAAATTACAATTAAAGCAGAATACATTATTCAGGAGAATAAATTTAAAAAGTAATTTGTTAAAATCTTGTGGAGTAAAGTTAACCAGATAAATCATGTATATTTACTTAGTTTAAATTTGAACATTTTTTCCTAACAGCTATTACAGAATTTATGGTGAGAGAAAGCACCTCACAGTATTGTATGCAAAGTGCCTCAGTTCCTCTGTCTGAAGTATGCTTGAGGGTCCTGTTCAATATTTAAAAATAAGTGAGATTTATCACCAAAGGTCTCTCATTTTCAGGATGAATCCCCTCTAGCCATCCTCACGTTTCTAAGTGGCTTCAATTTGCATTCAACCAGTTTCCCACTTAGCAATGTAGAGCTATTTTTTGTTCCAAATATAAACTCTAATTGTCTAATTAAATTGATTTTAACCTACAAAAATTTTAAAGCTCCCAGTATGAAGAACCCGTACTTTCAGAGTTTCCACTTAAGTAAGCTTATTTCTGCTACACTTATACAATGCTCTTTTGAGAATTACAATAGCATAACTGAATGCTACCAGGGTTTTATTGCTGTCTGTAAGGTAAAATAGTGACTTGAAAGTCAGATCAGATTTCATTATAATACATAATTCTACAAAAATATCAGTCTGAAAGAATAGGCTTTGTTCTGCAGCCCATAAATTAGGTCATGATTCTTCAAGGGCAAAAAGTTACACTGCTCTACGTTTACAAACTTCTGAGTTATTGAAATATGTTGTTCAAAGACTGTTGAAGGGTAAAAAAGAAAGTTTTCTGGTTTTACTACAAAAACAGAGTGAAGAATCACTGCTTTTCTAATCAAACTAAATGGCACAGCAGGGACAGTATTTCAGGCAAGAGGATTTATCTGAAGAAACAGGTCCCTGATTAGAGCAGTAGCGATAAATCAGCACAGTGTCTGAGAGTGCAGCACCCCGCACCTGTCACTCAAAGGAATGGAAGCCCCAGTGGGCTTGAAATGCGAGGAGCACTGCTCTGAGAGGGAACTCGGTGACCCACAGAGGTCCAGTTGTCTGTTAATACTTTATTTCCTTTTTCTTAAGTTTTTTAAAAGTGCTTCTTCCCAGAGTTTTCAACAAAGGACTTGAAGATTTTTTTTACAAACACACCACCATATTTGATTTTAAATATTTATAAATTATTGTTTTTAATATAAGTGATTGGCAGCACAAATCCTCCCGCTTTGAACAGCTTTTCCAACTGAACACAAATGATCTCCTAACAGGAAATATGAAATTATCACAGAAAAACGCTTGGCTGAGCTAAAAAAAGAAAGGCCATGTCTGTACATAAACAATGAACTTGCAACTGAAATTAGCTAGTGATTCAAGCCTCATTCTCAAGGGGAGACTTTTCAACTGGATGGCAAGTTATTTTATTTAGAGTACACAAGGCCAAGGAAGATAAAAATGAAAAATAGTTATCTTTTCATCCATGTGAGAAAAATTTTTGTAACAAGAAAATACTGCTGCATTTGTCGCCGTTTCTCATAAGAGACAAAATGACTTACTTGATTTTTCTATGATGAGAAAATGTTTGATATCAGAAATTAAGAATTACTAATTTCATTGCCTTTGAACTTCTCCCTGATTTATAGTTATCCATTAAAGAGTCTTTGTTGCCTCCATAGAGAAGTCAAACTGCCAACTGAAGTGCCACTAAAGGCCTTCCCCAGCCACACGGAGGGGCACACGACCCTCGTCAATCAACAGTTCCCCCCATCTGCCCAACACAGAATCCACCATCACCACCCTCAGTCTCTCCTAAGGTCCAAATGCGTAATGAGACCAGTACAACTGAGTGAGGTTTTGGGGTGATGCAAAATCTTGCTAGAAACGTAACTGCTGTGTTGACACGTTAGGGAGGAAATCCTTCAACCTGCAGGATTACGTTATGATGGGGAACGAGACGGGAAAGGAAGGGAACGATGAGCTCGCAGTCAGCATTTGACGCATCTGCAGCAGAAGGAAAACACAGCGCAGTGAGGGTGAGCCACAAGGGTACTAAAGGAACAAGGTTGCACTGGAGGTAACAGTCTCTTAGTCAGGTGACCCACCCCATGCTGAGCCTCATACATCTTTGTTCTGCCTCCGTCCCCAGCCTCTCCATACAACCCTGTCACTTTATGTATGCTATTATACCAAAAAAATTGAAATCAATAAATATTGTAACAATTTTTTTCATTTTGTAGTAGAGGCTCCTGTTCTTCCTTACTCCAAAACCCACGTACTTTTTAACATAGTATTGTCGCTCCCCCACTCGCGGAGGAACGACACCAGACCCTGCACTGTTCTCTTTGCCAGGCCCTTCCCAGGTTTGCTGCCGGCCCCCCCGCCTCCGCGGAGGGGCGGCACCCCCGCCGCTTCCCCCGCTTCGGCAGAGGAGCGGCACACCACTGGCTGGCTCTCTCAGGGGTTGCTCAGATGGTCCTCAGGTGTTCCTGGTGCATGTTGTCTCTCTCCTCCTTTATAGTCCTCTCCCACCAATCCCAACTCTGCTGGCGTTCTCTCCCCACGCGCTGAGCACGCTGCTCTCCTCCAATCAGGAGCAGGATCAGCTCCTGCAGCTTGTAGGTCGAATTGGTGAGGCAGCTGTGTAGAAGTTGTTTACTCTCTCACAGCGCCATATGATGGGAGATCAGATGCATAGAATTAGTCTTAGTTCCAGTAATTTAGTCTAGTCTCGGTTGCTCCCCACAAGTATGCCGAAAGGGAACTGGTTGCAATGGATGCCCGTGACTTTGTGTCCTGCATTCATTCTATCATCTGATTATTGCAACTTGATTTCCTTTTGGTGAGCCCTCCTCACGTGTGAATTTTTATTTTCAAGATTCCCTGGTGTCAGGGAATGGGACAGCCTGGCCAGCTGTGCCCCTCCCGACATGTACAAGCACAAGAAGTTTAGTGCTGGGCTTTTTCCACCCTGCCCATTGCTAATTGCAAGATCCTGTTTTGACTTTAAGCATCCTGTTATTACATGTTTCCCACACTTAGTTGGTAACATGTTTTCCGTGAATGATATATATAAATAGGTGGACGGTGGGCGGGAGTGAGTGAATGAACGCTGGTAAAAGGCGGAGTGAGTGAATGAACGCTGGTAAAAGACGGAGTGAATGAATGAACGCTGGTAAAAGACGGAGTGAATGAATGAACGCTGGTAAAAGACGGAGGAATGAATGAACGCCGGTAACAGGCGGAGTTGTGAATGAAGGAGTTGTGAATGAATGCCGGTAACAGGGCGGGCGTTCACGACATGTAACGCAAGTCTGCTGAAAAATAAAGTGAAAGCTGAAAAGCCGATAAACGCGTCTGGTGTCTCCGAGGTCTCGCCGGCGTTAACCTATCCGGAAGGTGTACGCCTGCAACTGGTGCCATGACTCGGATCGCTGCGACGCGGAAAGAAGGTAAGAAAAAAAAAAAAAAAAAAAACGTCTATAGACGGGAGTCTAGGGGAAAAAGCCTAGGAATACCGCGGTACAATGGGGAACACACAGTCCACCATGAAAATGCACCTATTGATTAGCCGCCTTTTAAAGGCAACGGGGACGCCCGTAAAGAGTGTAGCTGTGTGCAATTTTACGAGGATACTATATAAAACTTGTCCTTGGTTTGTTGAAGAAGGAGATTTATCACAGGTTCGGTGGAGACGGGTGGGACGTGAATTGCTGGAGTCGAGGAGGGAGTGATCCACTTGTGGTATCTGATAGATACTGCTTTACGGTCGGAGGATGACCAGATCCGGGAACTCTTAGATGAAGGCTCTGAACTACTGGAGGAGCTCAGTGAAGACTCCCATGATAGTAGCGAAAAAGGAGATAGTATAGAGGAACAAAGGATGGAAGCAAGCGGGGGAGCCCGACCAAAAGCAAAACATTCGCAGACACTGGGATCGCTTCCACTATACTCGGAGTTGCCCTTAATGCCCTCCGCTCCTCCTTATGAACCACCCCGTCATCCTATGCGCTGTTGCTGTTTTGCCGGCAATGCTTCCAGCGAGATGAGGCCCATAGTTTTAGAGTCTGGGCCGGAGAAACAGACTAGAAGGCAAATGCTTGAAAACGAAAGTGCTCGTAATGACGATGAAGCCGCTTTTTTTATAAATACTGGGGATTCAACTCCCCAACCACCGCGGCGCCTGAAACCAAATTGGGCAGAGTTCTTTAACCCCCATCATCTCCACTCATCATGTTAAAACCTTAAATGACTTACAAAAATTGTGTGGAAATTTAAACTGGATTCGGCCTTATTGTAAAATGACTACTGAAGAAATGCACCCTTTGTTCCGACTTCTGGAAGGTGATGCATGCCTAAATTCACCCAGACAACTTACAAAGGAGGCAAAAGCAGTATTAAAAAATTTTGAACAGCGCCTTAAGAGCACCGCAATGCAGCGGTGTGACCCCACTATGCCCTTAAGTATTTTGGTGTTCATACAAAGTCATTATCCCTATGCTTTACTCTGGCAAGAAGGACCATTGTTGTTTATATACCCACATAACCATATGCCCAGATCTATTACCTCCTATGCGGAGGCTATGGGAAATTTAGTTTTACAAGCCATCCACTGAGTCGTAGAAATTGCAGGGAGAAGACCACAGTCCTGCATTCTTCCGTTAGAGTCTGTAGTCATTCAGGAGTGGGCTAAGGAAACTTGGCAATGGTCCCACATCACCATCACCCTTGACATAAGTGTAGATAACCATTATCCCAATCATCCCTTTATTAGATTTTGCGACACGGTACCCTTACACTATTTTAAAAGAGTTTATTCTAATCCCATTCCCAAAGCACCCATAGCTTTTACTGATGGAGCAAAAGGAGGTACCGGGGTGGCTATTTTACAAGGTCAGGTGCATCATGCAGTTACTGCATCTCCCTCACCTCAACATGCAGAGCTAGCTGTAGTGGCTAAGTTATTAAATATGGTTGAGGGTCCTCTTAATATCGTTTCTGATAGCTTATATGTTGTTAATGCTGTTAAGAGGCTAGGCTCCCCTTCATTAATATCCAAAAGTTCTACAGTGTTTCCTTATTTTGAGCTTGTTCAGCACGCTTTATTTAGGAGATCAGATCCCATTTTTATCACCCATATTAGAGCACATACCTCCCTGCCAGGTCCTCTCACCGCAGGAAATGCCCTTGCCGATCAACATTCCAGCTTCCTTTTAGCTTGCACTGCCATGGAACAGGCAACAGAATATCACAAACTTTGGCATGTTAATAGTAAGACCTTAAGTATGAGGTTTAATATCCCTATTCGTAAAGCTAAATCTATTGTCCAAAATTGCGAAAAATGTGTTATTCATCAGCCTGTTACTATGCCTACTGGAGCTAATCCCTGGGGCCTCTATCCATGTCACATTTGGCAAATGGATGTAACGCATATCCCTGCCTTTGGCAAGCTATCCTGTGTCCATGTTACGGTGGATACTTACTCAGGAGTAGTTATGGCTACCGCCGCAGCCAAAGAGTCCACCTCCCATGTAATGCAACATATGTTACAATGTTTTGCTTCTTGGGGAATTCCTAATATAATAAAAACTGATAATGGACCTGCTTATACTTCTAAGGCTTTTGCTGAGTTTTTAGCAACTTTTCATATCTCTCATTTAACCGGCATCCCATATAACCCTACTGGACAAGCCGTTGTGGAACGCACTAATCTGTATCTGAAAAACTTTGTATTAAAACAAAAAGGGGGAATAGGGGCACTATCCTGTTCCCCTAAAGACATTCTCAACCTCGCCTTACTTACCATAAATTTTTTAAATAAAAAAGCTGATGGTCTCACCCCGGCAGAACGTCATGTAATCTTGGAACAGACCCCCAATAGTAATAAACCCCATGAACCGACAGAAGCTCAGCCACACGTTAGAAAAATGATTATGTGGAAAGACCCACAAGATAACAAATGGAAAGGCCCATACCCTTTAATAAGAAGGGTACGAGGCGCTGTTTGTTTTCTCCCACAGGAAGAAAAAAATCCAATCTGGACTCCAGAAAGACGGACAAGAACAATAGAGTGGCAAGATGATCGTGATCCTACTCCTACTAATAATGACGCCACTGTCACCGACGATGGCCAAGCTGGATGAGTATTGGGGTCTCTTGAGAGCCCTACCTCTCCCTCTCCAGTTGTGTATTTGCCTGAGAAGGACTTCTCTATGGCTGTTCAACACAGGAGAGACTTTGGAGTCACCGTGGTCGTCGTTGCAGTAATTGCGGCGTTATCAGCTGGTTAGGCCGCTATTGGCATGGCCGTGAGCCAAACCTCCACACTGTCCACACTTGATAGCATCACAAGATCTACTGAAGATTAGGCCTGGTTGGCATACCCTGTGTTATTCGATCTACTGCAGTTTGTGTTCCCGTCTTTTGGGTAGCATGTTAACGACAGGATCAATTATTGTTCGGATCTTGCAAGGGCTGTTAATACGCAGCTAACATTCAATAACCAGTACCCCATGCAAAATGGACAGATTCAGGTGTGGCTGAATCTGCTGGAATGGTAGTCAAAGACGGGTAAGTTCTGAGAGGTCTTCAAGGCAACCTAAGACAGGGCATGAACGCTCCCTCCACACCTCATGTTCATGTGCCAATGACGGGTAAGCCCGATAGATGCTCTTGGTCACCTAAGACAGGCACAGTACCACTCCATTTTGCAAAGAAATAAGGGGGAGATGTCGGGGAACGGGACAGCCTGGCCAGCTGTGCCGCTCCTGACAAGAAGTTTAGTGCTGGGCTTTTTCCACCCTGCCCGTTGCTAATTGCAAGATCCTGTTTTGACTTTAAGCATCCTGTTATTGCATGTTTCCCACACTTAGTTGGTAACATGTTTTCCGTGAATGATATATATAAATAGGTGGACGGTGGGCGGGAGTGAGTGAATGAACGCTGGTAAAAGACGGAGGAATGAATGAACGCCGGTAACAGGCGGAGTTGTGAATGAAGGAGTTGTGAATGAATGCCGGTAACAGGGCGGGCGTTCGCGACATGCAACGCGAGTCTGCTGAAAAATAAAGTGAAAGCTGAAAAGCCGATAAACGCGTCTGGTGTCTCCGAGGTCTCGCCGGCGTTAACCTATCCGGAAGGTGTACGCCTGCACCCTGGCACTGAGTACAGGTTGTGTAGTGGAGAGGGACACCACAGAGAGGCAGTGGAACACAACAGGGGGAATCTGTAGTGGGTTTATCCAAATATTGCCACCTTTTGTTTTTAAGTATTCTTTGTTTTAGAAACTTAATTAACTTGGAAGAAGAACCCAAGAATGATACACTTAGAATGAGCACTTAGACATAACTACAGCTTATGAGACATAAGAATATCTTCCATTTAATACACTAAAACAAAGTAAATCTTTGAGAACAGGTTTTACTATTAACTCTTAATAAAAACTCTTTAAGGAGAGAGGTTCTGCATGGGAAGTTAGTGCACAGGGACTCTTGTTGTTAATTTAACCATTAACACTCTTATGTATGATGTCAGTGGTCATCTGAGGCTCTTAACATGAGCTGCCTAGGCTATGGAAGCATTCTGAATCCACAAACTCCTTCAGTATTTAGACAAGGCCATAAGCAAAGTGGAATTTTTCTCCTTCCAACAGAGAAAAGTACATCCTTCTTTGATGACCACTTTTTTTTTTTTTGACAGGCAGAGTGGACAGTGAGAGAGAGACAGAGAGAAAGGTCTTCCTTTTCTGTTGGTTCATCCCTCAATGGCCACTGCGGCCAGTCATTGTGGCCAGCGCACCACACTGATCCAAAGCCAGGAGCCAGGTGCTTCTCCTGGTCTCCCATGCGGGTGCAGGGCCTAAGCACTTGGGCCATCCTCTACTGCACTCCTGGGCCACAGCAGAGAGCTGGACTGGAAGAGGAGAAACCAGGACAGTATCCAGCGCCCCGAAGGGGACTAGAACCCCAGGGTTCCAGTGCTGCAGGCAGAGGATTAGCCTATTGAGCTGTGGCACCGGCCCTGATGACCACTTCTTTCCACTGTGGTCTCACCCACAGAGTTCCTTCATGTATGACACTTTCTGCCATGGTCTCTTGGCTTTCCATGCCTAAAACGCTCTCAGGGGCTTTATAGCCAGAGCAGAATGTCTTAAGGGCTGATTTTGAGATCAGGGTGCTACTTAAAGTGACTGTCATTCTATGAGTCTGCTGTGTGAGTCCACACAGCCCATATTGGAGCATTCATTCCTTTTTAATTTTATTATTATTATCAAAACATTCCTATTTATGTACAGATCCTGCCATTTTTGAGAAACTGTTTCTTCTATACTGCTCTGTAGCTCTCCAGATCTGCTCTGGGACCTGCTCTTTTCAAATACTGGTTCTGTTCTCCTGTCTTTTTAATCAGTGACAATCTCTGTTTCCTTCCACTAAGTTTAAGTTTCTCATGACTGGAGCTGTGGTGTTGGTGACTGAAGAATGCTCGGTGATATTCATGGTTAGAGAGGGTTACCTGCTACCCTTGCCTGTGGAAGTCCCTGTCTACAGGCAAGATGGCTGGTTTCATTCTCATTATCAGCTCTAAATTTCAAAATTATCCAGGTTTGAATGCTAAATTGGATAATAGACTCTATTTAAATATCCAACTCAAAGGGCAGATATTTGGCATAGTGGTTAAGCTGTCACCGAGGCCACTTGCTACCCATACCACACTGCCTGAGTTCAAGTTCTAGCTCCACTTTCAATTCCAGTTTCCATTGTTGTGCACCCTGGGAAGCTGCAGGGGGTGCATTAAGTACTTTGCCACTTATGTGGGAAACCAGGATGGATTTCTGGCTCTTGGCTTCTGCCTGGCCCAGCCCTGAGTGCTGCAGGCATTTGGGGAATGAACCAGGATATAGATTTCTCTCTCTCTCTCTCCCTCTCACCCCCACCCCCCTCCTCCCTCTCTGTGTCTCTCCTCCCACCCTCTGTCTCTCCCCTTCTCCTCTCTCTCTTTTTTTTTTTTGACAGGCAGAGTTAGACAATGAGAGAGAGACACTGAGAGAAAGGTCTTCCTTTTTCCATTGGTTCACCCCCCCAATGACTGCTGCGGCTGGCGCGCTGCGCTGATCCAAAGCCAGGAGCCAGGTACTCCTCCTGGTTTCCCATGTGGGTTCAGGACCCAAGGACCTGGGCCATCCTCCACTGCACTCCTGGGCCACAGCAGAGAGCCAGACTGGAAGAGGAGCAACTGGGACAGAATCTGGCACCCTGACCAGGACTAGAACCTGGGGTGCTGGCACCCCAGGCAAAGGATTAACCTAGTAAGCCGCGGTGCTGGCCTCCCCTTCTCCTCTCTTTCTCCTTCCCTCCTTCCCTCCCTCTCTCTCTATCTCCCTGCTTTTCAAATAAAAATAAATAAAGATCAAACCCAAGACAATTGCCAAGTATGGATAGTAAAGCAAGTGCCTAAAGTCTTAGGGAGGACATGCAATATCTTTTGGATATTGTCTCTATCCTTCTAGCTGTCATAGGTTGTGTAGGTTCCAGGTCTTTTAGGGAAATTCGGGAAATGAATAATGATTTCATAGATAGGAACACAACTTCTGGGTGGGCATTGGGCACAGGTAAAGATATAAATCTCCCTAGTGTGAAGGAGGCTCATATGATGAGGTGTATAACAGAACAGACTTTGCAATTGTTCTTTGTTCCATGACTGAATGTTGCTTTTGGGATAATGTTCTTAGAAGTGATTAATATATTTAGCATACAGAAGAGAGTCAAATATTTGTGACTAAGCTGGAGGAGCGCAATATCATTTCTAATTCTTTGCCTCACCTTCCCTATAATAGGTTTATCCATCCCCACTTGCTGCCATATACTTGCAACGCCTTCCCTCAGATATAATATCCTTTCTAGTATACTGAAAGGCTCCACATGAAACTCACATTGAAGAAATGTAGAAGCAACTGGTGTATACCTGGTTTGAGGGGATTTTTAAGAGTCATTGGTGGAGACGGTGCTGTGGCACAGTGGGTTAACACCCTGGCCTAAAACACCGGCATCCCATATGGGCACCAGTTTGAATCCCAGCTGCTCCTCTTCTGATCCAGCTCTCTTGTATGGCCTGGGGAAGCAGTAGAAGATGGCCCAAGTGTGTGGGCCCCTGCAGCCACACGGGAGACCTGGGAGAAGCTCCTGGCTTTGGCACAGCTCTGGCCATTGCAGCCATCTGGGGAGTGAACCAGCAGATGGAAGACCTCTCTCTCTCTGTCTCTCCCTCTCTCTGTAACTCCGTCTTTCAGATACATAAAATAAATCTTAAAAAAAAAAAGTCATTGGTTGACACTTCTGCTATAGCGCTTGCTTTTCTTGCTTTTCCTCTGTTACCAGAACAATGTGTCCCCACTAGAAGATGGTTTTTAAGCTTGGACTCTGAAGTGAAGTTATGTGGAACACAGACTCACACAGCATCCCGACCTATGTCACTGGAGACCTCTAGAATTGGAGATTGCACATCACTACTGAATAACCTGGAAAAGGCTTCCAATACGAGGAGATGCTCTGCTGGGGAAGGGGTTGGGTTAATTGGCTTTTATTATTTTACCTGTACAAATCCATTATTCTAATATGCTTACATGAAAATCAAAATTTGGAGGAATTTTACAAAGAACAGGTAATGATTTTATCTTAACCCTTCATGGTTATTTATATTAAAAATTTTAAAAATCCTTGCAATAAAATGAAAAATGGTTGTTGGCTGATTTTTGGCAGCAGCATGTGTATAAATCCTAAAATAATAAACCAATGAAATAGATGAGTGTCATTTCTTAGATTTCAAAGAATTGCATTTTTATGGCCTGTCAGAATCTTGTGAAAGCCTACATAGAGGCATTATAAATTGTGGGTTTTTTCCATATAGATGAATGGACTTTATTTTTCTTTGTTCTTCATGGTTATGATTTCTGGGCATTAGGTAGGTTTAAAATGAATGGGAACAATTTTTTGGTTGCCAATTTTAAAAATAATGATAATAGTAATGATGTCACCAATAAATACGTGTTAATTAAATTTGTATGCCTAAAATACTGGTTTATTTTGACAAAGACTTTTACAGTGTTTCCTTTTGACTTTTCTTTATAGCCCTTTTCTATGTTCCTGAGGAACAGCGATTTTTCTACTTACTATTTGTTGAATTATTTAGTTAGTGGAGGATAATAAAGTAAATAAATAAATAAAGTGTGATAATAAAGTAAATTTGAAGTACATCATTGCAAAAATCAAAACAAAAATATAAAAGGATGGAAGAAGCAGAGTGGGAGTGAGAGAAGGAGGGAGGATGTGGTGGGATACATGAAATTTGCTCCTTTTATGTAAATTTTTAAAATTTAAAAATCTTAATTTATTTTTCTAAGTTTTATGGGCCAGTTCTCAAATTTTAGATAGTCAGAAAAACCATCAACATTTCAATTTTCAATCAGAATCAATGAAGTAAACAGCATAAGGCGCAGAATAGAAACAACAAATAAAAATCATAAATTTCCCTTTCACTGGAAAAATGCATATCTACCTAGTTTTAAAAGTCAAAAACTCTTTTATGTTTCTAAATGAATTGTAAAAGCTCCTGCTCTTCATAAAATCATGGAACCGATCATTAATTAATAAAATTTATGTAAATGGCTGTACATTTTATTCTTTTAATTGTGCCTGGCTGATGTAATACGGAGAAATAAATTTTAGGTATAGACAAGGACAAAAATTTAAAATGCCTTTCTTAATGACCTAAATATAAAGTTGGCTCATGGCTCAAACCACACAGGTGACCATCTTCATTGCTATTTTATTTAGTGCATCCTTTTGGGCTGCTGGAGACCCCCTTGCTTACTCTCGCTTTTAACCCCTCTGTGTCCTCTTTTAACCTTTTAACTTCTGTGGTCTGCTGTCTCAGGCACTGCCCCTTCCACCCTGACTTTTTCCAACCCATTTCTACTCAAGTTGAGCGATAGTTCAGTGGCAAAAGACATTTTATTTATATTCTTATATTACTTGTTTTAAATGTGTAATTATTTTATTTATTGAAAGGAAGAAAGAGGGAGAGAAGGTGAGGGAAAGAAGGAGAGAGGGAAGGGCGGGGCAGGAGAGACTCAGGTGGAGAAGGGGGAGAGGAGATTTTCTATTTGCTAGTTCACTACCAAAATGCCCACAGCAGTATGAGCTGGGTCTAGCCAAAGCCAGGAGCTGGAGACTCAATTCAGGTCTCCTAAGAGGATAGCAGGGACTCAGCAACTATGTCATCACCGCTCCCTCTTGGGTTTTACATCAGCAGAAATCTAGAATCACTGAGATTGGAATAAAGACCTGCACCTACGTATTCCAATATAGTATGTGGGTATCTCAAGCAGTACCTCAACTGCTAGGTCAAATGTCCACCACTTGCATTAACTTACAGAGGGATTCCAAAACTGTTTTTGAAACAGACCATGGCTCTACAAAGTCTGAATTTTATTTCTAATTCACAGCCATAGCTATAATTATTTCTGTATTCCTGCTAGACTGAGAAAATATTCTTTGAATATAACTTACCTGTTCATTTTTACAGAGTTAAATCCCAATATTGCCTAAGATCCAGATCAAAAATTATATTCTTCTTAAAATCTATTCCTTGTGCCCCAAGAAAAATGAGAATTTGGAGCCAGCGCTGTGGTCCTGAGGGTTAAAGCCCTGACTTGCAGCACCAGCATCCCATATGGGCACTGGTTTGATTCCCAGGTGCTCCACTTCTAATCCAACTCCCTGCTAACATGCCTGGGAAAGCAGCAGAGGATAGACCAAGTCCTTGGGTCCCTGTACCCACATGGGAGACCCAGAAGAAGCTCCTGGCTCCTGGTTTTAGATTGGCACAGCCCCTGCCACTGCGGCCATTTGGGGAGTGAACCAGTAGATGGAAGACCTCTCTCTCTGGCTCTACTTCTCTCTGTAACTCTGTATTTCAAATAAATAAAATAAATCTTTTTAAAAATGATAATTTATCTCATAGAAGATCCTTGTTTATAGATTTTATGTAACTTATAGCAGTATATATTATCTGAATAAAATCTTAGTGTAAATAATCATTTCATCCTTTATAGCATCATAGAATAACTGATATATTAGCGTCTTAGTATGTATTTTCTTTGAAAAAGTGAAATACCAAATGCATTTTCATAAGCTTCATTTTGCCAACAACCACGGTAACTTGGAACATCTTTCTCCAGTTGAGCCTTCGGATGAGAATGCAGCCAGCTGATTTGAGCCCTGCAAAATCTTAATCTGAGAACTCAGAAAAACACATGGGCCTGTTATCCAGTGGAGACCATGGAGATAATGAGTTATCTCACACTATGTTGGTGGTAATTTGATATACAGCAACAGAGAAATAGTGCATCTTATTTCACACAGCAGTCCAATTTGTACAAGTTGATGATTCCCTCATCTATAACACATCTGGTTTTCACTTGCCATCTGCATCACAAAACTCTCTTCATTTCCTTCCTACTCCTTTGTCTGATTCTTCTCAATCTACTTGGCAGGTCATTCCTCTTATATTTTGACTTTTTAATATCAGTGTATCCTATGTTCAGTATCTGGTCCTCCTCTCTATATTAACTCATTTCCTTAACAATAACATCTAGTTTCACATTTTTAAAAAAGAATATATATATAAATACAATTCCCCAAGTTTATCTATGACCCAGAAATTTATTTTATTATGAAGTGCAGTCTTATATCTAACAGCTCTCAATAGCTCTCAATAGATACTTCAAGCTCAAAACTGTATTCAGGTTCATTTTGCCACAAACTGCTCCAGGTGCAGCTTTTCCACCTTATTATAGCTCCTTCTTTCTAGGTGCCTGGGTAGAAAATGTAAAGCCATTGTTGGCATCTATAAATGTAGTACATTTGCAAATATTACAATCAAAACATATTTTTGACTCCGTATATCTCACTACCTCCACTGTGACCACCTTCCCATGGATGACTCCATCAGCTTCAAAATTCAACCTACTTATGCCTCTGGCCTTTCCATAGTGTATTTTGAAAAGAGCATCAGACTGATCCTTTGAAAATGGAAGTTGGATAATGCCACTCCTATGCTCAAAATCCTTTGATGGCTCCCATTTTTATCCAAAAGCAAGGTCCTTACAAAGGAACAATATTCTCCATCATCTGTTCCCAATATAAATACAAGACCCTGTAATATCCTGTTCATCTACTTGCTAGCTTTGTCTGGACACAATGGGCTCCTCACTAGTCTTCATACATGTCACCTTCAGTACTGTCTTAGGGCCCTTAATACTGATCACAACCTTAAATTGGAAGGTTCGCATAGCAAAAAGTCACATGGCAAACTTCCCTATCTCCTTAATGTTTTGCCCGGATAATTTTCTCAATTCCTAAACCACCATTTGATTACATTACAAAAGGCCTTTTGAACCACAATATTTTATAATATAAAAGTTCTCCTTGTACCCTCTGGCACTGCCCAAGCTCTCTTTAGCTGTTCTGTTTTGTTATCCCTTCCAGTGATAATCCATTTACCTAATTAATACTTATTTGTCATACTTAAGGATTGTCATCTCTCACTCAAGTATAAGCTCCAGGAGACAGAAGTTTGTATTACATTTGTTTACTAACATAGTATCTAAAATATTGAGTCACAGTAGGGTCTAAATAAATAAAAGTGGAATAATCATTAACATAGTAAATCTTTGAAGTTGAGTAGGTTTCACTGAAGTAGAAAGGAAACAAAGGGAATTCTAGGAAAAATAATTTATACAGAGGAAAGCACATAGAGATAAGAAACAATGTTCTATGAAGCAAATCAGAAGCTGTCTGTGTGACTACAATGTCAAGATATGACACTTGAAATTAGACTGAGTGTCCAGACCTTAAATGTATTCTTTGAAGGACCCTCTGGAGTTGGGACTCCATCCTGAAAAGAAAATGAATAGAAAGGGTGATTGGATACTTTGTTGGAAGATACAATGATTTTGCTGGGACTTCTTCAAAATCTATGGACCCAATCAATGTGTAAATATGACAACAAAGTATTTGTTTTAAATTTTCTCAAAGTTAATTTTGATTTATTCTTCCATCTGCACAACCTTGCTCAAATCAAGTTAGAGTTTCAGGAAGTAGAGGGCTCAATTTTGAATGGCTGACACATTTGATTACTGATAACTAAGTTATAACCAAACAATATGTGTTGAATAAAGTGCTCCATGAGGTGATATTAGGTTAGCCAGTAGGAAAGGTCTATAAGTAAGTGTTTATATCTGGAGTTCTGAACTAGAGTAACTGCATCATTATTTTTATTCCATGGATATAACACAATTTAAAGGAAGAGTTGGGCAGGAAAATAAAAGAGTCGAGTAATCCAAAAATTTGAGAAATGGACAGAAGCTTCCAGGATCACTGAACAGGGAAAAGACATGTTAATTTTGACCACAGGAACATAGCAGAAGAACAAGGGAGGCACTGAATTCAGTGGGAAGCCTAGAGAATAAAAGAGAGACTCCATGGAGCAGCAAAGACTGTATAAACACACAGTAGCTGAAGAATGCAGGCAGTGACTCCCCCAGGCAGTGGATGGTAGGGATGCCATATTCCCAGAGAAAGATGAGAGGAGCCTGCAGCAGCCCATGTGCTATTGGCAGATTTTGTCTGAGAAAGAGCACTAAGGTCCCCACTGACTTTGAGTCCAGCCTGGAGAGTTGGCAGGCGGCAGAATGTCCACTTAACTCCATGAAGAGATGATATGGTACATTTTCCCCTTCCCTCACCAAAGCACTAGACACGGCTTGCCAAGGTGGAACACCAACTGACTTCTGTCAGTCAGGTGGCTGGCTCTGGGGATGGGGTAACTCTGATAGGGAAGCTCACAAGGCTAAGAGTAGATCACCTGCACCCTGTGACTGTGGGGACCCAGTGACTATGTAAGTTATGCATAAGCTGGGAAACTGAGACACATAGGTAGTGTGGCTGGGTCTTTGGGCAATCACCTGGTCCATATTCAAAAGCTCAGAACTCCCTGTGTGCTGGGGATGGACACTGCAGGGGCTGCATACTCACACCACAGAGCACACAGATCATTCTTGTGATCTGTGAGTCTGAATAGGTGGTATTCACAGGCATGGGGAGCCTACCTAGGCAACTGGCTCCCCTTGGCATAGAAAAGGATTGAAGCTGTGAACATGCCAGCCAGTGCAGTCATCCCCCCTTCGCCTGAATGAAAAGAAGAGACCTACCCTGCCCAACTTGGGTGTCATTCTGGACCCTTGATTCCACCAAAAACACCAGCCAGAGATGCCTGGCTCATCCAGCACACACCTCTGGATACCCACTGAAGGAGCAGGCATTCCACCTAGCCGTAGAGCCACCAGTCCAAGCACAAAGCCTGCAGTGTAGACACCAAATAGTGTTTCCAAAGATGCATTAAAATAAATGTAGAAATACAAGAAACATGAATGAGGAAGACATCATGACTCCCCAAAAGGGGTATAATATTCCAATATAAGACTAAGATAAGGAGCCTAAAAATGCCTGAAATTGATTTTAAAAAATAAGCACAAGATTACTCAAAAACAAAGAGCAGTTACCTAAATTAAGGAAACTGGTACATGACACAGATGAGAAATCCTGCAGGGAGATAGAGATATTAAAGAAAATTTGAATTGAAATATTAGCAATGAAGAATTCAATATGACAAATAAAAAATAAAGTGGAAAACCTTAACAACAGACTTGTGAGCAGAAGAAAGAATATGTGAGCTATGACAAATTTTTGGAAATACCTCAGTAAAAAAAAAGAACAAAAAATAGAAAAAATAAAAACAGTGTTCAGGATCTATGGGGTATCATCAAATGACCAAATCAATCAATCAGTCTGTCTGTCTATCTATCTATCTATCTATCTATCTATCTATCATCTATCTGTCTGTCTGTCTATCTATCTATCTATCATCTGTCTGTCTGTCTATCTATCTATCTCTTAGGAGTTCCTGAAGGAAGGGAGAACAGAATGCCTTAGAAACTTATTCAGTGGAATAATAGCAGAAAATCCCCGATTTGGAGAAAGATATGGACATCCAAGTACAGGAAGCACATAGATCCCCAAGTAGATATGATCAGAAAAGAGCTTCACCATGACACATTATAGCCAAACTTTATTTTTTTGAAGATTTATTTATTTACTTGAAATTCAGAGAGAAGGAGAGAGAGAGAGAGAAAGGTCTTCCATCCACTGGTTCACTACCCAGTTGGCCACAACGGCTAGAGCTGCACTGATACAAAGCCAGGAACCAGGAGCTTCCTCCTGGTCTCCATGTGGGCGCAGGGGCCTAAGGACTTGGGCCATCTTCCACTGCTTTCCCAGGCCATAGCAGAGAGCTGGATTGGAATTGGAGTGGCCGGGACGCAAACTAGTGCCCATATGAGATGCCAGAACTGCAGGTGGCGGCTTTACCCACTACGCCATAGCACCAGCCCCAAACTTTCAAAAGTAAAACATAAAGAAAAGCTCCTAAAATATGGAAGAGAGGAATGTCAAATTACCTTTAAAGGTAATAGATTAGATTGACAACCAATTAGATTGACAACCTATTTCTCATCAGAAACCCTACAGGCTAGGAGAGAATGGGGAGATATAGTCCTAGTACCGAAAGGAAAAAAAAAAATTGTCAACCCTGAATACCATACCCAGTCAAGCTCTCAAATATATATGAAGGTGAAATAAAGACCACAAACAAACAAAAATGAAAGAATTTATCACCACCCAGGCAGTCTAACAAATGATACTTAAGGACATACTACACAGAAACAGAAAGATAATAAGCAAGATGAAATATTGTAAAGGCAGAAAGTCTCCTAATTAAAGTAGAAAGGAGATCCAAAACAATATGAATATTTATGTTAAATCGAAGGACCAAATCATTACATATTAATCAAAAACTTGAATGTGAATGGACTAAATTCCTTAATTAAAAGATACAGATTGGCAGAATGGGTTAAAAACAAGATCCATCTATTGTCTGCCTACGAGAAACACATTTCACCAACACAGTTATACGGACTGAAAATGAAAGGATGGAAAAAGACATTCCATGCAAATAGGAATCAAAAGTGAGCATGAGTAACCATGCTAACACCAGGTAAAATAAACTTTAAGATGAAACTGTTAAAAGAGATAAAGATCATTATGTCACAATAAGGGATTCAACAGGAAGCGTGACTACTGTAAATGTATGTGCACCCAGTGCTTTACTTCCCAGGTATTAAAAACAAATGTTAATGGATCTAAAGGAAGACACACACTCCCATTCAATAATAATGGGGCACTTCAACACCCCACTTTCATCAATGCACAGATCAAATAGACAAAAAAAATCAACAAAGAAACAACAGAGTTAATCTATACCATCAACCAAATAGATCTAGTAGATATCTACAGAATATTTCATCCCACAGCTACCAGACACACATTCTTTTCATCACTGCCTGAAACTTTCTCTAGACCACATGTTAGGGCCAAAAAACAAGTCTCACCAAATGCAAAACATTTGATTCATTCTATGTATCTTTTCTAACCATGATGGAATAAAACTGGGAATTAACAACATAAGAAAGGTTAGAAAGGCTGGCGCCGTGGCTCAATAGGCTAACCCTCCACCTAGCGGCACCAGCACACCGGGTTCTAGTCCCAGTCGGGGCGCCGGATTCTGTCCCGGTTGCCCCTCTTCCAGGCCAGCTCTCTGCTGTGGCCCAGGAAGGCAGTGGAGGATGTCCCAAGTGCTTGGGCCCTGCACCCATGGGAGACCAGGGTAAGTACCTGGCTCCTGCCATCGGATCAGTACAGCGCACCAGCCGTGGCGGCCATTGGAGGGTGAACCAACAGCAAAAGGTTAGAAAACACACAAACATTTGGGGGCTGAACAACATGTTTCTGAATGAGCAGTGGATGATAGAAGAAATCAAAAGGGAAACCAAAAATTCAGAGAAAAGAATGAAGATGACAACAGATCAAAACTCATTACAACAAAAGCATTGTTAAGATGGACACTGTGAGAAACAGTGACTTGATCAGCTCTTGTCCTGACGGTTGATGTACAATGTAATACTTTATCCATTTTAGTATTTTGTTTTTGTTCTAGTACCATTGGTTGAACTCTGTAATTAACACACAATTATTCTTAGGTGTTTAAATTTTAACTGAAAAGTGATCCCTGTTAGGAATTTGGAAAACATTATGTTGAGTGAAATAAGCCAATCCCAAAGGGACAAATACCACTTGTTCTCCTTGATAGGTGACAACTGACTGAGCACCAAAAAGGAAACCTGTTGAAGTGAAATGAACACTATGAGAAACGGTGACTTGATCAGCCCTCACCCTGACTGTTGATGAGCAGCTTAATATGTTATCCCTCTTAGTATTTTTTTTGTTTGTTCTACTTAATACTTTTGGTTGAATACTGTAATCAATACACAATTCTTCTTAAGTGCTGAAACTTATCTGAAAAGTGATCGCTGTTAAATATAAGAGTGGGAATAAGAGAGGGAAGAGATGTGCAATTTGGGACATGCTCAAGCTGACTTACCTCAAACAGTAGAGTTAGAAACATACCAGGGGATTTGAATTCAATCCCATCGAGGTGGCATGTACCAATGCCATCTCACCAGAACAAGTGATCAATTTCAGTTCACAATTGATCATAATGAAAGGACTGAGAGTCAAAGGAAGCACATAAACAAGTCTAGTACCTGCTAATACTAACTGATAGAATAAATAAAGGGGAGAGTGATCCAACATGGGAAGCGAGATATTTAGCAGACTCATAGAATGGTGGATGTCCTAAACAGCACTCTGGCCTCATAATCAGCCCTTAAGGCATTCCGATCTGGCTGAAATGCCCATGAGAGTATTTCAGGCATGGAAAGCCAAGACACTCTGGGGGAAAAAAAAACCTAAATGAAAGATCTCTGTGAGTGAGATCCCAGTGGAAAGAATGGGTCATCAAAGAAGGAGGTACCTTTCTCTGAAGGGAGGAAAGAACTTCCACTTTGACCATGGCCTTGTCTAAAAATGATCAGAGTCAGTGAACTCAGGGGGCTTCCATAGCCTTGGCAACTCATGACAAGAGCCTAGGTTGATTACTGATGCCATAAACAAGAGTGTCAATTTGTTAAGTCAACAACAGGAGTCACTGTGCACTTACTCCTCATGTAGGATCTTTGTCCTTAGTGTGCTGTACATTGAGATTTAAAGCTATAACTAGTACTCAAACAGTATTTTTCACTTTATGTTTCTGTGTGGGAGCAAACTGTTGAAATCTTTACTTAATGTATGCTAAACTTATCTTCTGTATATAAAGAGAATCGAAAATGAATCTTGATATGAATGGAAGGGGAGAGGGAGTGGATAAGGGGAGGGTTGCGGGTTGGAGGGACGTTATGGGGGGGAAGCCATTGTAATCAATATTCTGTACTTTGGAAATTTATATTCATTAAATAAAAGTTAAAAAAAAAAAGGTAAAAAAAAGAGTAAGAGTTTATAGAATTAGTCCCTACATCAAGAAACCAAAAAGTTACCAAATAAATTATTTAACAGTGTGGTGTACCAGGTAAAGCTGCACCTGCAATGCTGGCATCTCATATGGGTGCTGGTTCAAATCCCAGCTGCTTCACTTCTGAATCAGCTCCCTGATAACGTCCCTGGGAAAGCTGCAGAGGATGGCCCCAGAGGCTGGGCCACCGCACCCAGGTGGGAGACCCAGAAGACGACCCTGGCTTCAGAAGGTCTCAGCTCTGGCCACTGCTGCCATTTGGGGACTGAACCAGTGGACATAAGATCTTTCTCTCTCTCTGTCTTTCCCCCTCTCTCTGTAACTCTGCCTTTCAAATAAATAAATAAATAAATAAAATCTTAAAAAATGAAATAAGCAAAAGAAATGAATAGGTATTTTTCAAAGGATGAAATACTAATGGCCAACAGACACATGAAAAAACAGTCAGGATCATTAGCACAGGGGAATGCAAATAAAACCCATAGTGAGTTTTCACCTCACCCCAGTTAGTATGGATACCATCTAAAAACAGAAAAATAACAAATGCTGGCAATGATACAGAGAAAAAGGTACCCTAATACATTATTGGTGGGAATCTATACTGGTATAAGCATTGTTAAAGACAGAATGAAAGTCCTCAGAAATTGAAAAATAGATCTATCATATGACCCAGCCATCCCACTCCTGGGAATATACCAAAAGGAAATGAAATCAGCTTATGAAGGAGTTACCTGTACTATCATGTTTCTGGCAGCTCAATTCTCCCTAGCTAAGATAGGGAATCAACCCAGGTGTCCATCAGCTGATGACTGGAGAAAGAAATTATGGTACAAAGACACATGAGAGTACTACTCCGCCATAAAAAAGAACGAAATCTTGTTCTTTCCAACAAAATGGATACAACTAAAGACTTTTATGCTTGGTGAAATAAGGCAGACCTAAACAAACAAATAGCAAGTTTTCTGTGATTGCAGTAGCTAATATACAGAGTATAATACATACCCCAGAATGTATAAGAGTGAAATTCACATCTTATGATTTGATTATTGTTTGTTACATTTGTGTACATTCTTGTGGAACAGTTTTCTTGCTTACTTTTCACTTGTTGAACATTATATTTAGGGGAACACTAAGCTTGTGATTATAAAGTAAATTAAAAGTATGTTATTGCAAAAATTAAAAGAAAATAAAGAAGGAGAAAAGAGGGAGGGAAGTATCATTATGCTCTTTGAATTATATCCAAGAATACATGGAATCTCTTTTTATATTAATAAACAAGTCAGTAGAAGGAATGGATGGAGGACACCGAGGAGTAAGATGAGACCAGGCAAGAACAGTGTTGCGGGCTAGCACTCACCGAGGATACCTCACAAACACTGGTGGTCATATGAGGACAATACTATGGCAGCCAAACGAGTTAAATATTGAATATTTGATTGAGTCTAACACTCAGGTGTCATTGGCAATTAATGTATTGAAAGCTGTCCAGGAATAAGAAATCAAAAGTTCGAAAGGATTACTGGAAAGCATTATAGTTAAAACAAAAGAAACTGTAGGCTGGCGCCGCGGCTCACTAGGCTAATCTTCTGCCTTGCGGCGCTGGCACACCGGGTTCTAGTCCTGGTCGGGGCGCCGGATTCTGTCCCGGTTTCCCCTCTTCCAGGCCAGCTCTCTGCTGTGGCCCGGGAGTGCAGTGGAGGATGGCCCAAATCCTTGGGCCCTGCACCCCATGGGAGACCAGGAGAGACACCTGGCACCTGGCTTCGGATCAGCACGATGTGCCGGCCACAGTGCGCCAGCCGTGGCAGCCATTGTAGGGTGAACCAATGGCAAAGGAAGACCTTTCTCTCTGTCTCTCTCTCTCACTGTCCACTCTGCCTGTCAAAAAGAAAAGAAAAGAAAAGAAAAGAAAAGAAAAGAAAAGAAAAGAAACGAAACGAAACTGTGCGGAGTGAAGGACTCAGTATTGAACAAGAGAAAAAGCTGAAATACAGTGTAACTGCAAAAAACACAGCTTCAGCTTACATTTGAGGGAATCCTGGATGTTGGGTGGTGGTGTAGTTGCGCAGCTTGAAGCCAGCACACAACAGTCTGACAGAGGGGACATTGTCTTCCACAGGAACAATGAAGTGGTAGGGATGCTGACGGAGATGAACATTTTGTAGGGGATAGAGGCATAAGCAGAAAAGGCAGACGGTTTCCCCACTGTATGTTCCTATGAGATAGGAATGACGCTATCTATTTTAAATAGCATCAGTGGGGAAGGAACAAACTAGAACATGCAAAATTATGAAACTAGAGAAAAGTTTTTACGGAACAGGGAAGGAAGCCAAGAAGCACAAATAAAAGGCTCACTGAGTGCTGATGAAGGCCAGAATGAGGGTACACTCCAAGACCTGTAAGGGCATCAATCTTAACTAAGAGCTGATTGGACTATTGAATTGAATGATCCATGACTGGGGCTTTGCAGGGAACCTGAATAACAAGAAAGGACAGGGAAATTGAGATCAGCTGCAAAAGAGAAAGAGCTAAATGTGCTGACTTTCAGGATGGATTGGGGAGCCAGAGTAATGAAATGCGGAAAGAACAAAACAGGGGCAGAAGGAGCAAAACAGAAGGGATTGTGAGGAAAAGGTAAGAAGCAATGAAGAAGTACATGAAAGAAAGGGGGCGGGACAAAGGAGATTTCAAGCTCCGAGGATTTACAGCATGGGTAACGGAAATGTGCTATTCTGAGTAGTATAATGAAGCAGTTTTAGTTGGGTCAATGTGACAACTGCATATGTTAAGGTTTCGGTTGTAAAGAAGTGGTGGTAGCCTAGGATTCACCTGTGCTACCCATCTGCCAACTGCATGCAAGAAACAAAAGAAAACATTATATGATTGAAACCTGACTAGTGCCATCAACTAGCGGGCTCCCCAAACAAAGCAGAAGCTGAGCAGGCTGCTTGTTTTAGTTTGCATTTTTTGTGTTATTTGCAAGATGAACTATTTCCCACGAGCCACAAGATGACTTGGGCACCCACTTGAAAGTGGGTGGAATTGAAGACGTTGGGGGAGAGGGAGGGAGGGAGTGTGTGTGTGTGTGTGTGTGTGTGTGTTACGTCCCCCAGGTTTGAAGGAGCACTGACCAGCTCTTTGCCCGGTGGCTGGCACAACAAATGCTCATAGGTTGTAAGTGGAACAACTTAAAGCTCTGAAAGGGATATAAGATGGTGGGTTTTTTATTAATATTATTTTTAATTGACAAACACTAGTTGTATGTATTTATGAGGTGCATCGTGATGTTTTGACATGTATAGTCAATGTGAAATGTTTTAACCAGGTCATTTAACATACCCATTCCCTTACTTATCTTTTTTTTTTTTTTTGTGGTGAAGCATTTGAAATTTACTCTCAGAATTCTGAAATATATAATACACTATTATTAACTGTGGTCACCCTGCTATGCAACTGATTTCAGAACTTATTCCTCCTAACTGCAATAGTGGGCCCTTTGGCCACCATCTCCCCATTAACGTGGTGTTTATATAGATGCAGATCAAAGTCTAGGATAATGTACTTTTATTATAAAATGTGCTTTCTCAGGGCTAGACTTGTGTCCTGAGAAAAGAAAATTTGTCCTGACCCCCTTCGTCATCATGGGGACATTTCTAAAGGGCCGACCACCAGCACATCTGTCTTCTTGCTGGCTTTTAGATCAGTAGACCAGAATGTAATAAATCCTTCAAGACTAAAGTATTCTGGGTTAATCTACGGCAATGCAGTGTGTCATCATAGAATATAAGTTTACTAACATATTAGAGGCCTCTTCTGAGGTTAAGAAAAACTGGATTCCTTCAAGTCATCATCAGAGGAAGATTTATTTTTGGTGCCATGGAACTCATGTGACAGCACTTTTCTAAGCCAAAATCAAGCACACTCAAGTGGAGTTTATCATGCTTTCCTGCTTCCCAGTTTGGAAAGGCTCACATGATGATGGGCCAGTTAATTTAACTTTTCTATCTTTTATTATATACTGGAAAAATAGTTTTTAAAGTAAGTTCTTCAAAATCAGAGCATTTCATTCCAAAGACTAGAAATTAATAAACAAGTATGCGGTAATGTTAAATTTTGATATTGTTGGTGAGCCCCATGTTAAGGTCTAATTGTGTTAGTGAGAAATTTATTTTCTTTCCAGAGTTGGATTGTATACAGTCCATATATACTAGGCATTTTGATGCTGATTATGAAAGCTGAAAGTTGACAATAAGTTAAGTATACAGTAATAAGGCTATTTTATTTGGGTAGCACCATGCTGTAAGAATTTTCCTATAGTAAGGAAAGGGTCAATAAAACATCTCACTATAGTTTATTCCATATAAATTAAATATAATCTAAAAATTACATTTAATATATCTTTTCAGGTTTTCATGGAGGTTTTTAAAGTGGCTTCAGGAAAAAGAAAATATGTATGATGTTTCCCAAAGATGCATGTGTAAAATAATACTCTGTGATAATCAGAGATAGCAACATGAAGGGTTTAATTAAACTACTAATAGTTTAACACTTACAGAAAAGGTATACTCATTTCTAACTATCTAATAACCATGTTTGAAACTGAAAAATTGAAGAAAAATTAAACAAAAGAACACATATTTCTCCAAAGTTCACATCATTTTCCAATGGTACAGATTGCGTGGTGGTGGTATTTCACATGATTTCCTCTCCCTTTTATTTTTTTTAATTTTTGAGAGATACATCTATATAAAAGGTAAATGTGGTGAGGGTGTGGTGGTGCAGTGGGTAAGCTGCTTCTTGGGACACCTGTATGCCATATCGAGTTCCTGCCTGAATCCTGGATCTTTCACTTCTGATGCATGTTCCTGATAACACACACCCTGGAAGGCAGCAGGTGAGGGCTATGTGCTGAGGGCCTGCCTCTCCCATGGTGACACAAATGGCTTTGGCCTGGCCAACTCTGGCTATTGTGGGCCTTTGGAGAGTGAACCAGCAGATGCAAGGTCTTTCTTTCTCTCCCCCAGCCCCCCTCTTTTTCTCTGTCACTTTGATTTTCCAATAAATAAATATTTAAGAAAAAAATGTATAATGTTTAACATAATAAAGCTTGCATCCACATTCCTATCAAGGAAATAAAGAAATAAAATAATTCAAAGCCTCAGGTACTCCTTTGGAAGGGCTGCA